>NC_137784.1:3895372-4465372 GCF_963455305.1 Plecotus auritus | reverse complement strand
CGATTTGGCTCAGTGGATAGAGCATCGGCCCATGGACGGAAGAGTCCCAGGTTCGATTCCCGTCAAGAGCACATACCTTGGTTGCAGGCTCAATCACCGGCCCCAGGTTAGGGCACATGTGGGAAGCAACCAATTAATGTGTCTCTCTCACATTGATGTTTCTCTGTGTCTCTCTCCCTTCCACTCTCTCTAAAAATCAATGGAAAAATATTCTCGGGTGAGGATTATCAACAACAACAACAAATTGTAAGCCAGTATTCACAAACATCACATTTTTGTGATAAGGAGGCTTCAAGAAATTGTTTGGCATTTTAGAGTTTGAAGTTCATATGATCCTTGTGAGGCCATGTAAGCTCTCTTACTGGTGGGAATATAAATTAGCAAAACAACTTGGAAAGCAGTTCAGTGTTACCTAATAAAGCCTAGGATTGCATACACACTGGCCTGGCCATGCAACTTCTACACATATTCCCTAGAACTAAGGTTCCCAGGCTTTAGTGTGAAGCAGAATCCCCTGGAGGGCTTGGTAAACACACACTGCTAGGCCCCACCCCCGAATTCCTGACTCAGTAAATCTGGGATGGGACCATACAATTTGCATCTCCAACAAGTTCCTAGGTAATACTGGTGCTCTTGGTCCCAGGACCACATTTTAAGAACCCCTGTCTTAGAGAGATTCTTGTGCATGTACATAAGAAGATATAAACAAAAATTTTCAAAAACATTGTTCCTAATAGTACCAAGTTAGAAACCATTCAAATTTCCATCAACAGTTCAATGAGTAAATGAACTGTGGTATATTCATACAGGAAAACAATGTATAGCCATCAAAATGAGTGAACTCCAGCCACCTGCCTCAACAGGATGAATTTCAGGAAGCGCTGATGAATAAAAAAAATAAGGCAAGAAAGTATAGCTACAGCATGATTCCATCTATGTGAATTCAAAAGCAGGAAAAACAAAACTATACTCTTAATGGTAAAACTGCAAAGAAAAACAGAAAATTGATTACTGCAAAATCTGACCAGTGATGACCTGGGGGGAAGGGGAGGGAGGTATATAGGGGACTTCTTGGTACTAGCGATAGTCTACATCTGAACCTCAACTGTTGGATATGTGGGAGTTGGCCTCCTAATTATTATTTAAATTGTACATTTATATTTATACCCATCTGTATATATGATACATCCCCTAACTAAGCAGAAGTTTTTTAAAAAATCATTTTATCTTCAAAGAAAATGTTGCCTATCCTAAATTTATTCTGGTTCTTTGACAACTTGTTTGAATTGTGGGATCTGCCCAATGGTTATGAAAAATAAATCATATATATATATATATATATATATATATATATATATATATATATATATAATTTAGTTATTCTTCCGGGTTAACTATTAAAATGAAAGAATGATAGTATTTTTTAAGAAATATACTCTTGTTACAGTCAAATACATTTGGTGATATGAACTAGTGATGAACAAAGCATTACAAAGTAGAAGACCTGTCAGTCCTATTTAGAACAGATTAGAATCTTGTACAGTTAGTATGTTTATTGTCTGTATGTATATAATAAATCATGGTGGTCCTATAGTTAGATCATCTTTTAGACCCTGACGATAAGAGCATATACATGATGAAAGAGACTGATGGCTCTTTGCTACAGTTGAACTGATTTTCATAATTTTTCCCCATACCAGTCTCATGAATGCAAGAGTGAAGACTCTTATGAACTATTTCCATTTTATGGAAGGAGAATCATTTTTGAAATATTTGGTTTTGCTTTTTGAAAGGAAGGAGGGATTGAATGTTGATTATATTGTGATATCTTTTGCCTCCAAAAATTCAGAGAGGAGGAGTTGGAAACATCCAAGCCCCGTGAGGATCCTAGGAATGCTCATTGCTGTTTAAGAATGCATAGTTAGTCTTTTCTTGATATCAGAGTCTTACTTTCACATTTTATTGGGCTGAGTCTCTTTCTTTACTACACTTTTTAGTTTATCCCTTCAAAAACACTTCTTAATCCCCCTCTTACACATAAGTTTCCTTGTGGCACGGCCTGTATTTCCCCTATTTGATCACAGTGTGGATTCCCGATTCACATCTCCCACATGTTAAGTTGACAGCTGCATAATCCCCAAACACATTCTTATAATGACTGCCAATATTTTATGATGACATCCCAGGAATTCGATTGCAGCTGCCTACTGATATGAGTGGTATCTTTATTATTTGGTGAGTTAACTAGACATATTAAGTGTATTTGTTGCAAGTACAAGATGCTAAAAGAATGTATGACGTACTTATTATAGTGAAAAATTAGAAACAACCCAAGTGTCCATCAGTGGGGGAGTAGTTAATTAAATCAAGGAAAATACATCTGAATTTAAGTGTCTGGGTCCCTTTTAAGCACTTTATATGCATCGTTTTATTTAATTTTGACAGCAACCCCATGAAATTCCCACTTTATAAATGAGGACACTGAGACTTGTCCAAAGTCATACAGTTAATAAATGGTACAGCAGTAATTAGATCTGCGTGCTATAACCCCCAAATTCATTTCCTTCTCCCGTTACACTCTACTAGCTCATGAATGCCAAAGCCTTATGTACTGTTAACTCTTCTTTCAAGGAGACTTGATTCAAGATGACATTGGTTTGTTTGTGGTGTTTGTATTTGCTTAGTCCCTTCAATTTTTTTACCCAACCCTGTCCCCTCTAACATCTGTCAACCTGTTCTCTCTCTGTCTCTTTCTATTTTGTTTGTTAGCTTATTCTGTTCATTCCATTCCACATATAAGTGGAAATCATATGGTATGTGTCTTTCTATGACTGACTTATTTCACTTAGCAGAATACAACTCATAGACAGAGACAACAGTATGATAATTATCAGAAGGAAATGGGGGTGGGAGGAGGTAGAAGATGGTAAGGGAGGGTAAATGATGACAGGAGACTTGACTTTGCACAATGCAACATACAGATGATTTGTTATAGAATTTTACACCTGAAGCCTATATAATTTTATTAACCAATGTCACCCCCATAAATTCAATAAACATTTTTAAAATATGACATTGGTTCACATAAATATGAAGACTAGGAAGAAACTCATCTAATAGTAAAAACAAACATATCTAACATGTCAAAACTAAATTATTTCTGAAGGAAGTAACTTTCCTGTACTTGCCATTGAAACAAATTTTAAGAGCATACACCAAGATTCTAGTGATGTGTGCAATCCAAGCCAGGGATTTTCTTATATTTTCAGAGCCATTGATCTGTTTAAAATGTCAAATTATGAGTGAAGTGAGTGAGAAGGCATGCTTTTGCTCAGACATGGTTATCAAAATGGATAATGTAAAATATTACTTGCATTCTTATTTTTACAACTTTTTATTCTTTTAATATTTACAGATGGACAAAAGAGGAAGAAATCTTTGAGAAAGAAACTGGATTCACTAGGGAAGGAGAAAAACAAAGACAGAGGTAAGGAACAGAATGAACTATAGTGAATACATCTTCCATGGAGCATAATGGTTGAATTTGGTGGGGTTTTTGAATTGCACAGATTTACGTGGTTCAACTCTATTATGTAAACTGGATTTCTATGATGGAATGTCATTAAGAACTGTTTTGGTCTACTCCTTTGTGTTTGAGTGGCCCTGTACTGAATTGATGAGTTCAGCTGGTTTGAGAAAACTGTGACTTCAGCCAAGTTTATGGTTCTAATTATGATTCTGGCCAATCAGCTATGCATAGAGAGAACCTGGGTTGAGTAGCCATGGATAGCATCTCTAACGTTAACCAGCTGTCTGGCAAATCCAGATATTGAGGCAGGGCTAGTTGAGTGAGAAAGAGTTTGGATTCGCCTACCATGACTACTGGAAAGAAACAGTCTCATCCTCATGGGTTACTGAAGATGAGTCATTCTCAGCATTTTGATGTTAGATCATAGCATGCTTATTCTTTGCCCTATATGTTTTGGGAATTGTTGACTCTCTGCATACTGTTTTGTGTCTACTTAAGGAATTGACACTTTAGCCATTCTTTCAGAGGTATTTGTGGTCATTTCAAACTAATACTAATGGAGCCCACACAGTGGGCACCTGGCCCCTGTTAGCACAGTACAACATTTTGTGGCTTGTTTCTATGAAATGACTGCTGAATGGTGCGGTCATATGAATGTATTTTCATTTCATGTGACATAGTAAGTGAGTGTTGAGTAAGGAGAGCCATGTACCTCACCTGGGAAATCTTTTATATAACCAGTGAATTTCTGCTTGATGGAAGGAAATAAAACTGGAGGTATAAAAAAATAAACACATTGTAATCAGTATTGGACAAGACCTATTCCACATCATCGATCCCAGACTCTGTACCCATATCTCGAACCATGCTAAAGGGTCATGACATTTGGTTCTTTGGAATAAAAGGAGATAAAGAATTCTAGCCCTAGCCAGTTTGGCTCAGTGGATACAGCATTGGCCTGCGGACTGAAGGGTCCCGGGTTCGATTCCAGTCAAGGGCACATGCCCGGGTTGTGGGCTTCATCCCCGGTAGGGGGTATGCAGGAGGCAGCCGATCAATGATTCTCTCTCATCATTGGTGTTTCTCTCTCTCTCTCCCTCTCCCTTCCTCTATGAAATCAATAAAAATATATTTTAAAAAATAATTCTAAAGAATGGAAAACCAACGTTTTACTTCCCATAGAGCATGAGTTCTCAACATCGGACTATTGACATTTGAGGCTGGGTAACTGTTTGTTGTGGCAACTGTCCTGTGCATCATGAGAGATGTTTAGTAGCATCCCTGACCTCTACCCGCTAGATAGATGCCAGTAGCACCTCCCCTAACCAAAAAAATTTCCAGACATTTCAAATTTTTACCTCAAACTGGTGAAAAAGCGATGAAAATGTCTGTGATTCCCTACCCTTGACGGCATAATAGAATAATTTGTGGAACCTTTAATATTTGCAATGACTAATCCCATGCCCCCCAAAAAGGTCTGATTTCATCGGTCTGTAGGGGTATTGGGAAAACGTAATTTTACAAACTACTAATATGCAACTTCTAAGATGAGAACTCTGGTCCGTATTCACCGGTAAACCTACCAGGGCACAGCCTATTGCAGTAGAACCTGCTGCAGGGATAATGAAGGCAAAGGGTGCTGACTCCTGTCCAGCTACCTGATCACTTGTGTTCTATTTCATCGGTTCATATGTTCTTGCCCCGATTTTTTTAATGAATATTCGTAGCCACGGTAGCTTTTGTAAACTACTTTTTACTCATTCTCTTCTTGCCACAGACCTCCTCTACCTCGCTAGATTAGGGTAGTTCTCGGTGTTTATGGAGTACATTAAAGGCATTATTAAGACTGCTATTAGTGATGTGTCATCTTTAAAGCTGATTAATCCTAAGATGGTGATATTGATACTGGGATTTGAATATTCATAATGTAGACTTTAGGTGATTCTTCTGAAGTGCCCATTTGGGCTAGACCGCTGAGCAGAATGAGCATTTCTGTGGGAGATGTTTCCGTTCTCTCAAGAGAGAAAGATGTATGTGTGCTTGCTTATATCACAAAACAGCAGGAAGCAAGAATGGAAGTGAGCAGGAAAGGAAAGGCCAGGGGAAGTAATTGACCAATATGTACTGGGCCATTGGTCATTTTTCAGACCAAGTCATGTTTATGTATCATGTAGGTGCAGTGAAAACTTGGCAGTGTTCTACAAGGCTGCACAGGGAGCTGGCTTGGGGAGAAATAAAGCAGGTCCTGATGCTTCCAAAGGAAAGACACATCACCCATCCAACTAAGGGGAAAAAAATAAGGCTTCATGGGAAAAATGGTGTTTTTTTTTTCTTATTTAAAGTAGCTATGATATTTAAAAAGAAGGTGTCCTAGGCTTAAATGAAGCTTAATTACATGGCATCCTTCCCAAACATAAAGTCCTGGGAACCAGCGTGTGAGGGGGCAGCATGCAGGTCTCGCACAGTTAGTTGGTTCGCATTCTTTTCTTCCATTTGAATATTAGCATTTGAGTTCATAACAGCTGCACATGTGAAAAATGATAATCACTTGAATCCAAGCGTAAAATAAGGAAAACAGGAAACTCTAAATGACCTCTTGGGTTAGATCATCTAAAAATAAATGGGAGCAGCTTATTAGAATCAAATTGCTTTCCCAATAAAGAGTGATTCATTAAATGTTTGGTACGCCGCTAAATTAATTGATTCAATCAAAATGAATCATGTCCTGTATTTTATTTAATTGCTTGACATAATATACAGCAGGTCATGTGACACTCCTGCATCCCTCCTGCCACTTAAGCAGTGCCCATGTGACTTTTGATTTCCATATGAAACTAATTCAACACTGATGCTGGTTCAGAAAACATGTTTTCTTTTTTTTCTGTGTCAAAAGGCTATATAAATATTTTATTTATTCTTGCCCTCGCTAGTTTTATGCATTTATAAAGAAGACACTAGTTTTAGTTTTATGCATTTATAAAGAAGACACTAAAAGTTTAAGTGTATCTATAATCAATAGGCTTTCGGGTGCACCAATAAAGCATTATTTTTTTTAATTTATCTTTATTGTTGAAAGTATTACAGATGCCCCATTTTTTCCTACATTAACCCCACTCCCACTGCCACCCCAGGCCTTCACTGCATCACTTCAAGGAATATATCCTAAGAAGCCTGAAACACCAATCAGAAAGTATATATACACCCCTATGTTCATAGCAGCATTGTTTACAATAGCTACGATCTGGAAACAGAAAACACATTTTCATACAGAATAGTCCCAAGCCCTTAATTTCTCTTAGTTAAATTGCTTGGCAACCAAAAAGTATTTTTACACTTTTAGAACTTTAGAAAATTTCTTGCTTGTATCAAAAAGAAATCACTTTGATGGTAAAGGTTTAAAAATAACTACTTTGTTCCAGTTAACGTGGTCCTAATCAGAGAACCAACGGAATGGGTTTTATTGTAGCATGAGTCTGAGAGAAAGGTTCCCTCTGCACAGGATGTTTTCAGATGGCACCATATATTCATCGACATCAAATCTGGGGATTTTTCAGGTCTGGTACCTTTCCTTGTGCTGAAATCACACACGCCATGTTTCATTGTCCTTGACTCTCTAAGTAGGTTACTATATGTGAGCTGTGAAGTGGCACTGTGTAGGAATAGTTGACATAACTTGATTTTGCATCATATTAAATAGCAGTAGAAAATTTAAGTATCAGTTATCACTATTGTAGGAATTCTAAAAGAAAATGTATTGAATGCTGTCGTTGAATGCTGCTCCTGGAGATGAGAGGACCAGGGTGAGTGTGATTCCGGGGAAGAGTAGGAAGGGGCAGCCACCACAAGACCGCATGGGTGACAACACAGCTTTTGGTCTGCATGCTGAGAGTATTGAGACACCATCAAAGTGTCGTGCAGGGGGTGGCTTACTGGTGTGTTTAAACGGATTGCCACACGGCAGTATAAACATCAACTTGGGCTGGAGGGAGAGAAGACTGGAAGGAAGAAGCCTGATTCCAGAGGTGGAATCACTCCTGCTGAGGACAAAGTCCAGGATGGGATGGAGGAAGTGGATGAAAGAGTGCATGAAAATGTAAGAGGAGAGTAGGTCACGGCGAAGGGATGACAGAAGATCAGATAGGTCATTTAAGTAGATGTCCAAGCCACCCAGGATGACGCTAGATTTTGGAGGATCACGACCATGAGTCGAAGTCATTGACAATAGAAGATACCACTGAGCAGGAGACCAGGGGAACCTTGCAATTGGCCGTTTCTGCCACACAGTGGGAAGGTGATGATCTGGAAATTGCAGTGGGGAGCAAAGAGGATGTCATGCCTGACCCCACAGTTCTTGGGGAGGGATAGTAGACGGTTGCTACTAATAAAAACAGCACGGGAAGCGGTCTCCTTGGTGAACACATTCCATAGATAGGAACATGATACACATTGTTCCTGGCCCCCAAACAGTGAGTCTTGGGTAATGTCCTTATGGTTTGAAAAACCTATTCTCAGTTTCATTAGCCACTATCATCACAGGTTCCTTTTTATCCACTGATGGAAGAGTTTTGGATCCTCAGATAAGCATGGGTGCTCAACTCTTTGTTTACACATAAAGGAATTTGCTCAATATACTTGTGACAAATCCTCAATTTCACAATAGCCATATTTTGAAAAGCAAAAATATTTAAGGAATCCTATTTAGAATTTTACAGAAACTAGGCATGGCAACACAAGTTGAGCAGCGTAGGGAGGTCTCCTTTCTGAAGCTTATAAGGGCCCTCGGAAGAAAGCAATGAGAAACTAAAGAGGCTACATTAGAATGCTATTACTGAAAGAATAAACTCCGCCAGGAAAGAAAGCCCATTAGAAATAAAAATCCGTGATAGGTGGCTACAGCTCTTGATTGGGAAAAAAAAAAAAGAGAGAAATAAAAATTTGGGGAGAATGACTTCACATATTCCATCTGTTTCATTCGTATTCAATTATTCCAATTTACAAGTAGAATGACAGACTCTCAGATATTAAAAGTGACAGATTCCAAAGGAAACCCATTTTTCTTCTGTTTTCCCCCAGGGATATTAGAAATCATTAAATGAGACTGGTTGGTTTTCCTTGTATAGAAAATGTGGCTAGGAGAGAAATCAATAGTCCCCATCTCATATTAAATTCTGCTATGAGCAAGCCTGCATGAGCAGACACATGCCACTTGATATATTCATCAATATCCTTTTTGCTGTTATTATCCCTAACAGTTTTCATATATTGGGTGTAGCTGTCAGCCTGGCCATCCACATGTTTCTAAACTTTCCCCAACCTTTTTGAAGTCAGACTATTTGATTATTCTCGTAGACAAGAGAGTGCTGATTTACATAATAAAACCTGGGGTGCACAGCAGGTGGTCTGCTATGGTCCCATTTGGTTTCTATTTGCTAGTAATGGAAGTGGCCTTTTAAAAACAGTATTGCAGCTTGCTACACTGGCCACATGGATCCCTCAAAACAAATTCCTAAAATATTTTTTGTGTTATTATATGCCACCTAGTTTGTTGATCGAGAATTATAAGCATCTGCAGAAAATCCCCAAATGCTAAGCCAAGGTGCTGAAGGTTTAATTTTTCACTTAAAAACAAATTGCAGGTTTTGATAGAACCGGAGGTGCAGACTTTTCAAGTGCTATTTCTGCTTTCAGTGTAGACGTGGCCATTAGCTCTGTGATGTTAAAAATGTTGCCATTTATCAAAGAAGAAAACCTTTAAAGCCTCTTTCCACCTGATTTAATGTTAGCTTTTTCCTCAAAGAACAAACCATTTTAACACTGTTTTCTCTTGATCACTCTAGTTTTATTCATAGGGGTTATAAAAAGAATAGAGAGGCTAGACTCCAATTTGCTGCTGCTAAGAGACCTAATTTTAAGTCTAAAAGAAATAATTTAATCTAATCATTAATGCTTTTCACCATGAATCTAAAATGTTGCCAATAAAGTGCCTGGCCCTGCCCAGCCGGTGTTGCTCAGTGGTTGAGCATCCACCTATAAACCAAGAGGTCATGGTTTGATTCCCGGTCAGGGCACATGCCCAGGGTGTGAGGTCAATCCCCAGTAGGGGGTGTGCAGGAGGCAGCCGATCAATGATTGTCTCTCATCATTAATGTTTCTCTCTCTCTCTCTCTCCCCGCCCCCTTCCTCTCTGAAATCAATGAAAATATATAAAAAAATAAAATTCCTGGCCCTAAATATTGGTGTGCTTATGATGTATCTGTATACAAATTACTGCGGAGATCCAGAAAGCAACTGGATACCCATCTCCAAATAAAGCCATAGATTTCTGCATTCTGCTCCTTCTCCAAAATTTTCCTCACTAGAGGACTGAACAAATTGTGTCTGGGGCCCTTCACCAGATATTAAATGGTGAGACTCCACTTTCGTATGTGGTCGAAATACTTTACGAGTTGCTTCTCTGCCTCTCAGATTATCATGTCATGTGATAGCTCTTTCAATGGGAACTTCAAAGTATATCTACTTGATTGAATTTGTCTTTGCTTCATGCATTTCTCTGTTCTAGCGCATTGTGGACACTATTGCATTTATTTGCATATCGGACTCTGCACTCTGCCACTCCACTCTCAGAACCTTCCAGGAGCAAGGACCGGACCTACCTTTCATAAGCTTTGTACTCCCCATTGTGTAATTTGACGTGGCACATAATAGGTATTCAATAAGTGCCTGTCAAATGAATGTATCAATGCAGAGTCTTACCATGCCTTGTAAGCTTTAGGGGTTCTTGAGACATAAATTGAGGACTAACTCTTCGTAAAACTGTGTACTCATGAGGATAAACTATTCAGGTACATTTTATCAAAAATATCACATTTCTCTATAAAGTCATTTCCCTTCAAACATACTTGAGATATGTGGAGAAAAAACAGAGGCTGAGAATTCTAAAGCCTATGATAGTTACACACACTAGCTTTCTTTATTGAAATAGAAACTTTGGCCACTCTGATAAACACAAAAGTCATCTTCTTATCTGGATTGAGCCATCAGTTCTTCTGAAAACAGCCATTTCAATATGTCTGCCCTGAGGTCTAACGCATCAGTGAGTCTCCACTTGTCCAGTCTTTCTCTGAAAATGAGTGTTTGTGTTTTGATTCCAGAATTCATCCCACAGGCGTTTGGAATGCCCTTATCCCAAGTCATTGCAAATGACCGGGCCTATAAACTCAAGCAGGACTTACAGAGGGACGAGCAAAAGGATGCATCTGATTTTGTTGCCTCCCTCCTCCCATTTGGAAGTAAAAGACAAAACAAAGAACTGTCAAGCAGTAACTCATCTCTCAGCTCCACCTCGGAAACACCAAATGAGTCCACGTCGCCAAACACCCCGGAACCAGCTCCTCGGGCCAGGAGGAGGGTGAGTTGTTCAGTATTTTCTCCAAAGCTAGGACAACCAAAGGTGTTTAAGGTTCTTTTTCGAGCCTTTGCTCATGTGAAAACTGGAAATGTTATTCGTGTCCAGGTATGTCAACAACTCCATTTAGGAAGAATTTACACCGGCTCCATGGCACCTGGCATCCCCTCAAAGCCTTTCCCTCATCCCTCTCAAAGCCCTTGGGTACCCCTCCTTGTTTACACATATGTCCTGTGATATCCTGAACATTCTACATCACCATGGATCCTGGTCTATTGCAATCTTCTGTTGTGTCAGGAGACTCTCCCATGAGACCATGAGGCTGGAAGGCAGGGCTAGATGTTTTTGTTAATCTCTTCATCTTCAACTGAGAACCGTGCCTGGCCCAGTCAATTGCTGCTGGTATTCATAAACAATGTTTTTCCTGGAATTTTCTTTTTCTCAGACATAACCAAATATATATATATATATACACATATATATACATATATATATATATATATATATATATATATATATATATATATATACATACATATATATAAGCAATACTGCTATGTTACCATTTATTTAGTGAGCGCTATGTCTAGGCACTGTACTATTATTTGGCATTTCAAATTTCACATTTCAAGTGAAGAAAGCTGAGTTTTCAGGAAAGCTGGTTGGTGACTGGCTGAGTCAGTTGATAAACATTTCTGAAACTTCTAGGTCACTGGGAAAACTTCTCTCCCTTTTCTCTCGCCTGGAGGCTCCCGATTTTTGTTACCTCTAGCCTTTGACTAATGCCCTAGTTAAAACTCAGATACTTCTCACTTGAAATCCTTATTTCTCCATCAGCCCCCAACATTCAGGACCTCTCCGAGATAGAGGCACACTCAAGCCACTGCTATTTTTCAAAGCTTTGGCTATGTGTAAAAAGGAAGAAGTGACAACCTTGGAATTTGCATGATGGAATTGTTCTTCCAATCTGTCATTGTCCCTCAGCCTATCTGTCCAAACCCATATATGGCAATCACAACAAGACTCTACATTGGAGTTTTCTGGGAACCTGGGCCCATGCAATTGGCCTCCCAAATGCTCTCTCCTCTGTCCACGCCTTCCCAGGACACCAGCAGCCAACTTCTTCCTCTACACTTCATCAAAGGATGGATGACTACACAGACATGGCTGGTGCCCTGTCCCCTTCCCCTTGGCCTTCACTATTCCCAGCAAGCTGGCCTTCTTACCTGCCAGCACCTCATCTCTTTGCTGAGGGCTTTCTCTGATGGCCAGAGGCGCCCACCCACACAGATGACAAGCTGCAAGGACTGAGTGAGGCATTAACATCATCTCCCTGCCCCTACCAGAAGCTACTCTTTTTTAAAAAAAATATATTTTTATTGATTTCAGAGAGAAGGGGAGAGAGAGAGAGAGAAGCATCAATGATGAGAATGATTGATTGGCTGCCTCCGGCACACCCCCCACTGGGGATTGAGCCTGCAACCTGGGCATGTGCCCTTGACTGGAATCGAACCCAGTACCCTTCAATCCACAGGCCAACGCTCTATCCACTGAGCCAAACCAGCTAAGGCCAGAAGCTACTCTTAATGGATGACTCTTGAGACTTAGAGTATAAACACCTCAGCTCCGTCACTCCTTAGCAGGGCTAGCTCAGAGGTATTTGATCCACACTATCTCCCAGAGGCCCCCATGCAACTGGACTCCAGCTGCCCATGGTGGTCATAGGCTGGGTGAGGCTCCCTCCAGTGGCTGCTTTCCCTTCCATGTCTCATTCCCCCACTCGCCTGCAGGTGTCTGCTGGGACCATTTCCCTGAGAAAGTGCTTTGTGCTGCTTCTGGGGGAAAACAAACTAAGACTGTTTTGTTTGTTTATTCACAAGATTTCTCTAACTACCTCATTCATTGAGTATGCGATGTTTTCTTGTTTTAAGGAACAAAGTGGTTGCGTTAAAACATTTTAATTATATGTTTACCCTCTTGTCTTTCATTTGGAAAATGTTGTCTATTGTTGAAATTGTCACTGCCAGTACCTTACCCCATGTATGAACGTCTTCTAACTTTTTCAAAAGATGTTTGTTTTTTCCCTCTCAATATACAAACAGCACAATTAAATCAAGCAGTATTATTTCAAGTATGATAAATAATTGTAGGCAAAAGTATTCCTGGATGGCATCTGGGGGAAGCTGTTTTTATCTTCTCTGTCTGCACTCTTTGCTCATGTCTACGTGTGATTTGCAGGGTGCAATGTCAGTGGACTCCATCACAGATCTTGATGACAATCAGTCTCGACTTCTAGAAGCTTTACAACTCTCCTTGCCTGCAGAAGCTCAAAGTAAAAAAGAAAAAGCAAGAGATAAGAAACTCAGTCTGAATCCTATTTACAGACAGGTTCCCAGGCTGGTGGACAGCTGCTGTCAACATCTAGAAAAACATGGTGAGCAGACTTGTCTGTCAGTACTGAAGACTTTCATTCATTCAAGCATCATTTACTTAAGCAACCAGTTTAATTCTGTGTTCATTTGATCAAACTCTGGGCCAAAGTTTCCTTTGTGAAGATAGTTTATGGCCCTAGCCGGTTTGGCTCAGTGGATAGAGCGTTGGCCTGTGGACCGAAGGATCCTGGGTTCGATTCCGGTCAAGGGCACATACCTCTGTTGCAGGTTCCTCCCCGACCCAGGATCTGGTCGGGGTATGTGCAGGAGGCAACCAATCAATGTGTTTCTCTTACATCAATATTCTTATCTGTCTTTCCCTCTCTCTTCCACTCTCTAAAAAATCAGTGGAAAAATATCCTCGGATGAGGTTTAAAAAAAAGCTAGCTTATGGATATGTTTGCTTAAGAGATTCCTGAGCTAACCAAGATTTTGGGGGGAACATCTACTTGATGGCATTCGGACTGCCTAGACCCCAAGAGTCTTCAGAAGTAACCCTCGAGGCCAAGCAATTTAGTGGAGGGCAAGATAGGTTGGACTAGGTCTGTCCCCAGGGCCGCTTCAAACAGAGAAGACCCACTTTCATCTTTTGTTACACATTGAAGTCACTCATAAGGCTTCCTTTAAAAAAGAAGAGTCCAGCTTCTTTAAAAAAAAGATTTGAAAACCATTTCTTGCAAGAATAGAAAATACATGATTTTTGACAACAGGTTCCTATATTGCTATTTGCATTTTTGTGGGAAGGGTGTCCACTTAAAATTTCTTCACAATGACCCCTTTGGCAACTCAGTTCCAGATAGTATATTGACTTAAAAATACTGAAATTTAGACTTGGCTCATTAAACGGCCGTTTTTTCATAATCTAAATTGGTTGGCTATATAGTGTTAGAATGCATTTTATGGACAGAAGTAAAGTTTTTAACTTCTTCTTTACTATAAAACAATGCTTATTGTAATAAAGGAAAAAAGAAAGGAAAGCAAAGAAAATTCTGAGGCTATTATGTAGATGTCACTACTGTTAACACGCTCATTTCTTTCTAATAAAACTGGGACTTCATTAAAATTATTAAGGACATAGCTAAATCTCTTCAAATCATTATATATGAAAATCACTTGATAACATATGAGTGACTTAATCATTTAATTAATTATATTGAAATTATATTTGTTTATACAAAATATTAATATATGTGTCAGTGTACATGTGTGTGTATGTGTGTTTATCTGTCTCTTCTCCTTGGCAGATAAACTGGAGTTCAAGAGAAAGGTCTTAGTCATTTTGAATGCTCAACACTTAGTATCATGATGAACACAACGTAGATGTTCAATGAATATTCTTTGAACAGAATTGTTTTTAAAAATAGCTTAACAACTAAAGAGTAAAATACCATGAATATGTAAACTCAGCCCCAATGTCACTGTGAGATAGAAAAAGAGACACTTACTCTTATAACTAGAATTTTCCTTATAAAGTATATAGAGAGTGAGCTGTAAATATTTTTAAAAATTCTAAACAAGAAAATGCCACTCCAAGCCTGCAAGATTCCAGAGCCAGGTTGAGTAACTGCTTTTGTGAAAGAAAACTTGGTGTATCTTATTTTCTTTTTGAAAATCAATTATAGTATGTAAGCTAGCATTTCCTTTAAGCTTATTTAAAAACAGGGCAATTCACTTTCCTTTTGAGAATAATTAAAATGCAGCTTAAGGCCTAAAGGAAAGAAGATAAGCTGGGTGATCTTTCAAGGCCCCGGTTCTGTTCTGGGTTTCCATGGTGTTTGGACCAAATAGCTCCTGGACAATAAGAGTCACGTTCAAAATCAACCAGATATTAATCTTGTTCACTTTAAACCAATGAATAAAAAGCAAACTTCAAAAAACAATTCTTTCATAAGGCTTTGTTTGCCAGTTTTTGAAATGGGTAGCAAGAGTTTGATTCACTTTAGCCTTATAAACATTTATCAACGATCTTTTTATTCTCTCCCAAATTGGTCTAGACAATCAGCTAGACTCCATCTATATTTGTGTGCATCACCCTTCCCCACTTATATTTCATCCCAATGCTTTCTGTACCATCGGGTCAGATTTCCTTCAGCATCCCCAGTTCCCCAGAAGCACACATGAAAAAAAGAGACACTATCGTGGAGAGTCACACCCGGTGATATTTCTGGGGTTTAGGCCGGTTTTAGGGTGGGGCCTCCTGCTTATTATGCCTGCCCTGGTTACTCAAATTCCCCAAGCCTGCCATTCAGGTGCTCTGGGTCTAGTTTTCATTTCAGTTTTGGATGAAAAGGAGAGAAAGGTGATCACGTCCGTTTCTGGGGCAGGGCACAGTGAAGTCACGTTTCTTTGCCAGATCCATGCCTTTTTCTACGTGCACCTGTTTTTACCAGTGACTGTCTTAGTCAAGGTTACTGAACGCCTAGCCCGAGACTGTACCTTCTTTTTGAGGAAAATCACTGTAAGGCTTATTCAGCGTTGGCTGGCTGAATGCTGTTATTTGCTATCCCTAAAAAAGTAAATAAATAAATACTTTTTAAACTTAAAATAGATAACAATCAATTGAGATATATAGTAATTATAATAATTGATCACTAAGTAGCGATTTTCTAAATCATAGTCATTTTTACCGAGTGGGAAAGTACTATAATTGAGAAAATCATGTCATAGTAATGGACATTTCTGAACAGCCTGGAGGAATTCAGCCAAATGAAGAATCTTATCTGGGTAGAAAATGCCCGTATGTGATATCTCACCTAGGTAGAAATTTCAACTATCTGAAAACCATCAGAAAATAAGAAAATAAATGTGGCCAAACCAACTGTTATATTAACATTTTCCATTTTGCACAAGAAGGCTCACTCAGTTCAGTGAGGGCATATTTCCTTTTACATACTAGTCGATGACAGATGTATTCTAAGTCAGCGGTCACCAACCGATGGTCCCCGGAGCACTGGTGGTCCGTGTGGTCTGAAAGGTTGGCAACCACTGTTCTAAGTAGTTTCTATGCATTAGCTAATCTTGAATCACTGTTTCACTTTTGAGGCAGATACTTATGCTCATTTTTCAGATGAAAACATGTAATTCTGTCCCTGACCAGTGTGTCTCAGTTGGTGGGGTGTCATCTCATGCACCAAAAGGTCACTGGTTCGATTCCTGGTCAGGGCACATGCCCGGGTTTCCAACTTGATCCCCGGTAGAGGGGTCGTGCAGGAGGCAGCAAATGGATGTTTAGCTTTCACATCAATGTTTTTCTGTCTCCCTCTCCCTTCCTCTGTTTCTAAAACTCAATTAAAAATCTTTTTAAAAAGAAATATAATTCTGGCCCGGCTGGCATGGCTCAGTAGTTGAGCGTCGACCTATGAACCAGGAGGTCAGGGTTCGATTCCCGGTCAGGGTACATGCCCAGGTTGTGGGCTCGATCCCCAGTGAGGGGCGTGCAGGAGACAGCCGATCCATGATTCTCTCATCATTGATGTTTCTCTCTCTCCCGCTCCCTTCCTCTCCGAAATCAATAAAAGTATATTTTAAAAAAGAAATATAACTCTGAATTTGATTTTAATAGCCTGATTGTCCTGTTTTCAAGCTCCCAGAGAGGTAGAAGCAGTGAATTAGGCGGGGGCTGGACTCAGTTCTGAGGCAGACACATTGATGACAGAAACAAGAGGGCATGAAAGTCTTTTGAAAATAGATGCAAAGCAAAATCCCACCCAAGAGCAAAATGGCAAGATAATGAGCCCCTCTCTCTCCACGATCTGCTCAAGTTAGCCTGGATACCACTTATAAGGCATAGAAGTGATAGGTGGGTACTTATGGATGTCATCATTTCTAACTAAAGATCCTTGGAAAACCAAATAAAAAGCCTTGTACTTAATATATAATGTGGCAAGACCATAAAAGAAATATACGGAAAGATTGTACTAGTCAGAACTGTTTCAGTGGCAAGAGAGAGGAACCTCAATAAAACTAGATTAAGCAAAGCACCCCCCCCCCCCCCGCCAAAGAAAATCCTATTACTTACTGAAGTCTGAGTATTATATACAGGTTCAGGCCCAGCTGTGACTGTAATTTTAAAATTTAGGTTAAATGTTATATTTTATTTCTTTAAAATATATTTTTATTGGTTTCAGAGAGGAAGGGAGAGGGACTGAGAGATAGAAACATCAATGATGGCCCTAGCTGGTTTGGCTCAGTGGATAGAGCGTCGGCCTGCGGACTAAAGGGTCCCAGGTTCGATTCCGGCCAGGGGCACATAACCAGGTTGTGGGCTCGATCCCCAATAGGGGGCATGCAGGAGGCAGCTGACCAATGATTCTCTCTCATCATTGATGTTTCTATCTCTCTATCCCTCTCCCTTCCTCTCTGAAATCAATAAAGAAATATATTTTTTTTTAAAAAAGAAAGAAACATCAATGATGAGAATCATTGATCAGCTGCCTCTTGCACGCCCCCTACTGCGGATTGAGCCTGCAACCCAGGCATGTGCCCTTGACTGGAATCAAACTGGGGACCCTTCAGTTCACGAGCCGACGTTCTATCCACTGAGCCAAACCTGCTAGGGCCATAATACCTCTTGTGAAGTATTTTTGCCCCCCAAATCAAACCAGAATCAGAGGAAACGCTGGCTCTAAATATGTCTTCAGAGGAAATAAAGGGGAGAGAGGAACATACAGATGACACTACGAGTGTCCAAGTCCAGATGATGGGGAAGTCTACAGAGGGAAAGCAATGCTGTTTCTTCATGAAACCAATTATGAGGAAAAAACACAGGCAGAGAGGGGAACACATACATTAAGAGACTAAAAGGCATATCGATCTATCACAGTTTGTGAACCTTATGTGAATGTTGATTGGAAATGTAATGATATTAAGGAACTATTGTTGAAATGTCTAATGTGTGATAGTGATAACACTTGTTTGTTTTAGTGATAACACTTGTTTGTTTTAAGAGCCGTCTCTCAACCTCCACTATAACCCCACTTCTAGGACATGATCCTAAGAAAATTAGAAATGTGAACCGAGATCTATGTACGGTTGTTCATAATAGGGCCATTTATAATGCAAAACAAGTGCATATGTGTTGGGGGACCTTAATGCCAATCAGAGGGGAATATGAAGAGAATTGTGGCGTGTTCATACTATAAAGTATTTGCATGCATTTTAAATGACATTTACAAGGAATTTTTACTGGCATAAAAAATCTTATAGCATAATATGGAGTGAAAACAGTTGTATTCTCTCTCTCTTTCTCTCTCTCTCTCTCTCTCTCTCTCTCTCTCTCTCTCTCTCTCTCTCTCTCTCTCTCTCCCTCTCCCTCCCTCCCTCCATATATACAGGGTTGGGCAAAAGTAGATTTGTGTGTATGTGAAAGTTTATTCTTGCATTATTATTTATTAATTATTATTTATTTGCATTACAACTGTAAACCTACGTTTGCCCACCCTGTATATATGGAGAAATGGCTGGATAAAAAGAAACCAAAATATTAAGAGTGATTTTTTCTATATCAGGTATTTTTTGAAGTATATTATTTTTTACATTTTTCTGCCTTTTATAAATTTTCTTTAATAAGTACATGTTTTATTTATGATCAGTAAAACAAGACTATTTTAAATATTGAAAAAGAGCTAAAAATTCATATAAAATTCATGGTTAAGTAATTATTCTGAATAATAAGAGAAATTGTTACATAACTTTTCTCATATGGAGGTATGGAAGTACATAATATCACATAAAAATTGTTTTAGCAGAAATGTTTAACATCAAATTATCCCGTTGCTTGTAGTGCTAACCTGTAGGTACTGAGAATGACAGTGGGCATATCAAGTGATTATTCATTTGCGTGCTGCAGCCCAGTGCTGACCTTCTGTTCTGTTTCTATTTTGACTTCCTCCAGAGTTTCACACCATAAAACAGGTCTGTTGATTTTGTTTGCTTATTTGCAGGCCTCCAGACAGTGGGGATCTTTCGAGTCGGAAGCTCAAAAAAGAGAGTGAGACAAGTAAGTGAGAAGTAAAGATTATATTGTACATTTCACTTGACTTTCAATTGAATTACCTCGTGTCAAGTTCAAGCTTTTGCAAATTCACTTCTGAATATCTTTTCTGCACCTTCCTGCCAATTATAATATAATTGAGTCCCGAGAGGTAGAAGGCAACAGCTCAGAAGCTCAGAAAGGTTGCGATTGAGTTAGGATCAAACACTTGAAAGCAAAACGTACAGATGTGTGCCTGGCGTGTACAGCGAAGAAAAACTGATTTAGAAATACCTTATTGAAACTGTAAAAGCAGGAGACTCAGAGAGTACCTAATCAGTAAGCGATGAGAAATAGCAAATAATTAGACTGCACCAATTTTCTACTAAAATGCAATATGAATAATGCCATTAACATTCATATAATGGGATGCTTTCAGATGACCCTAGGACCCTAATAAATAATTCTCAGGAAAAAAAATAATTCTTATGAAGTTTCCACGGAACCAGTGATTCCCAATTCATTTTTCATGTGGGGACTGTACCCTTGATTTCCTCCAGCACTGTGCAACATTCTTGCAACAGAGGCTTGCTATTGGAGCTTCAGGACAGGTTCCTCTGATCAGGCAGGTCTCTGTGTTCATGATGGCTTCATAAAAGGCAAACCATCCTTTGAGAAAAGAATTCATCTGTCGGCTAAAAAAAATTAGAATGATATTTTCTCTGTGTTGGTTTTAGCAGAAAGGAATAAGAAACTCAACAACTTAAAAATGAAGCCAAATCAAAATTATTTTCAGTTGGATGAAGCTGAAGGGCTATTTGTTTAGATTATTGAAACTAACTGAACTTAAATACCTCTTCACCTTGTCTTTTTTTTTTTTTCAAGATAAGAGGTCTTTCAAAAGAAGTGTGTTTTCTGTTTGGTTTGTTGGTTATTTTTTATTTTTCATAGTCACACAAGAGACTGTTGAATTCTATGTCACAACAGGACTTGCAGGAGGGAAGATAGCATCGTAATATTTCTTAGGCCTATGCAGAATTGCAGGATGTTTCCACAAACATTATCTCATTCAATCTGCCCACCAGCTCTGAGTAGCCCCTTTCAACCACTTCTTTTGAGGATTCAAGAGATTAAGAAACTTAAGTCAATATCACACAATGTTAAATTCAAGATCATACAATTTAGACCAAGCTCTTTCCATGGTCCATTCTTTCTGCATGTGTGTGTGCTCAGAAAAGAAATAGGGTGTGTTCGAGCCCTGGCTGGTTTGGCTTACTGGTTAGAACATCTCCCTGTGGACTGAAGGATTGTAGGTTCGATTCCAGTCAAGAGCAGATACCTCGGTTGCAAGCTCGATCCCTGGCCCTGGTCTGGGTGCCTACGGGAGGCAACCAATCGATGTGTCCTCTCACATCGATGTTTCTCTCTCTCTGTCTCTCCCCACCCCTTCTACTCTCTCTCAAAAAATCAATGGAAAACATCCGTGGCTGAGGATTAACCAAGAATAAATTAATTAAAGAAAGAAATATGATGTATTCCAATGATCACAAGTGGGAATGGCACTAATAGAAGCCTTCTTTCTAGCTGCCTCATGCACACTAATGAAAAGTTGCCTGGACAGTGGTTCAAGACAGTAATGGGCATTTTCTTCAGGTGGAGAGGTGGTGTCAGGAATTACTCCTCAGTTATATCTGGATCCAACAAAAGAAAAACTGCATGGAGATTATCTAATAAAAATAGAATTCGTGGTCATTTAGATGTAGATTTCAAGAATGAAATCATTTCATCTTGTTATATTCCTTCTTAGCACCCTACACTTTTTCTTCAGAACAATTGTCACAATATTAACAGTTAGTTAATCATTTGTATGATTACCAGGTTATTACCTGTTTCTCTATCAGTCTGAGAGCTGGGGAAGGGTAAGGAGTGTGTCTCTTCATTCACCACCATACTTTGAGGGCCTGCTATATAGGAAGCGTGCGTTGAATGGATGGGTGAATGGATGCTTCAACACATGAACTCTTACAGAAGCTCATTGCATTGAATAGATTCATAAACTCACAATTATTTGTACAGCAGAGAACAATACATAAGAGAAGTTGAGCTGTCAGTGATGAAAGTAGGGGGCAGATATATGACTCCCTTCTTGCTATTGTGTCTTCCTGCTGCTGCTGTGAATGCTAATAAACCTAGTATAATGATTTAAGGCATGGAAACCTTCTGGGAACTGTTACTAAGCTACTTTGACAAATATAAGGCAGCTTTTATTTAGTTATTGTCACCTTTCAAGACTTAGTCATGCATGGCTCATCGGGTTTTAATTTTCATTGTTTGCAGAAAAACTTTGCTTTCTTGTCAAGTATTTCCATAAAATGTCAAAATTCCAACATGGTAGGAATGCTGATATGCAAAACTGCTGTATAATGCATTCATTCCTCCCTCCCACAATTATAGTTGACCTAACCCCTTAGCTCTTCCTCCCAACTTCTGGATATCATTATCAAACCCTTCTGCTTGTATCACTAACAGTAAACCCACAGATACTTCTATTTAATAATGCACTTACATGTATGTTCATGGCTGGGTTGCATAGACTCTGTAGATCAAGGCAACATGTTGTTTACATCTCCTCCTTGGGTATTAAGTTTATGCAGATCTTTTCATATATATATATATTGATTGATTGATTGATTTCCGAGAGGAAGAGGGAGAGAGAGAGATAGAAACATCAGTGATGCGAATCATTGATCAGCTGCCTCCTGCACACCCCTCCTGGGGGTCAATCCCACAAGCTAGGCATGTGCCCTTGACCAGAGTTGAACCTTCAGTCCACAGGCCAACACTCTATCCACTGAGCCAAACCAGCTAGGGTTATGCAGATTATTAAAACTAACTGAAATAAAGATCTCCTCACCTACGTAAACTTAATACCAGATGCTAAAATCACAGTGCTTCTTTTGCTGGGCACTGAACGTAGAGATAGGGTGTTACGAGACTGCCACTTGAAC
Source organism: Plecotus auritus (assembly GCF_963455305.1). Lineage (NCBI taxonomy): Eukaryota > Metazoa > Chordata > Mammalia > Chiroptera > Vespertilionidae > Plecotus > Plecotus auritus. The sequence continues at coordinate 4,443,027 of NC_137784.1, read as the reverse complement.
TGTTGTCTTTCCAGTTACGTGAGGAATTTGACCGTGGGGTTGACGTCTCTCTGGAAGAAGAGCACAGTGTTCATGATGTGGCTGCCTTATTGAAGGAGTTCCTGAGGGACATGCCAGACCCCCTTCTCACCAGGGAGCTGTACACCGCTTTCATCAATACTCTCCGTGCGTAATACAGCCATCAGTAGGAATGTGTTCCTGGATTACCCGGATGTCCAACTCACTCATCCAAGCCTTGTGCATGTGTTTCACAATAACTTTTGGTCCTTATTTATTGGCCTCTAATGAGTGGGTTATTTGGGGGATTTTCTGGGATTCACCCTGGAGAGAATTAGCAAGAAGCAAGTTGCAATAGAACAAATGGATGCAGCCAAGAATTTGGGATGCTTTCAGATGACCTTAGGACAGTAGAAAGTGCTGTGTATTGATGCTTTGAAGTAATAGCAAGAGTTCACTTTGAGTCTGTAAAAATGAGATTGCATTTCTTGCACAAAGAAGGAGTGAGAAAGGGTCTCAGATTGAGAAATGGGGACAGGCAATATTCCAGGGAAGCAAGATGGTATAGCTCTGTGCCAGGACTTTCCCTATGGCCACTTGCAGGCTATTGAGACAGATCCCATGGAGGAGAAAAGGAAGGTGAGGGTAGGGTAAGAATAGGTTAGAGCTAAGTCAGCCTCCATACCTTTCTTCCTCCAATGCTGTAATTCAAATAGGATCACAAAAGAGAAAGAAGACACAGTCGCTGTGCTGTGTCTTAGTTATTGCAAAAAAAAAATAAAATAAAATAAGTCTATCTCTTCTGTATTGCTCACCAGAAAAGAGTTTCAACTATGTTATAAACTCAAATTTAAAAATGTTTGCCAATTCTCAGTTATTGTTAGTAAATATTAACCAAAAATGAAAGACAATAATACATGAAGTAAATGATTAGTAATGCCAGGAAAAGGAGGGAGAAGAAAGTAAGGGAAATTAAGGTACCTTCCTAGCCTGGATTATAATGCTTGCTCTAGATCAGGGGTCCTCAAACTACGGCCCACGGGCCACATGCGGCCCGCCAAGGACATTTATCTGGCCCGCCGGGTGCCGCTGCCTGTCCTGCTTAGCAGCCGACTCGTCCTGGGCCCGCAGTGCACATAGGAATTTGTTCATAGTTTTTTTTTTTTTAAACTATAGTCCGGCCCTCCAACGGTCTGAGGGACAGTGAACTGGCCCCCTGTTTAAAAAGTTTGAGGATCCCTGCTCTAGATGTTACATTTCCCCAGGTCTAATGAGTCTTTATATCCTTCATAGAACCTTGCTGCTAAATTGCTAAATCAGTGGGAGAGTGAGTGAAGGAAATAAATGTGACCTGATAATCTCTTTCTGAAGCAAGTTGAGAGGAGGGCCACTCCTCTGAGCCTAAATAGTGTGCACTCCCCCATTTTACTGACTTAGAGCACCTCTTTTTGCCTTGCTTAGTGTTGGAGCCAGAGGAACAACTGGGCACCTTGCAACTCCTCATCTACCTTTTACCTCCCTGCAACTGCGACACCCTCCACCGCCTCCTACAGTTCCTCTCCATTGTGGCCAGGCACGCCAATGACAACATCAGCAAAGATGGGCAAGAGGTATGCACCCTTCTTCTGCTATAGATACTGTGATTGTTCCCTGTGCTTGTTTTAAAAAGGCAAGCCATCACCCTGCTGGCATGGCTCAGTGCTTGAGTGTCGACCTATGAACCAGGAGGTCACAGTTAGATTCCCAGTCAGGGCATATGCCCGGGTTGTGGGCTCGATCCCCAGTGTGGGATGTGCAGGAGGCAGCCGATCAATGATTCTCGCTCATCATTGATGTTTCTAGCTCTCTCTCCCTCTCCCTTCATCTTTGAAATCAATAATAAAAATATTAAAAATAAAATAAAATAAAAAGACAACCCATCAATTTGGTTAAACATTTCACCTGGAGGAAATGACTCCTCCCCTTTCCCAACCCATCTATGTAGGAAGAACTAATGCAGGGTTTTGTCTGGAGGGACAGTTCCTAAGTGCATTAACCTCCTATGTTTCAAGGATGCTTCTCAATGAGGCAGTCATTTTTCATGATGATGCCTTACCTCAAGACCTCAAATTTCCATTTGTGTGAAGCAGACAAACAAGGAGCTACAGAGGTGCTTACAATCATGAAAACATGGAGTAATGGAGATGAGGGGCGATTGCTGTCCTTGTAGTTAATTTGATTTGCTTCTTTAACTTAGAGCTGGAATATGATGTCACCTCTCTATCCTGTTTGTTCCGGGAGCTCCCTTCTGCCCTATAGCTAGAAGTCTACTACCTTCCTTTTGAGAGGTCCTTTCTCTCCTTAAACCCTTCCCCCAAAATAGGGACTGGCTCAATGCAATGGAAGGGCACCCTGCTTCCAAACCACATGTAGGAGGAACCTGAAGGCCTCCCCGATCTGAGCTTTTGGGCTCTGGTTCCCTTTGGTCATACTCATATGCTTCAAGGTGTTTTCAGGTTTGTGCCTTGGACAAGAGAGATGCTTGCTTCAATTTTAAGTGACCTTTTAGCAAGCGACCTATCTAATCTTCACCTTAACAAGAGACCTATTTCCCTTCTTGATACCATGCAGTCATACTTCTCCTTTGCCTTGGATCCCCAGGAGATCTCAGACCCTTCAATATGCTAACACCCATTATAAATCAACAAGAAGGGGCCAGAGGCATTCCATACTTCACCACAGAACTCAGCTGTGCTGTAGATTCAATTCTGTGTTTGCCAAATTTCTTTCCCCAAAGCCATGATCATATATAATTTTTTCACTTTAATTCAAAAAGGCAACTCTGCATGTCTTATCCTCATCCTTCCTTTAGGTATAAGAATGGAGCTTTCCTGAGTTAGTCATTTATCTGTATAGAAGTTATAATTAGTGAAACTTCTGCTGGCTTCAGATTTCATAATATGGTACTGACACCTTGTTTGAGCAGACACAGCTCTTTGATGGATACACTGTAATTCCCATAATTGTTAAGTAGTCATATTACCCCTCTGGGTGTCATCCTTTATCGACTATAGATATAGCAGAAGCTGTAGAATCATCTGCCTAATCATTGGGTAAAGACAGAGCTCTTTCTATGTTCCTAGGTGTATCAGGGCTTCTGTGATGTTTCTTAAGTACTGTGTGAGAAGGAGAAAGTTGGGTCTCTGCTGATTAAGGAGGAGTTGAGGAGAGCAAAACGTCCAATTGAATTCACTCTTGCTTTTTTAGAATCATTTCAGTCTTTTAGTCCAAATGCTGAACAAGACTCCATTGCCTATGCCAAAGAGAAGGAAATATTCTTGGATAGGTACAAATGAAACTTAGCATGCTGAAATACTAGCTACCAATTATGTGTCTCTTACCATGTGCTAGCTATGTACTAAGGACTTCATATATTATAGTTCATTCTTTATTACACAAGGGAGCTATCATTGCCCCCGTGTTTCAGAAGTAAACTGAGAGTTAGAGGCATTAAGTACCTTTTCCAGTGTCCCACAAGGAGCATCCACTTACGGTTGTGTAGGTTGTGCATTTGTGCATTCCATAACTCTGGGGAGGTGCCATGTACCTCATAGTCACTGTAGATTTGCAGAGTTTTAGCAAGCGGAAGGCAGTAGAATATCTTGAGGAAGAGACTTTTTTTTTTCTAATCCACATAAAGTTGTGATGTTGGATAGTGGTAGGGTTGGTCCTTCCCATCCCTCACCCTAGTTGAGACAACCCAAAGTACCTCTAGACATTGCCAAGTATCTGGTGGGGTGGGAGAAGAGGCAAAATCACCCCTTGGTAGCTTTATAACTCACTTACCATGTGTTCGTGGAGAAACCCATTAACCTTCCTAAACCCGAGTGGCCTTATCTGAACTTTGGGAATACAAATTCTTCAACTGGCACTGCACAATAGTTTAGAAGACTAATTATTGTAAGGAATGTGAAAATATCCTGGTAACAGCGAAGTTGTACAGGGAATGAGAGATTCCAAGGGTTTCTAGACAGTCTTGACCAAAACATTGAATCAAAATGAAGGATTAATTAAGAAAAATTATAGTTTCAGGAGAAATACAAGCAGAACATTGCTTCTGTGAAGTGGTTATAAGTTACAGGAAAGCAAGTAGCCCACACAGTCATCTTGGATTGGAGTAAAGGCTACGGAATGAGAAAGTATTGGTGAGGTGTGGAGGGAATAGGGCTGTGTTCACAGAGTCGTGAATGCATTTGTAAGGGGGAGGTGATTGACTCTTTTAAGGCCTGAAAGACTCTTTGGAAGGGTTCCACTAAAGTGCTATATGCATGTTATAGATTGGTTAGAGACAGGGACAGAGTAAGTTAAGAAGCTTTTGTGTGAATAGCAATACTGAAAAAATTTGCGTTGCATTATAAATGTTTCCATGGAAGAATGGCCTTGGCATTAAACCACCTATGTCCTGGGCACCTACCCCACGTTCCTATAAACCAGTGAGTGTTGTTCAGAAATTTTCTAATTACTGTCCCTGAGATGCTGTAGCATTTAGCAGGTCGAGGCCATGAGAACACGAGGCTAGTACAGAATTAGGGGATGCAGTGCAGAGTAAGAGAAATGATGAGCATGGGCCAGAAATCTTAGGAATGGCTTTGTAGAGGAGATTGAATTTAAACTACACATCAAAGGGTGTGTCGGGACCTAGCCGGTTTAGCTCCATAGATAGAGCGTGGGCCTGCGTACTGAAGGGTCCCAGGTTCGATTCCGGTCAAGGGCATGTACCATGGTTGCAGGCTTCTCCCCGGCCCTGGTCAGGGCTCCTGCATGAGGCAACCAATTGATGTGTTTCTCTCACATCGATGTTTCTCTCTGTCTTTCCCTCTCTCTTCCACTCTCTCTAAAAATCAATGGAAAAATATCCTCAAGTGAGGATTAAAGAAAAAGGGTGTGTAGGAATTGAGTAAAGGGTGTGTAGAGATTGAATAATCAGACCACATAAGCACTGCATAGGGATGGGAGTTAGCTAAACCCCTTCTGGTAGAAGTTATGAGTAGAGGGAGATGAATGTTTGTTATTTTTTTCAGTTGCTTCAGCATGAGCTGGTAGAGAATACAGAATGAACAGTGAGGTCGAAATTAAATTAGGAAGTATGGTCAAGAAACAAAGCAGTTTTGCCCTGGCCGGTTTGGCTCAGTGGATAGAGCGTCGGCCTGCGGACTGAAGGGTCCTGGTTTAATTCCCGGTCAGGGCACATGCCTGGATTGTGGGCTTGATTCCCAGTAGGGGGTGTGCAGGCGGCAGCTCATCTATGATTCTCTCTCATCATTGATGTTTCTATCTCTCTCTCGCCCTCTCCCTTTCTCTCTGAAATCCATAAAATACATATTTAAAAAAAGAAACAAAGCAGTTTTCTGCTTTTTGTCTCCCCTGTTCCTTAGTCTGTGTTAGATGTGTTGTCTGTTTGTGGGGTAGTTGTTATGGACTGGAACACAGAAGAAAACTGAACCAGAGACTCAGAAAGCTTGGAGGCTCACACAGGCTCTGCCAGCACCTTGCTACATGACCTTGTACTTATAAAACAAAGGAAGAAGAAGGAAAACAGAGTTGGGGTTGCGGTTGGGGGGGAAGGTTTGAGCTTCCCCCTTTGTAAAATGCACATAATATTTTCTAATGGGTGCTTAAAATTCAGTGCATCGTCAACCAATAAGATCTCAAAGATGTTTAAAAGAAGGACATGAGAAACAAATGTTCACTAGTCAGTCAGCGCTTTTCTTGGGAAAAAAACGGTGGTATTTTATCGAACTGCGTTGTTTTTCTATCTTGTGTTTGTTTGTCTTATTCCATTTTGTCTGGCTGGCTATTTGCTTTGCTCCTTAGGGGGAAAAATAAATGCCCAAAGTATGAAAGATTTCATTTCTTCTAGAAAGAATACTGCCGGGACGTAATTGAAACCTCCTGAGCAGTGGTTTCTCAGGTTGTCCAGGAACCCTCTGGCACTGATGGAAAATGTGGTGTGAATATCCCCTTTTTCTGGTGAGAGAGTTTGAGACTGGCCTATGAGGCAAAAAGAAGTTACCGCCACAGTAGAGGCAGGATTGCTGACCTTTAAGGCGGCGCACGCCTCCAGGAAATGGGAGGCTGGCTTTGGAACTGCAGCGGGCTCGGTGCCTCGCCCTGGTCCCCACCCAGCTTTGAAGGCAGGATTTCATCTCCTCCTGCTACACAGGGTCTGCCACTCGAGTGTGAGTTGGGGGGGAGGGGGTTCAGGGTAGAGATGAAGAGCATGGGGCTCCCTGGAGCCAAGTCAGCAGCTTCGCTTCTCAGCCCACCAGCTCCAGGCTGTGGCTCTATCCCTGTCTGTAAACAAGGGCAGAAGCAGCAGCTGCCTCCCCAGCTTGTAGCGAGAAGAACTGAAAAAGCCTCTGGGAAGTCCCTGGCCCAGTGACCGGACATGCTAAACTTTCACTAAAGGTGAGCTGTTCATATTAGGATTAGAAATGATCTAGAGGGCCCGACTGGCGTGGCTCAGTGGTTGAGCGTCGACCTATGCACCAGGAGGTCAAGGTTTAATTCCCAGTCAGGGCACATGCCCCGTTGCGGGCTCGGTCCCCAGTAGGGGGTGTGCAGGAGGCAGCAGATCCATGACTCTTTCTCCTCATGGATGTGTCTCTCTCTCTCTCCCTCTCCCTTCCTCTCTGACATCAATAAAAATATATTTTTAAAAAATTATCTAGGATGCTTATCTAGTAGAGATAAAATTTTGCCTTGAATTGGCTGGCTAATAATGAAATAATGAGCCAGCTGAAACCGGTTTGGCTCAGTGGATAGAGCGTCGGCCTGCGGACTGAAGGGTCCCGGGTTCGATTCCAGTCAAGGGCATGTACCTTGGTTGCGGGCACATCCCCAGTGGGAGGTGTGCAGGAGGCAGCTGATCAATGTTTCTCTCTCATCAATGTTTCTAGCTCTCTATCCCTCTCCCTTCCTCTCTGTAAAATATCAATAAAATATATTTTTTAAAAAAAGAAATAATGAACCAAACCCAGGTGCACACTCTATGACCTAGACATAAGCATACGCATGCTGAGACATGGGGAGCAAGGGTGGAGGCTGCCATGACCAAGTCTCCAATTAAAAACACAGTCAAACACAAACCAAGCAGCGTTAACAAACCACAGCAACGTGGTCTGCAGCTGGGATCCATGTGCAGTCTTACGGACAGACTGTGTTGCTTTCCCAGAATAGCAACAGGAGAAGGAGACAGCGGAAACAGAGTTCTGGATTATCCTTGTGTTCAACATTCTTTTCAAAGAAAACAAAATCTGAGCGACAACTAGAAGACAGCCATTGTGTGCTGGGCCCAGGGCCCTCACCAGACACCAAATTGGCTGGCACCCTGAACTTGGACTTCCCAGCCTCCAGAGCTGTGAGAAATACATTTATGTGATTTAAGCCAAAAGAAAAACAATGAAAACCTTTTATTTGTTAATATTAAACAAACAAACAAGAAAGCTCTGATATTATGTTAATAGGGGAAAGGAACGCACTCCAAATGCTTCGGAGTTCTAGAGAGATGAGCTGGAAAATGGCACGCATTTGATTGTATCCTTAGCCATGAACTTGTAGGGAATGACATGAAAAATCAAACGAACACTTGTCAGGTTTTATATCAATGAAATAAAACAAAGGGAGAAAAGAACTCAGCAGTCATACATAAAGGGCACTTCCTTAAGAAGCCCCAGTGTTTCCCGTGTGAAATCATTTTCCTTGGCGGCAAACCTGCCAACAGGCTCCCTTTCTAAAAATAATGTCCCCATGTTCCACCCTGGGATGGCAGGGCTGGTAGCCACCCCTTCAAGGCTCCACAGGACAAGAGTGAGACTCGGGAAGCTTTGTCTTGGCTGTGACTCAGAACTCGAATTCGGTGCTGTGTACCCAACTGCCACTCAAACACTGCAGACCCTCTCAAGCAGCCACAGCCCCCACACTTACATAGGAATTACTGGGTTTTCAATATCAACGAGAGCAATAAAAAGTTTCCTAGCCCTAGCGGGTGTGGCTCAGTGGATAGAGCGTCGGCCTGTAGACTAAAGGGTCCCAGATTCGATTCCGGTCAAGGGCACGTACCTCAGTTGCAGGCTCCTCCCTGGCCAGACCCTGGTAGGGGCAGTCATTCGATGTGTTTCTCTCACATCGATGTTTCACTCTGTCTCTCCCTCTCTCTTCCACTCTCTCAATCAGTGGGAAAATATCCTCAGGTGAAGATTAAAAAAACAAAAAAAGAAAAAATGGCCTACCCCTGGCAGTCAGCCAGGGCCAGTTTTGCCCCCAAAGGACATGTGGCAGTGCCTCTCGCCAGCCTTGCTCGCCTTTCCTTCAGAACCCTCTGCCACACTGCACTTCCTGAGGTGCCTTGTGATATTTTACATGTTTCTGTCTTTGCATACGGCATTGTCACCTCTGGGAAATTGCCTCCTGTCCCACCTCTTTGGAGTGTCCCTGCGGCCTCCAGAGTTGATAGCTTCATACTTTGTCCTCGCTACTTATAATTGGTAAGTGTCTTTTCCCTCCAGAATGTGAACTTTTTAAAATAAGGACGGTGCTGTGATCCTTGTGGGAAATTTTTGTCAATAACTAGAATCCATGGAAAATGCCCAGCCTGTGGTGGATGCTGCGTGGACGGAGTCATGGAGAGATGATGGATTGTTGGATGAAGGGATAGGCGGAGGGTGGATGGTTGGATGGATAGATAAATGGATAGATGGATAAATGGATAGATGGATATCAATATTTTTAAAGGGCAGACAGGATAGAAGTTTTATATAGTACCAGTTTCACGCCAGATCACTTAGAGTTGTACAGTTTTACTCAGTATGCTGCTGAAATGGCCACTGTGCCGTGAGCTTTAATCCAAGACATGAAGCAAAAGGAAAATGATGGTACCTCTCATCAGTTCTGCCAGAGGTGATGTAGCCCTTGCAAGAAAAAAAAAAAAAAAAGGAAAGGAAAGGTTCCATTGGTTATTGAGCCACTCAGCACTTTGAAAAGCAAAAATAACAACAGTTCTTGTATTCTCTGTTCCTGTAGGTCACGGGGAACAAAATGACATCTCTAAACTTGGCCACCATATTTGGACCCAACCTGCTACACAAGCAGAAGTCATCAGACAAAGAATTCTCGGTGCAGAGTTCGGCCCGGGCTGAGGAAAGCACAGCTATCATTGCTGTGGTGCAGAAAATGATTGAAAATTATGAAGCCCTGTTCATGGTAAGTGGTCCTTCTTTGGTAAGGCATCTCAGTAAGCTGTCTCTTCATCGCCTGTTGGTGGCACAATGTAATTCACACACCCCCCACTTCTGGTCTATGGTGCCGGTCACTGAATTCATCAGAAGGCATGCAGTTTCAATAGGAAAAGAAATTTACAACCTGTGATATCACTGTAAGTTTGTGATTCCAGGTTTAAGCAAACATATTCAAATTGTAAATTTCATTTTGTTGTGCCCTAAACAATGGTCACGTTTGGAGCCACTTATTCATATAGGAGTATCCTTGCTCGAAATATTGACAAAACCATTCTCTTTGGAATTATATGTGGCCCTCAGGAGTTTATATATTCATACCATCTTCAGAGATGGCACCTCCTCAAAGGTCAATATGAACATTTTAACTCCTCCATGAAGCTTCACCTATGGTTTCTGTTTCTTTCTCATGCCACTTACCCATGTTATTTCTCTGTCCCTTGAACCCCGTTATTCTTCTTCTTGACGTTTGTCTTAGCATTGTGCTACAGTCATTTTTTTACTGTTTCCCCTAATAGATTATAAACACATTTAGAGCATGGGCTGTGCCCTTGTTATCTCTTCCCTGTATCCTCTGGACACTTCTGGAAGGCCCTTCATCTGGCAGGCACTCAATAAATATTTTTTTGATTTGTATTGAATTACCAGTTCCTGTTTTCCTTCAGAAAACTACATTGCTTGCTCCAACTTCCCTTGAAACATTAGAACAGATGCCAACGCTTTTCTATTTCTGTTTACCACTCACATTGCTTGTCAGAAGTTACAGAAAGTTCCTCTATGTTTCTTCTCCCCTTTTTCTTATCAGTGTGCAGACACTCACCATGAATCTTACCTGTTCCACCAGAGCCCAATGTGTCTCTTCAACCAGCTGTGCTAGTCTGCTCTTTGGAATCCCCTCAGTATTTTGTCTGTATTTTTCACATGCCTTGCATTAGATTTACTTTCATGCCTTTGTCTTATATCAATTATTTTTGTACCTTTGAGAGCCAGTGATTTAAAATCTTTGCCCTCTGTGTCTTACCTATGTGATCGTGACTAAGTCATTCAGTACTCAATAAGCATCAATTTCAGTTTTTTGAAATGGGAAAAATAAAAATATGACCTATTTCCCAGGGCAATTCTCACCATCATTTGCTCTGTGAGAGTATTCTGCAAACTATAAAATTCTGTGAACCTTTTAATTCATATGTAGTGATATTAGTTGGGCTACATGAGCTGGCTCAACTCTCAGGATGCAACAGACATAAATATCTTGTTGACATAAAGTTTAATCAAATGTTTGGTTGACAGCCTTACATGTCATGATTTAGGAACCCCAGCTCCGTGCATCTTGCGACACTGCAATCCTCTAGGATTTATGGGCCAAACCTAGAAGGGACATTCATCATGCCCACTCAAATCCCATTGGCCAGAACTCACCCATAAGCCATATTTAATTGCAAAGGAGGCTGGGTAAAGTATTCCTGCTGGATGTCCAGGAGGCACAGAAAATGGATTTGGCACAGTGAAAAGTTCTCTGAGGTAGAACAGTGCCACGCTTCTCATTGAGTCTCTGAAACTCTGTTCCTATGTTGCACACAGTAAACTCTCAAAAAATGTGGCATTTGTCATTGACTCTATATAAATTTCACACTTCCGCCAAAATCCTCATAATTAATTACATATTTGGATGAATCAAATGACTGAACTTATCAACCTTTTCATCAAGTTTTTAAGTCACATATCTTTTTGCCAAGCAGTCTTGGCATTACTTCATGCTCTCTGGATTTTTTTAAAAACAAAATAATACCTCTCATCAATCTTAATTCTGTTCTCTCAATTCTGTATTCTAAGAAAAGTTCTTTATATGAAACCACTAATCACCAGGCCTCTCTTTTCACCTCAGATCCTAAAACCACTCCTCCTGGCCCCCTGGAAAGTACCGTTGCCACATTTTAATTGTGCCATTCCTCCCCTTCCCATGTCCTGCCACCCGGGCTACTAAAAACAGCAGTTTTCTACCTTTTCCAACATTTTCCGAATCTGATCTTTGCCGCTCTCGGTAGACTTGATGTCAAGACTCTCCTGGGTGAGAGCTCATAGTTTGGTTCCCCAGTTGTGGTCTTTACTCCTCACTGAGGCCCTTTCTGGCCACCTTGTCTAAATACAGCCCCTCCCTTGCCCTGACTGGTTTGGCTCAGTGGATAGAGCGTCAGCCTGTGGACTGAGGGGTCCCGGGTTCGATTCCGGTCAAGGGCATGTACCTTGGTTGCGGGCATATCCCCAGTAGGGGGTGTGCAGGAGGCAGCTGATCGATGTTTCTCTCTCATCGATGTTTCTAGCTCTCTATATAAACTTCATGACAGGATGACTTTTGTCCTTTCCCATCTACTTCTTGACTGCATTACACCTGTGCCTGGCATTTGGTAGAAAAAAAGAAATATTGGTTGAATTAATAAAGGACTCAATGGTAGTTTTGTGACATACGATTTCCATATTACTGAAGTTTACTAATAATAAATTTTATGTATAAAAAGGTTGGGCAGGAAGGAATTAAGGATAGCTGTCTCCAAATAAGTTAACCGTTAACATAAGCATTCTTGATCTCCTGACATGGATTAGGAGAATTACAAATGAGAAAAGAGACAGTGGTTACAATACAGATCAATACTTTCTAAGTGGCAGGGGTAATGGGTAAAAGATATCAAGCCTGGCCGAAACCGGTTTGGCTCAGTGGATAGAGCGTCAGCCTGCGGACTGAAGGGTCCCGGGTTCGATTCCGGTCAAGGGCATGTACCTTGGTTGCGGGCACATCCCCAGTTGATTGATGTTTCTCTCTCATCGATGTTTCTAGCTCTCTATCCCTCTCCCTTCCTCTCTGTAAAATATCAATAAAATATATGTAAAAAAAAAAAAAAGGTATCAAGCCTGGGTCGGTAAAACGAAAACTGGCTTGGAACCAGAAAAGTTTGCCATAGTCCTGTCTTTGCTGTGCATTCGACCTCATGCTCTCAGGTTGCTATTTCTTTAGTTATCAGAGGATTGGGTTAGAATAAATGATTAACCAAGATCTCGTCTAGTTCTAAAATCTTCATGAGTCTGTGCCCTAGCACTAACTTAATCTCTTTCATTTCCATAAAGCACAGAAGAAAATCAAGCTCGTCACTTCATAGATTCTTTTGGCATATTTGGCATTTCAGAATCCTGGTGGCTACTTGGCAAAGCTGGTCTATGTGGGTGGACAAAAATTCAGTGATGTATAGAGCTGTTTCATTTTGTTATTTTGTTTTGTTTTTAAGAAACTTTGAGAATTAGTTCAGTAGTTCCAAACAAGGGAGAATAAAGCTAGACGGGACCTGAGCGTTAAAGGTAGTTCACAATTGTGCAGTTTCACAGCCCTCGGAAGGGTTTATGAGCTCAGAAGGAGGCATCACTTGCCATGGGCATTAGAAAGGAAGATTTATTAGGAAAGGTGCTTGAGTGTTTGTCCTTGAAGGCAGAATGTACCCTGGAGGCAGCAATTCCGCAGAACTGATGGAAGGGATACAAAAACCCACAGAGGCCTGGCAGGGATCCAGGGTTTGCTCGGAGTGTTAATAATGTCCTTCATTTCCTGATGTCTCTTCCAAGTGGCCAGCATCTGAGGTCATCGGAAAGGGCAAAAAGGAACCTGGCTTTGTCCCGTGAGACTGAAGAGCTTCCTAGATTCAAGAGTCCGACTAGGACTGTCTTTTGTGCCAACTGTGTGCTTTCTAGGCGCCGCGTTGAAAAGCTAGAGCTGACTCTGATAGCAGCCACCATGGGCACTTTACTGAACGGTGCCCACCAAGGCAGCAGATGGCAATCACTGTTCTCAAACGTGAGCATGCAGCAGACGCACAGGGAACTGTGTCATCTATTCAGATTCCTGGGCCACATTCCAGAGAGTGCAAGTGAGTAGCACTGGGCTGGGGCCCAGGAATCTGTACTTTCTAACGAATGTCTCCAGGGCATTCTGCTACTTTTGTAATCACACCTTGGGAAACCACATCTTGGGAAAGACGGTGGGAAGACCAGGAGCTGTGGGGTGCACTACTAGAATTCAAATCCCTGCTCAGCCATATATTTGCTATGTGATCTTGGCCCCACACTTAACTTTCCTACGACTTCATTTTCCTATTGTAGAAGGAGAAAGATGGAGTTATCTACTTTATAGGATTATTTTGAGAATTTGAAATGACATGTTAAGGCACTTGGGACAAGAATTGGCATATGCCAGGCACTAAAAAAAGAAGATCGCTGCTATTATTGCATCACATTGATAAGATGGCTGCCCTGTCAAAGCAGGTGTTGCTACCAGCCTAAAAGGGTCCATTTGCCCTCATGCATTAGAGCAGGGGTGGGCAAACTTTTTGACTCGAGGGCCACAATGGGTTCTTAAACTGGACCGGAGGGCCGGAACAAAAGCATGGATGGAGTGTTTGTGTGAACTAATATAAATTCAAAGTAAAGGAGCGGAGGGGAGAGCAAGAGAACCGGATAGAACAGCCGGATCCGGCCCGCGGGCCGTAGTTTGCCCACGGCTGCACTAGAGCCTAATTAAGGCATGAACAGGTTCTTGCAGCAAAGAAGGTAAGGGTTGATTTTTAGGAAGCGGCCTACACCCAGAGACAGGTGGGCATTTAATGCCCAAAGGCCTGGCTCCCCGATGGCTTCCGGGGAATGGGTTCTATAGGGGAAAGTCATTCATCATGGTGACTAAGGGAGTTAGGGTTGAGGGCAGGGTCATGGTCTGGGTCGTGGTCTCTACCAATTATTTGGTGCTAAGATAGTTGATCAGTGCTTGTGCTGATATCAGCCATGGCATCGTTTAGTCCTGTGTTACTGCTTTTTTGGGCCTGGAGCTGAAACACAACTGAAGCCTCGATGTTATCTTTCGTTTGATCAAAACCCTGTCTCTGTGGGCAACAGACCCAAGGATTTATTCCTAATTTTTTTTATGCCAACCAGAACCTCATTGTCCTGAGGGCTCAGTGATTAAGAGAGTGGACATGCAAGGGAGAAGGAGGCAGGTGAGTCAGGTGCTGGACGAGGCCAGTTTGAATTTAAATGAAAGAAAGAAAGGCCATATTGAGGAAATGAAGTTTCTAGACCGTTTAAGTATCTCCTTTGCAAGGAAGCACACCCTGACCCCTCTGTATAACAGTGTGACCTGCATTTTGTTGTTTGTTTGTTTCTGGTTCAGTGTCTACACTCCTTAGATTCCTTTACCTTTAAATCCTGATCCAACATTTCTAGTATCAACAATTTAAAAACTATAAAATGATACTTACTCTCTGGGACCACTGGGAATAAAAGAGAAGGATGCTGCATGCAGGTCTAGAAATGGCCAGGGGCATCGCTGTGAGGCAGAAAGCATGCCCTGACCACATCATTAACACGTTCATTGGTCTGAAACAGCCGTGGGCAAACTACGGCCCGCGGGCCGGATCCAGCCCGTTCGGCTGTTCTATCCGGCCCGCGGAGCCGAAAGAGCGGAGGGTTCTCTTGCTCTCCCCTCCGCTCCTTTACTTTGAATTTATATTCGTTCACACAAACACTCCATCCATGCTTTTGTTCCGGCCCTCCGGTCCAGTTTAAGAACCCATGGTGGCCCTCGAGTCAAAAAGGTTGCCCACCCCTGGTCTGAAAGCTGTTGCCTCTGTAACTGATACTGGGAATCCCAGAGAAAACTTATCATTGCTCTTGGAATTAAGAAGGACTTCTGAGCAGAGGGGAGAAAACCGTCAGCTGCCTCTGAGGGTTGATGCCATACGATTCCTACCGGGGCTGCTTTTTTTGGAGAGAGGGAAACGAGAGGAGGCAGCACCCCTGTGGGCGATGAAAAGTCCGGAGTGCAGGGGAGACGTGGGAACACCAGAGGGGTCCCACCCGGCGCTTCAGCAGCCTGAGCTGGGGGCAAGCGCAGCCCACGTGGGAAATTTCAAATGAGAACTACTGGGAACAGGGGTCGGAGGCCAAGATGAGGGTTCCAGGCCCCGAAGCCAAGCTTTGCTTTGTGTTCTCTTCATTCCCCAAAGCAAAGTGCATTTTCTTAAATCCTCATTTGCATGCCAAGTCCAAGGCTGCAGGCAGTAATCCAGGTCATCAAACAAGAAGCCGCCCCCCCTCCAACACATCCAGATAATGAAATGGGATTTCCATTTCCTGGCTTATGTGACCACTCTTTTTTAAATAACCACTGTTTACGTGCTTGAGGTTGGCCACGCCTTATGTACATCACTGGCTTATGTAAATTTCACCACCATTTCATGAAAAATAAGCCAACATTTTTGCCCAAGTGATGTGGCAGCTATGTGAATGATTTCTATAGCATGTTGCTCCCACATAGAAGACAGGTACTTCAGGATGGCATCTCAGTTACAGAGTTCATTAGCAAGGAAGAAAGAGATTATTTTAGCCAGCTTGAAAGGGGAGAGCCAAGGAGGCATTTAATGGTATCAATCCCTCTAGACTGTTCATAACACTAACCTGCCTGATGTTCAGGCCAGCACATGACTGCAACAGCCAGTGCATGTTCCTGCGAGAGCCTGCTCACAATGACAGAATGTGTGCACTGTTGGCAGCACATGCATGGAGAGGGGAGCAGAAACATACCTCCCTTTTAACAAAGATGGCGCTGAAAGCTAAGAAGGACGCCCCTGCCCTCCCAAAGCCAAAGCCGTAGCCAAAGCAAAGTGTTATGCCAAGATTTCGTGATCCCCAAAGACCACGAGGGAGCCGAGTCCAATGCAAAAGCAAAGAGCCTTTATTCGAGCTAGCTTGAGCTCCCCGTCCACCACACGCGCCGACACAGCAGCAGGAGGCAGAGAGAGAGACCCAGACCCCAAACGCGCTGATTTATAGGGTGCCTGGGAGAGGTAGGAGGGGTGAGGTAGTGTGGCCTCCGCTGATTGGTCCGGGTCAGGTTGCACATGGGGGCAGGGCGCGACTTACTTTCCTCTTGCATTTCTATTGGCTAATTCAAAAGTGTAGTCTGCCCAGGGCTGCAGAAGCTTGGCTTCCTCCATCGCCACGGGCAACCCTAGCCTCCTGCTCTTTCCAGCTCCATGGCTGCCGCCATTTCTGTTTTGTTTTATGTATCTTCTATCATTGAAACTTTGTAGCCTTGAGTGGAGGCCTAGGCCAGCAAGGGCAGGCAGAAAGCTTGGCTTCCTCCATTGCCAGGGAAACCCATGCCTCCCTCCTGCTCTCTGTGGCGGTAGCAATCTTGGTTGGGTTTATTTGCATATTCGCACCTGATTGGCTGGTGGGCATGGCTTGTGGGTGTAGGGGAGTGATGTTAATTTGCATATTACTCTTTCATTAGATAGGATTGATTTCAAAAGAGGAAGGCAGAGGGAGAGAGAGAAAGAGACAGAAATATCAGTGATGTTAGAGAATAATTGATTGGCTGCCTCCTGTATGCTCCCTACTGGGGATTCAGAACACAACCCAGGCATGTGCCTTTGACCAGAATAGAACCCGGGAACCTTCAGTCCACAGGCTGATGCTCTATCCACTGAGACAAACTGGCTAGGGCTGATTTTGGTTTTTAAACAAATCACTTCTCAAACAGCCTTCTGAATGAAACTAAGTTTCAGAGGTGAGGTTCTACTGTACTGATGTCTTTATTTTATTAAGATTTCCTTAGTTTTTACCTAATGTGCTTTTTCTGCCCCAGGATCCCATCCAGGAAACCGTATTAAAATTCAGTCATCATGTCAGGCCTCATTGGGATCCTCGTGGCTGTACAGTTTTCTGGACTTCTTGTTTAGAGAACCTTAATCTTTTGGTTTGTTTTTTACATTAAATCCTCAGATGTTACTGATGTTATAGTTGAAAGAGGGTACCCTTTTTTCAGGCTCTTCCTATTTCCTCAACCACTCAGCACCTGGCAAAAACTATTCTACTCTGTGTTTCAATGAGTTTGACTGTTTCTATTTTTAATATTCCACATATAAGTGATGTGGGTGCTTGTGTATCTGCGTGTGTGTAGAACATCTTCTTTATCCATTCATCTATTGATGGACACTTACCTTACTTACCTTGGCTATTGTGACTAATGCAGCACATTACTTAGTATTTTAGATGTATTAACTAAAATCCCAAAGAACTAAATACCCATACTTAAATTACAATAAATTCAGGAATTATCAAACTTCACTCCAACACCTGGCTCTCCCCAGGTTGCATGTGGGGTGTGTATGTGTGTTTCCTGCATACACTTCAGGGATTTTTCTCCCCTACTCTCCTCGTATTTAATTCTTTTTCTTCCGGAGAACCTCAAACCTAGTCAGTACCTCCATGCTTATTGAATGCTCCATGGCAATGACTGAATTCATCACTTGGATCCGTCACAGGGGTGACTGGAAAGTTTTTCTCTAGAACCCTGAGGATCAGAATCCTGTGAGTGTGTGTGCGTGCGTGTGTGTGTGGTGTGACAGAAAGAGAGGAGAGAGAGCAGCATTTTGCAAGTTCCCAGTGAATCTTCTGCTTTCAGGTGTGTGACATCAGCACCCCTCATAGTAACTACTCTTCCCCCATGAGTGACGCCCCATGGACTTATATATTGAAAAGGCTATCCAACCAAGCTCTATGTAGAAAGGGGACCAACAACTGCTTAAGATGCAACATATGTTCACAAGGTAAACACAGTGTCTGTCACATCTTATTTTGGAACTGAGACATATGATTCAATCTGAGACTCACATATAGGTCCAGGTTGAGAAATATGACTGAGGACTACTTGAAGGAGGCCTCCTGTCACTCTATGTTAATTTGCTAAACTGACTAATTTGGGAAGCCTGATGTGGTGGAGATACTGTCTACAAAGGTAATGAAAGACAACAGGACTGGAGAGGTACCCTACTGAGTACCCAGGTGAAAGTGTATTATATCTCTTAAAGGTGAAGGTTACCTGTAGCTGCAGTCTGTTGAAATAGGTACTGAGTAGAACGTCAGTCAAATACTTTGCCATGACTGCTAATTATGTACCAGTTTCTTTGTATAGAATCGGTAACTTTAATAATATTAGATATGGATCCCAAATGGGTGTGACCATGACATGAATGGCCTTAAAATTCATACTGAGGCACCAATCATACTTATCAGGTTTAAGAGCAAGTCAAATTTGGCTGTTAAATTCTGAAGCAGTAGGAACAATTATACCTTCTCTAACTAGGTCTTATATAATGGGTGTCTATCTGTGAAGGTCCTGTTTTCATTTACATTGGGTCCTTTCTCAACAAGAGTGAAAGGTGTTATTTGATAAGAAGAGAGGAAGGTCCACAGGGTAACATTATTTCAAGCTGATAATAAGGGCAAAAGATTTATTTTGCTGTTCATTAGTTAAGATTGCCATTGTGCACTAGAAAATATTTTAGTACAACAGGTGCTTTGACTATGGGAAATTGAGGCAATACAATAGTTCTAATGGTTAAGTTCAGACATATTTGTATCTATTTTATGAACAGAAACCCCTTTTGTATCACCTTCTCCAAATGTTGGCTGGATAGGGAAGAGAAATGAATGAGGCTTAAAGCTGTCCACAGTCTAACATCTAGAATGGAAATCAGATTCATTATTACACACTGCCAACCCTCAAACAAAACCCTGTTCCCCATCAACCCCAGCACCACCACCCCTCACCCCCAATGCCAAACACAAGCAGAAACAACAACTTCTTTTCTTCTTGCCAGTATGATGATAAAGTGTTAAAGAAAAAATTCATCTTCAGTCTTCACCTTGTCCTTAATCTCAGTGCCAGGCTAACTATGCAATGGCTGGTCTGGAGCCCAAACTTGTAGAATTCTACGTCCCTCCCTTCTCACATACCCGCCCCCTCCTTTGCTCTCCCTCCCCATCATCATAGAACATACAAAAATACAAACACATTTGCTTTATACACATGCTGGTATTTATTCAAGGAGACCATTTAGGTTTTGATCTCATCATAATGCCCATTTCTTAAGCATTTTTCTGTAGAGAGCCCACACATACTTAAGGGTCTTCCTCTGGTAGGGCCTGGGCATCACTGGTGGTAGAAGAACACTGAGGCACTTCTTGATCGTTTGTTGGCTTGCTTACTGGAGGTTTTCTACCTTTCCTGTTGTAAAATACAGTTGTCTCTTTCTTTCTGTCTTGCTCCTTCTTGTCTTCACTCTGCTTAATGACCAAATTTACCAAAGCCATTATCTTCGTCACCTAGTTGGGAAACAAGTTAAACACAGAAAGTCATTGGTTTTGGGAAGATATTGGGAAATGGGTGGGAATGGGGCTTGTAATAGAATGACAATGTATTGAACGAGGAAGTGTCTGTGCCAAAAAAGCACAAGGCCAGAATCTTGGGTGAGGAATTATTGGGGAAGAGGAAGCATATGGGTAGGGTAGTCTGACCTCATCCTTTTCTTCATCATTGAGTTGGGAAAAGGACTTCCAGTTCACTTTAGTACTTGAATTGTCTTTGTCCATCCTTGTGGTTGAAATCTGATTCGTTATCTAAACTAGTCTACAGTATTTTCTCAGTAACTTTGGCTTTGTTGTAGCAGCAGACCCTACTCCAAGGCTCCTGGCCTCTATATATACTCTCTAGGACAATGAGGAGCCGCACCCTTCAGCTCTGCTTGGCCAACAGTCAGTGGTTGCCATGGTGTGGCCTGACATCACAAAGCCTCAGCTTGACCATCCAGGAGGGGGAGGTGGGAGAGGATGCAGAAGACTCAGATGCTCTGGTTAGAGAAAGGGGAGCTTCCTCAATACCTCCTAAAAGTTTTCTCAAACTGACCTCTCTCTCCCTCATTTCCTCTAGTTCAATTACTGTCCAGCATATGGCAGGGAGGTGGTGTTTACTCTAAGCCATTTCCCATACACCCCCATCCATTCAGTGGTCCATTCCACTATCCCCCAGATATCACCATTACCTAGTAGGTTATGTGTTGTTTTAATGGATGTTTTATTTTAGAATAGTTTTAGATTTACAGAAAAATTGTGAAGATAATACCCATATACCCCATACACAATTTCTCTTATTACTAATACTTACATTGGTATGGTGCAACTGTAACATGTAGTGAACTATCAGTGAAACAGTGATAGTCAAACCTCAGTTCTCTAATATCTCCAATATCGAACCATTGGGTTCTAGACCGAGTTGTTCCAGGAAAAACTACACCAGTTGTGGAATAAAACTCCAGTTCTTGACCAGACAACCCTTTCATGCTGATACCTCTGCATGACCCAAAGCATCTCTCATGCAACAAACAAAGGAGAGAATGTTTTATTGCAGGCCAAATGTGATTAGCACAATTTTAAAAAATTAAGGGGCCATCAAGAGCACCAGTGTTGCTAAGGGTGTGAACATGCTCACAAAACAACAATCACAGGCAATTAAAGAGGTAAAAGAATTGTTGTTGATTGGGATAAATGAAAAGTGGTTAGCCAGTAATAGCATCTGGGAGGCAAGGATATGTGAGAAGTCCAAGATGGTGCATCCTGTCCTCTTGAAGGATACCCCTGAAAGGAGTGCAGAATGTGATTCATTTAAGGCTAGCACGGGGTGGTTCCATAAATGTAAGAAAACAAGTGTTTCTCTTTAGATTAAACAATACTTTGGACATATACTGTATCTAAGAATGTTAAACCAGGGAATCATTTGTGTGTCTGGGATGGATTCATTCAAATTACATATATATCTAGTAGAAAAATTATTTGGTTTTCTTTTTTTATATTTGTATTGATTTCAAAAGAGGAAGACAGAGGGGGAGAAAGAGAAAGAGACAGAACCATCAGTGATGTTAGAGAATAATAGATTGGCTGCCTCCTCATGCTCCCTACTGGGGATTGAGAACACAACACAGGCATGTGCCTTTGACCACAATAGAACCCGGGAACCTTCAGTCCACAGGCTGATGCTCTATCCACTGAGACAAACTGGCTAGGGCTGATTTTGGTTTTTAAACAAATCACTTCTCAAACAGCCTTCTGAATGAAACTAAGTTTAAGAGGTGAGGTTCTAATGTACTGATGTCTTTATTTTATTAAGATTTCCTTAGTTTTTTCCTAATGTGCTTTTTCTGCCCCAGGATCCCATCCAGGAAACCGTATTAAAATTCAGTCATCATGTCAGGCCTCATTGGGATCCTCGTGGCTGTACAGTTTTCTGGACTTCTCGTTTTAGAGAACCTTAATCTTTTGGGTTGTTTTTTTACATTAAATCCTCAGATGTTACTGATGTTATAGTGGAAAGTGGGTACCCTTTTTTCAGGCTCTTCCTATTTCCTCAACCACTCAGCCCCTGGCAAACACTATTCTACTCTGTGTTTCAATGAGTTTGACTGTTTCTATTTTTAATATTCCACATATAAGTGATGTGGGTGCTTGTGTATCTGCGTGTGTGTAGAACATCTTCTTTATCCATTCATCTATTGATGGACACTTACCTTACTTACCTTGGCTATTGTGACTAATGCAGCACATTACTTAGTATTTTAGATGTATTAACTAAAATCCCAAAGAACTAAATACCCATACTTAAATTACAATAAATTCAGGAATTATCAAACTTCACTCCAACACCTGGCTCTTCCCAGGTTGCATGTGGGGTGTGTATGTGTGTTTACTGCATACACTTCAGGGATTTTTCTCCCCTACTCTCCTCATATTTAATTCTTTTTCTTCCGGAGAACCTCAAACCTAGTCAGTACCTCCATGCTTATTGAATGCTCCATGGCAATGACTGAATTCATCACTTGGATCCGTCACAGGGTTGACAGGGAAGTTTTTCTCTAGAACCCTGAGGATCAGAATCCTGTGAGTGTGTGTGCATGCGTGTGTGTGTGTGTGTGGTGTGACAGAAAGAGAGGAGAGAGAGAAGCATTTTGCAAGTTCCCAGTGAATCTTCTGCTTTCAGGTGTGTGACATCAGCAACCCTCATAGTAACTACTCTTCCCCCATGAGTGACCCCCCATGGACTTATATATTGAAAAGGCTATCCAACCAAGCTCTATGTAGAAAGGGGACCAACAACTGCTTAAGATGCAACAAATGTTCACAAGGTAAACACAGTGTCTGTCACATCTTATTTTGGAACTGAGACATATGATTCAATCTGAGACTCACATATAGGTCCAGGTTGAGAAATATGACTGAGGACTACTTGAAGGAGGCCTCCTGGCACTCTATGTTAATTTGCTAAACTGACTAATTTGGGAAGCCTGATGTGGTGGAGATGCTGTCTACAAAGGTAATGAAAGACAACAGGACTGGAGAGGTACCCTACTGAGTACCCAGGTGAAAGTGTATTATATCTCTAAAGGGGAAGGTTACCTGTAGCTGCAGTCTGTTGAAATAGGTACTGAGTAGAACATGTCAGTCAAATACTTTGCCATGACTGCTAATTATGTACCAGTTTCTTTGTGTAGAAGCAGTAATTTTAATAATATTAGATATGGATCCCGAATGGGTGTGACCATGACATGAATGGCCTTAAAATTCATACTGAGGCACCAATCATACTTATCAGGTTTAAGAGCAAGTCAAATTTGGCTGTTAAATTCTGAAGCAGTAGGAACAATTATACCTTCTCTAACTAGGTCTTATATAATGGGTGTCTATCTATGAAGGTCCTGTTTTCATTTACATTGGGTCCTTTCTCAACAAGAGTGAAAGGTGTTATTTGATAAGTAGAGAGGAAGGTCCACAGGGTAACATTATTTCAAGCTGATTATAAGGGCAAAAGATTTATTTTGCTATTCATTATTTCAGACTGCCATTGTGCACTAGAAAATATTTTAGTACAATAGGTGCTTTGACTATGGGAAATTGAGGCAATACAATAGTTCTAATGGTTAAGTTCAGACATATTTGTATCTATTTTATGAACAGAAGCCCCTTTTTTATCACCTTCTCCAAATGTTGGCTGGATAGGGAAGAGAAATGAATGAGGCTTAAAGCTGTCCACAGTCTAACATCTAGAATGGAAATCAGATTCATTATTACACACTGCCAACCCTCAAACAACACTCTGTTCCCCATCAACCAGAGCACCGCCACCCCTCACCCCTAATGCCAAACACAAGCAGAAACAACAACTTCTTTTCTTCTTGCCAGTATGATAAAGTGTTAAAGAAAAAATTCATCTTCAGTCTTCACCTTGTCCTTAATCTCAGTGTCAGGATAACTATGGAATGGCTGGTCTTGTGCCCAAACTTGTAGAATTCTACGTCCCTCCCTTCTCACATACCTACCCCCTCCTTTGCTCTCCCTCCCCACCATCATAGAACATACAAAAATACAAACACATTTGCTTAATACACATGCTGGTATTTATTCAAGGAGACCATTTAGGTTTTGATCTCATCATAATGCCCATTTCTTAAGCATTTTTCTATAGAGAGCCCACACATACTTAAGGGTCTTCCTCTGGTAGGGCCTGGGCATCACTGGTGGTAGAAGAACACTGAGGCACTTCTTGATCGTTTGTTGGCTTGCTTTCTGGAGGTTTTCTACCTTTCCTGTTGTAAAATACAGTTGTCTGTTTCTTTCTGTCTTGCTCCTTCTTGTCTTCACTCTGCTTAATGACCAAATTTACCAAAGCCATTATCTTCGTCACCTAGTTGGGAAACAAATTAAACACAGAAAGTCATTGGTTTTCGGAAGAAATTGGGAAATGGGTGGGAATGGGGCTTGTAATAGAATGACAATGTATTGAACGAGGAAGTGTCTGTGCCAAAAAAGCACAAGGCCAGAATCTTGGGTGAGGAATTATTGGGGAAGAGGAAGCATATGGGTAGGGTAGTCTGACCTCATCCTTTTCTTCATCATTGAGTTGGGAAAAGGACTTCCAATTCACTTTAGTACTTGAAGTGCCTTTGTCCATCCTTGTGGTTGGAATCTGATTCGTTATCTAAACTAGTCTACGGTATTTTCTTAGTAACTTTGGATTTGTTGTAGCAGCAGACCCTACTCCAAGGCTCCTGGCCTCTATATATACTCTCTAGGACAATGAGGAGCCGCACCCTTCAGCTCTGATTGGCCAACACTCAGTGGTTGCCATGGTGTGGCCTGACATCACAAAGCCTCAGCTTGACCATCCAGGAGGGGGAGGTGGGGGAGGATGCAGAAGACTCAGATGCTCTGGTTAGAGAAAGGGGAGCTTCCTCAATACCTCCTAAAAGTTTTCTCAAACTGACCTCTCTCTCCCTCATTTCCTCTAGTTCAATTACTGTCCAGCATATGGCAGGGAGGTGGTGTTTCCTCTAAGCCATTTCCCATACACCCCCATCCATTCAGTGGTCCATTCCACTATCCCCCAGATATCACCATTACCTAGTATGTTATGTGTTGTTTTAATGGATGTTTTATTTTAGAATAGTTTTAGATTTACAGAAAAATTGTGAAGATGATACCCATATACCCCATACCCAATTTCTCTTATTACTAATACTTACATTGGTATGGTGCAACTGTAACATGTAGTGAACTATCAGTGAAACAGTGATAGTCAAACCTCACTTCTCTAATATCTCCAATATCGAACCATTGGGTTCTAGACCGAGTTGTTCCAGGAAGAACTATACCAGTTGTGGAATAAAACTCCAGTTCTTGACCTGACAACCCTTTCATGCTGATACCTCTGCATGACCCAAAGGATCTCTCATGCAACAAACAAAGGAGAGAATGTTTTATTGCAGGCCAAATGTGATTAGCACAATTTTAAAACATTAAGGGGCCATCAAGAGCACCAGTGTTGGTAAGGGTGTGAACATACTCACAAAACAACAATCAGAGGCAATTGAAGAGGTAAAAAAATTGTTGTTGATTGGGATAAATTAAAAGTGGTTAGCCAGTGATAGCATCTGGGAGGCAAGGATATGTGAGAAGTCCAAGATGGTGCATCCTGTCCTCTTGAAGGATACCCCTGAAAGGAGTGTGGAATGTGATTCATTTAAGGCTAGCACGGGGTGGTTCCATAAATGTAAGAAAACAAATGTTTCTCTTTAGATTAAGCAGTACTTTGGACATATACTGTATAGAAGAATGTTAAACCAGGAAATCATTTGTGTGTCTGGGATGGATTCATTCAAATTACATATATATCTAGTAGAAAAATTATTTGGTTTTCTTTTTTTATATTTGTATTGATTTCAAAAGAAGAAGACAGAGGGGGAGAGAGAGAAAGATACAGAAACATCAGTGATGCTAGAGAATAATTGATTGGCTGCCTCCTGCATGCTCCCTACTGGGGATTGAGAACACAACCCAGGCATGTGCCTTTGACCAGAATAGAACCCGGGAACCTTCAGTCCACAGGCTGATGCTCTATCCACTGAGACAAACTGGCTAGGGCTGATTTTGGTTTTTAAACAAATCACTTCTCAAACAGCCTTCTGAATGAAACTAAGTTTCAGAGGTGAGGTTCTACTGTATTGGTGTCTTTATTTTACTAAGATTTTTTTAGTTTTACTTAATGTGCTTTTTCTGCCCCAGGATCCCATCCAGGAAACCGTATTAAAATTCAGTCATCATGTCAGGCCTCATTGGGATCCTCGTGGCTGTACAGTTTTCTGGACTTCTCGTTTAGAGAACCTTAATCTTTTGGTTTGTTTTTTACATTAAATCCTCAGATGTTTCTGATGTTATAGTGGAAAGTGGGTACCCTTTTTCAGGCTCTTCCTATTTCCTCAACCTCTCAGCCCCTGGCAAACACTATTCTACTCTGTGTTTCAATGAGTTTGATTGTTTCTATATTTCATATTCCCCATATAAGTGATGTGGGTGCTTGAGTATCTGTGTGTGTATAGAACATCTTCTTGATCCATTCATCTATTGATGGACACTGACCTTACTTACCTTGGGTATTGTGACTAATGCAGCACATTACTTAGTATTTTAGATGTATTAACTAAAATCCCAAAGAACTAAATACCCATACTTAAATTACAATAAATTCAGGAATTATCAAACTTCACTCCAATACCTGGCTCTCCCCAGGTTGCATGTAGGGTGTATATGTGTGTTTCCTACAAACACTTCAGGGATATTTCTCCCCTACTCTCCTCGTATTTAATTCTTTTTCTTCCGGAGAACCTCAAACCTAGTCAGTACCACCATGCTTATTGAATGCTCCATGGCAATGATTGAATTCAACACTTGGATCCGTCACAGGGGTGACTGGGAAGTTTTTCTCTAGAACTTTAAGGATCAGAATACTGTGAGAGAGAGAGAGAGAGAGAGAGAGAGAGAGTGTGTGTGTGTGGTGTGACAGAAAGAGAGGAGAGAGAGAAGCATTTTGCAAGTTCCCAGTGAATCTTCTGCTTTCAGGTGTGTGACATCAGCACCCCTCAAGTAACTACTCTTCCTCCATGAGTGACTTGTATATTGAACAGGCTATCCAACCACGCTCTATGTAGAAAGGGGACCAACAACTGCTTAAGATGCAACAAATGTTCACAAGGTAAACACAGTGTCTGTCACATCTTATTTTGGAACTGAGACATATGATTCAATCTGAGACTCACATATAGGTCCAGGTTGAGAAATATGACTGAGGACTACTTGAAGGAGGCCTCCTGGCACTCTATGTTAATTTGCTAAACTGACTAATTTGGGAAGCCTGATGTGGTGGAGATACTGTCTACAAAGTTAATGAAAGACAACAGGACTGGAGAGGTACCCTACTGAGTACCCAGGTGAAAGTGTATTATATCTCTAAAGGGGAAGGTTACCTGTAGCTTCAGTCTGTTGAAATAGGTACTGAGTAGAACATGTCAGTCAAATACTTTACCCTGACTGCTAATTATGTACCAGTTTCTTTGTGTAGAATCAGTAATTTTAATAATATTAGATATGGATCCCAAATGGGTGTGACCATGACATGAATGGCCTTAAAATTCATACTGAGGCACCAATCATACTTATCAGGTTTAAGAGCAAGTCAAATTTGGCTGTTAAATTCTGAAGCAGTAGGAACAATTATACCTTCTCTAACTAGGTCTTATATAATGGGTGTCTATCTGTGAAGGTCCTGTTTTCATTTACATTGGGTCCTTTCTCAACAAGAGTGAAAGGTGTTATTTGATAAGAAGAGAGGAAGGTCCACAGGGTAACATTATTTCAAGCTGATTATAAGGGCAAAAGATTTATTTTGCTATTCATTAGTTCAGATTGCCATTGTGCACTAGGAAATATTTTAGTACAACAGGTGCTTTGACTATGGGAAATTGAGGCAATACAATAGTTCTAATGGTTAAGTTCAGACATATTTGTATCTATTTTATGAACAGAAACCCCTTTTTTATCACCTTCTCCAAATGTTGGCTGGATAGGGAAGAGAAATGAATGAGGCTTAAAGCTGTCCACAGTCTAACATCTAGAATGGAAATCAGATTCATTATTACACACTGCCAACCCTCAAACAACACTCTGTTCCCTATCAACCCCAGCACCGCCACCCCTCACCCCTAATGCCAAACACAAGCAGAAACAACAACTTCTTTTCTTCTTGCCAGTATGATAAAGTGTTAAAGAAAAAATTCATCTTCAGTCCTCACCTTGTCCTTAATCTCAGTGTCAGGCTAACTATGGAATGGCTGGTCTTCTGCCCAAACTTGTAGAATTCTACGTCCCTCCCTTCTCACATACCTGCCCCCTCCTTTGTTCTCCCTCCCCACCATCATAGAACATACAAAAATACAAACACATTTGCTTAATACACATGCTGGTATTTATTCAAGGAGACCATTTAGGTTTTGATCTCATCATAATGCCCATTTCTTAAGCATTTTTCTATAGAGAGCCCACACATACTTAAGGGTCTTCCTCTGGTAGGGCCTGGGCATCACTGGTGGTAGAAGAACACTGAGGCACTTCTTGATCGTTTGTTGGCTTGCTTACTGGAGGTTTTCTACCTTTCCTGTTGTAAAATACAGTTGTCTCTTTCTTTCTGTCTTGCTCCTTCTTGTCTTCACTCTGCTTAATGACCAAATTTACCAAAGCCATTATCTTCGTCACCTAGTTGGGAAACAAGTTAAACACAGAAAGTCATTGGTTTTGGGAAGAAATTGGGAAATGGGTGGGAATGGGGCTTGTAATAGATGACCATGGATTGAACGAGGAAGTGTCTGTGCCAAAAAAGCACAAGGCCAGAATCTTGGGTGAGGAATTATTGGGGAAGAGGAAGCATATGGGTAGGGTAGTCTGACCTCATCCTTTTCTTCATCATTGAGTTGGGAAAAGGACTTCCAATTCACTTTAGTACTTGAAGTGCCTTTGTCCATCCTTGTGGTTGGAATCTGATTCGTTATCTAAACTAGTCTACAGTATTTTCTTAGTAACTTTGGCTTTGTTGTAGCAGCAGACCCTACTCCAAGGCTCCTGGCCTCTATATATACTCTCTAGGACAATGAGGAGCCGCACCCTTCAGCTCTGCTTGGCCAACAGTCAGTGGTTGCCATGGTGTGGCCTGACATCACAAAGCCTCAGCTTGACCATCCAGGAGGGGGAGGTGGGAGAGGATGCAGAAGACTCAGATGCTCTGGTTAGAGAAAGGGGAGCTTCCTCAATACCTCCTAAAAGTTTTCTCAAACTGACCTCTCTCTCCCTCATTTCCTCTAGTTCAATTACTGTCCAGCATATGGCAGGGCGGTGGTGTTTCCTCTAAGCCATTTCCCATACACCCCCATCCATTCAGTGGTCCATTCCACTATCCCCCAGATATCACCATTACCTAGTATGTTATGTGTTGTTTTAATGGATGTTTTATTTTAGAATAGTTTTAGATTTACAGAAAAATTGTGAAGATAATACCCATATACCCCATACCCAATTTCTCTTATTACTAATACTTACATTGGTATGGTGCAACTGTAACATGTAGTGAACTATCAGTGAAACAGTGATAGTCAAACCTCAGTTCTCTAATATCTCCAATATCGAACCATTGGGTTCTAGACCGAGTTGTTCCAGGAAGAACTGTACCAGTTGTGGAATAAAACTCCAGTTCTTGACCTGACAACCCTTTCATGCAGATACCTCTGCATGACCCAAAGCATCTCTCATGCAACAAACAAAGGAGAGAATGTTTTATTGCAGGCCAAATGTGATTAGCACAATTTTAAAACATAAAGGGGCCATCAAGAGCACCAGTGTTGGTAAGGGTGTGAACATGCTCACAAAACAACAATCACAGGCAATGAAAGAGGTAAAAAAATTGTTGTTGATTGGGATAAATGAAAAGTGGTTGGCCAGTGATAGCATCTGGGAGGCAAGGATATGTGAGAAGTCCAAGATGGTGCATCCTTTCCTCTTAGAGGATACCCCTGAAAGGAGTGTGGAATGTGATTCATTTAAGGCTAGCACGAAGTGGTTCCATAAATGTAAGAAAACAAGTGTTTCTCTTTAGATTAAACAGTACTTTGGACATATACTGTATAGAAGAATGTTAAACCAGGAAATCATTTGTGTGTCTGGGATGGATTCATTCAAATTACATATATATCTAGTAGAAAAATTATTTGGTTTTCTTTTTTTATATTTGTATTGATTTCAAAAGAAGAAGACAGAGGGGGAGAGAGAGAAAGATACAGAAACATCAGTGATGCTAGAGAATAATTGATTGGCTGCCTCCTGCATGCTCCCTACTGGGGATTGAGAACACAACCCAGGCATGTGCCTTTGACCAGAATAGAACCCGGGAACCTTCAGTCCACAGGCTGATGCTCTATCCACTGAGACAAACTGGCTAGGGCTGATTTTGGTTTTTAAACAAATCACTTCTCAAACAGCCTTCTGAATGAAACTAAGTTTCAGAGGTGAGGTTCTACTGTATTGGTGTCTTTATTTTACTAAGATTTTTTTAGTTTTACTTAATGTGCTTTTTCTGCCCCAGGATCCCATCCAGGAAACCGTATTAAAATTCAGTCATCATGTCAGGCCTCATTGGGATCCTCGTGGCTGTACAGTTTTCTGGACTTCTCGTTTAGAGAACCTTAATCTTTTGGTTTGTTTTTTACATTAAATCCTCAGATGTTTCTGATGTTATAGTGGAAAGTGGGTACCCTTTTTCAGGCTCTTCCTATTTCCTCAACCTCTCAGCCCCTGGCAAACACTATTCTACTCTGTGTTTCAATGAGTTTGATTGTTTCTATATTTCATATTCCCCATATAAGTGATGTGGGTGCTTGAGTATCTGTGTGTGTATAGAACATCTTCTTGATCCATTCATCTATTGATGGACACGGACCTTACTTACCTTGGGTATTGTGACTAATGCAGCACATTACTTAGTATTTTAGATGTATTAACTAAAATCCCAAAGAACTAAATACCCATACTTAAATTACAATAAATTCAGGAATTATCAAACTTCACTCCAATACCTGGCTCTCCCCAGGTTGCATGTAGGGTGTATATGTGTGT
Organism: Plecotus auritus; assembly: GCF_963455305.1. NCBI lineage: Eukaryota > Metazoa > Chordata > Mammalia > Chiroptera > Vespertilionidae > Plecotus > Plecotus auritus. Next base: position 4,412,344 of record NC_137784.1, on the reverse strand, counting down.
TTCCTACAAACACTTCAGGGATATTTCTCCCCTACTCTCCTCGTATTTAATTCTTTTTCTTCCGGAGAACCTCAAACCTAGTCAGTACCACCATGCTTATTGAATGCTCCATGGCAATGATTGAATTCAACACTTGGATCCGTCACAGGGGTGACTGGGAAGTTTTTCTCTAGAACTTTAAGGATCAGAATACTGTGAGAGAGAGAGAGAGAGAGAGAGTGTGTGTGTGTGTGGTGTGACAGAAAGAGAGGAGAGAGAGAAGCATTTTGCAAGTTCCCAGTGAATCTTCTGCTTTCAGGTGTGTGACATCAGCACCCCTCAAGTAACTACTCTTCCTCCATGAGTGACTTGTATATTGAACAGGCTATCCAACCACGCTCTATGTAGAAAGGGGACCAACAACTGCTTAAGATGCAACAAATGTTCACAAGGTAAACACAGTGTCTGTCACATCTTATTTTGGAACTGAGACATATGATTCAATCTGAGACTCACATATAGGTCCAGGTTGAGAAATATGACTGAGGACTACTTGAAGGAGGCCTCCTGGCACTCTATGTTAATTTGCTAAACTGACTAATTTGGGAAGCCTGATGTGGTGGAGATACTGTCTACAAAGTTAATGAAAGACAACAGGACTGGAGAGGTACCCTACTGAGTACCCAGGTGAAAGTGTATTATATCTCTAAAGGGGAAGGTTACCTGTAGCTTCAGTCTGTTGAAATAGGTACTGAGTAGAACATGTCAGTCAAATACTTTACCCTGACTGCTAATTATGTACCAGTTTCTTTGTGTAGAATCAGTAATTTTAATAATATTAGATATGGATCCCAAATGGGTGTGACCATGACATGAATGGCCTTAAAATTCATACTGAGGCACCAATCATACTTATCAGGTTTAAGAGCAAGTCAAATTTGGCTGTTAAATTCTGAAGCAGTAGGAACAATTATACCTTCTCTAACTAGGTCTTATATAATGGGTGTCTATCTGTGAAGGTCCTGTTTTCATTTACATTGGGTCCTTTCTCAACAAGAGTGAAAGGTGTTATTTGATAAGAAGAGAGGAAGGTCCACAGGGTAACATTATTTTAAGCTGATTATAAGGGCAAAAGATTTATTTTGCTATTCATTAGTTCAGATTGCCATTGTGCACTAGGAAATATTTTAGTACAACAGGTGCTTTGACTATGGGAAATTGAGGCAATACAATAGTTCTAATGGTTAAGTTCAGACATATTTGTATCTATTTTATGAACAGAAACCCCTTTTTTATCACCTTCTCCAAATGTTGGCTGGATAGGGAAGAGAAATGAATGAGGCTTAAAGCTGTCCACAGTCTAACATCTAGAATGGAAATCAGATTCATTATTACACAGTGACAACCCTCAAACAACACTCTGTTCCCCATCAACCAGAGCACCGCCACCCCTCACCCCTAATGCCAAACACAAGCAGAAACAACAACTTCTTTTCTTCTTGCCAGTATGATAAAGTGTTAAAGAAAAAATTCATCTTCAGTCCTCACCTTGTCCTTAATCTCAGTGTCAGGCTAACTATGGAATGGCTGGTCTTCTGCCCAAACTTGTAGAATTCTACGTCCCTCCCTTCTCACATACCTGCCCCCTCCTTTGTTCTCCCTCCCCACCATCATAGAACATACAAAAATACAAACACATTTGCTTAATACACATGCTGGTATTTATTCAAGGAGACCATTTAGGTTTTGATCTCATCATAATGCCCATTTCTTAAGCATTTTTCTATAGAGAGCCCACACATACTTAAGGGTCTTCCTCTGGTAGGGCCTGGGCATCACTGGTGGTAGAAGAACACTGAGGCACTTCTTGATCGTTTGTTGGCTTGCTTACTGGAGGTTTTCTACCTTTCCTGTTGTAAAATACAGTTGTCTCTTTCTTTCTGTCTTGCTCCTTCTTGTCTTCACTCTGCTTAATGACCAAATTTACCAAAGCCATTATCTTCGTCACCTAGTTGGGAAACAAGTTAAACACAGAAAGTCATTGGTTTTGGGAAGAAATTGGGAAATGGGTGGGAATGGGGCTTGTAATAGATGACCATGGATTGAACGAGGAAGTGTCTGTGCCAAAAAAGCACAAGGCCAGAATCTTGGGTGAGGAATTATTGGGGAAGAGGAAGCATATGGGTAGGGTAGTCTGACCTCATCCTTTTCTTCATCATTGAGTTGGGAAAAGGACTTCCAATTCACTTTAGTACTTGAAGTGCCTTTGTCCATCCTTGTGGTTGGAATCTGATTCGTTATCTAAACTAGTCTACAGTATTTTCTTAGTAACTTTGGCTTTGTTGTAGCAGCAGACCCTACTCCAAGGCTCCTGGCCTCTATATATACTCTCTAGGACAATGAGGAGCCGCACCCTTCAGCTCTGCTTGGCCAACAGTCAGTGGTTGCCATGGTGTGGCCTGACATCACAAAGCCTCAGCTTGACCATCCAGGAGGGGGAGGTGGGAGAGGATGCAGAAGACTCAGATGCTCTGGTTAGAGAAAGGGGAGCTTCCTCAATACCTCCTAAAAGTTTTCTCAAACTGACCTCTCTCTCCCTCATTTCCTCTAGTTCAATTACTGTCCAGCATATGGCAGGGCGGTGGTGTTTCCTCTAAGCCATTTCCCATACACCCCCATCCATTCAGTGGTCCATTCCACTATCCCCCAGATATCACCATTACCTAGTATGTTATGTGTTGTTTTAATGGATGTTTTATTTTAGAATAGTTTTAGATTTACAGAAAAATTGTGAAGATAATACCCATATACCCCATACCCAATTTCTCTTATTACTAATACTTACATTGGTATGGTGCAACTGTAACATGTAGTGAACTATCAGTGAAACAGTGATAGTCAAACCTCAGTTCTCTAATATCTCCAATATCGAACCATTGGGTTCTAGACCGAGTTGTTCCAGGAAGAACTATACCAGTTGTGGAATAAAACTCCAGTTCTTGACCTGACAACCCTTTCATGCAGATACCTCTGCATGACCCAAAGCATCTCTCATGCAACAAACAAAGGAGAGAATGTTTTATTGCAGGCCAAATGTGATTAGCACAATTTTAAAACATAAAGGGGCCATCAAGAGCACCAGTGTTGGTAAGGGTGTGAACATGCTCACAAAACAACAATCACAGGCAATGAAAGAGGTAAAAAAAATTGTTGTTGATTGGGATAAATGAAAAGTGGTTGGCCAGTGATAGCATCTGGGAGGCAAGGATATGTGAGAAGTCCAAGATGGTGCATCCTTTCCTCTTAGAGGATACCCCTGAAAGGAGTGTGGAATGTGATTCATTTAAGGCTAGCACGAAGTGGTTCCATAAATGTAAGAAAACAAGTGTTTCTCTTTAGATTAAACAGTACTTTGGACATATACTGTATAGAAGAATGTTAAACCAGGAAATCATTTGTGTGTCTGGGATGGATTCATTCAAATTACATATATATCTAATAGAAAAATTATTTGGTTTTCTTTTTTTATATTTCTATTCAATTCAAAAGGGGAAGGCAGAGGGAGAGAGAGAAAGATACAGAAACATCAGTGATGTTAGAGAATAATTGATTGGCTGCCTCCTGCATGCTCCCTACTGGGGATTGAGAACACAACCCAGGCATGTGCCTTTGACCAGAATAGAACCTGGGAACCTTCAGTCCACAGGCTGATGCTCTATCCACTGAGACAAACTGGCTAGGGCTGATTTTGGTTTTTAAACAAATCACTTCTCAAACAGCCTTCTGAATGAAACTAAGTTTCAGAGGTGAGGTTCTACTGTATTGGTGTCTTTATTTTACTAAGATTTCCTTAGTTTTTACCTAATGTGCATTTTCTGCCCCAGGATCCTATCCAGGAAACCGTATTAAAATTCAGTCATCATGTCAGGCCTCATTGGGATCCTCGTGGCTGTACAGTTTTCTGGACTTCTTGTTTAGAGAACCTTAATCTTTTGATTTGTTTGTTCTTTTACATTAAATCCTCAGATCTTACTGATGTTATAGTTGAAAGTGGGTACCCTTTTTTCAGGCTCTTTCTATTTCCTCAACCCCTCAACCCCTGGCAAACACTATTCTACTCTGTGTTTCAATGAGATTGATTGTTTCTATATTTCATATTCGCCATATAAGTGATGTGGGTGCTTGTGTATCTGCGTGTGTGTAGAACATCATCTTGATCCATTCATCTATTGATGGACACTTACCTTACTTACCTTGGCTATTGTGACTAATGCAGCACATTACTTAGTATTTTAGATGTATTAACTAAAATCCCAAAGAACTAAATACCCATACTTAAATTTCAATAAATTCAGGAATTATCAAACTTCACTCCAAAACCTGGCTCTTCCCAGGTTGCATGTGGGGTGTGTATGTGTGTTTCCTACAAACACTTCAGGGATATTTCTCCCCTACTCTCCTCGTATTTAATTCTTTTTCTTCCGGAGAACCTCAAACCTAGTCAGTACCTCCATGCTTATTGAATGCTCCATGGCAATGACTGAATTCATCACTTGGATGCGTCACAGGGGTGACTAGGAAGTTTTCTCTAGAACTCTAAGGATCAGAATCCTGTGAGAGAGAGAGAGAGAGAGAGAGAGAGAGAGTGTGTGTGTGTGTGTGTGTGTGTGTGTGTGTGTGTGTGTGTGTGTGTGGTGTGACAGAAAGAGAGGAGAGAGAGAAGCATTTTGCAAGTTCCCAGTGAATTTTCTGCTTTCAGGTGTGTGACATCAGCACCTCTCATAGTAATTAATCTTCCTCCATGAGTGACTTGTATATTGAACAGGCTATCCAACCACGCTCTATGTAGAAAGGGGACCAACAACTGCTTAAGATGCAACAAATGTTCACAAGGTAAACACAGTGTCTGTCACATCTTATTTTGGAACTGAGACATATGATTCAATCTGAGACTCACATATAGGTCCAGGTTGAGAAATATGACTGAGGACTACTTGAAGGAGGCCTCCTGGCACTCTATGTTAATTTGCTAAACTGACTAATTTGGGAAGCCTGATGTGGTGGAGATACTGTCTACAAAGGTAATGAAAGACAACAGGACTGGAGAGGTACCCTACTGAGTACCCAGGTGAAAGTGTATTATATTTCTAAAGGGGAAGGTTACCTGTAGCTGCAGTCTGTTGAAATAGGTACTGAGTAGAACATGTCAGTCAAATACTTTGCCATGACTGCTAATTATGCACCAGTTTCTTTGTGTAGAATCAGTAATTTTAATAATATTAGATATGGATCCCGAATGGGTGTGACCATGACATGAATGGCCTTAAAATTCATACTGAGGCACCAATCATACTTATCAGGTTTAAGAGCAAGTCAAATTTGGCTGTTAAATTCTGAAGCAGTAGGAACAATTTACCTTCTCTAACTAGGTCTTATATAATGGGTGTCTATCTGTGAAGGTCCTGTTTTCATTTACATTGGGTCCTTTCTCAACAAGAGTGAAAGGTGTTATTTGATAAGAAGAGAGGAAGGTCCACAGGGTAACATTATTTCAAGCTGATTATAAGGGCAAAAGATTTATTTTGCTATTCATTATTTCAGATTGCCATTGTGCACTAGGAAATATTTTAGTACAATAGGTGCTTTGACTATGGGAAATTGAGGCAATACAATAGTTCTAATGGTTAAGTTCAGACATATTTGTATCTATTTTATGAACAGAAACCCCTTTTTTATCACCTTCTCCAAATGTTGACTGGATAGGGAAGAGAAATGAATGAGGCTTAAAGCTGTCCACAGTCTAACATCTAGAATGGAAATCAGATTCATTATTACACACTGACAACCCTCAAACAACACTCTGTTCCCCATCAACCAGAGCACCACCACCCCTCACCCCTAATGCCAAACACAAGCAGAAACAACAACTTCTTTTCTTCTTGCCAGTATGATAAAGTGTTAAAGAAAAAATTCATCCTCAGTCTTCACCTTGTCCTTAATCTCAGTGTCAGGCTAACTATGCAATGGCTGGTCTTGTGCCCAAACTTGTAGAATTCTACGTCCCTCCCTTCTCACATACCTGCCCCCTCCTTTGCTCTCCCTCCCCACCATCATAGAACATAAAAAAATACAAACACATTTGCTAAATACACATGCTGGTCTTTATTCAAGGAGACCATTTAGATTTTGATCTCATCATAATGCCCATTTCCTAAGCATTTTTCTATAGAGAGCCCACACATACTTAAGGGTCTTCCTCTGGTAGGGCCTGGGCATCACTGGTGGTAGAAGAACACTGAGGCACTTCTTGATCGTTTGTTGGCTTACTTTCTGGAGGTTTTCTACCTTTCCTGTTGTAAAATACAGTTGTCTGTTTCTTTCTGTCTTGCTCCTTCTTGTCTTCACTTTGCTTAATGACCAAATTTACCAAAGCCATTATCTTCGTCACCTAGTTGGGAAACAAGTTAAACACAGAAAGTCATTGGTTTTGGGAAGAAATTGGGAAATGGGTGGGAATGGGGATTGTAATAGAATGACAATGGGTTGAACGAGGTAGTGTCTGTGCCAAAAAAGAACAAGGCCACAATCTTGGGTGAGGAATTATTGGGGAAGAGGAAGCATATGGGTAGGGTAGTCTGACCTCATCCTTTTCTTCATCGTTGAGTTGGGAAAAGGACTTCCAATTCACTTTAGTACTTGAAGTGCCTTTGTCCATCCTTGTGGTTGGAATCTGATTCGTTATCTAAACTAGTCTACAGTATTTTCTTAGTAACTTTGGCTCTGTTGTAGCAGCAGACCCTACTCCAAGGCTCCGGCCTCTATATATACTCTCTAGGACAATGAGGAGCCACACCCTTCAGCACTGCTTGGCCAACACTCAGTGGTTGCCATGGTAAGGCATGACATCACAAAGCCTCAGCTTGACCATCCAGGAGGGGGAGGTGGGAGAGGATGCAGAAGACTCAGATGCTCTGGTTAGAGAAAGGGTAGCTTCCTCAATACCTCCTAAAAGTTTTCTCAAACTGACCTCTCTCTCCCTCATTTCCTCTAGTTCAATTACTGTCCAGCATATGGCAGGGCGGTGGTGTTTCCTCTAAGCCATTTCCCATACACCCCCATCCATTCAGTGGTCCATTCCACTATCCCCCAGATATCACCATTACCTAGTAGGTTATGTGTTGTTTTAATGGATGTTTTATTTTAGAATAGTTTTAGATTTACAGAAAAATTGTGAAGATAATACCCATATACCCCATACCCAATTTCTCTTATTAGTAATACTTACATTGGTATGGTGCAACTGTAACATGTAGTGAACTATCAGTGAAACAGTGATAGTCAAACCTCAGTTCTCTAATATCTCCAATATCGAACCATTGGGTTCTAGACCGAGTTGTTCCAGGAAGAACTATACCAGTTGTGGAATAAAACTCCAGTTCTTGACCTGACAACACTTTCATGCTGATACCTCTGCATGACCCAAAGCATCTCTCATGCAAAAAACAAAGGAGAGAATATTTTATTGCGGGCCCAATGTGATTAGCACAATTTTAAAAAATTAAGGGGCCATCAAGAGCACCAGTGTTGCTAAGGGTGTGAACATGCTCACAAAACAGCAATCAGAGGCAATTGAAGAGGTAAAAAAATTGTTGTTGATTGGGATAAATGAAAAGTGGTTGGCCAGTGATAGCATCTGGGAGGCAAGGATATGTGAGAAGTCCAAGATGGTGCATCCTGTCCTCTTGAAGGATACCCCTGAAAGGAGTGTGGAATGTGATTCATTTAAGGCTAGCACGGGGTGGTTCCATAAATGTAAGAAAACAAGTGTTTCTCTTTAGATTAAACAGTACTTTGGACATATACTGTATCTAAGAATGTTAAACCAGTGAATCATTTGTGTGTCTGGGATGGATTCATTCAAATTACATATATATCTAGTAGAAAAATTATTAGGTTTTCTTTTTTTATATTTGTATTGATTTCAAAAGAGGAAGACAGAGGGAGAGAGAGAGAAAGAGACAGAAACATCAGTGATGTTAGAGAATAATTGATTGGCTGCCTCCTCATGCTCCCTACTGGGGATTGAGAACACAACACAGGCATGTGCCTTTGACCAGAGTAGAACCCAGGAACCTTCAGTCCACAGGCTGATGCTCTATCCACTGAGACAAACTGGCTAGGGCTGATTTTGGTTTTTAAACAAATCACTTCTCAAACAGCCTTCTGAATGAAACTAAGTTTCAGAGGTGAGGTTCTACTGTATTGGTGTCTTTATTTTACTAAGATTTCCTTAGTTTTTACTTAATGTGCATTTTCAACCCCAGGATCCCATCCAGGAAACCGTATTAAAATTCAGTCATCATGTCAGGCCTCATTGGGATCCTCGTGGCTGTACACTTTTCTGGACTTCTTGTTTTAGAGAACCTTAATATTTTGGTTTGTTTTTTACATTAAATCCTCAGATGTTACTGATGTTATAGTTGAAAGTGGGTACCCTTTTTTCAGGCTCTTCCTCTTGCCTCAACCCCTCAGCCCCTGGAAAACACTATTCTACTCTGTGTTTCAATGAGTTTGATTGTTTCTATATTTCATATTCGCCATATAAGTGATGTGGGTGCTTGTGTATCTGTGTGTGTAGAACATCATCTCGATCCATTCATCTATTGATGGACACTTACCTTACTTACCTTGGCTATTGTGACTAATGCAGCACATTACTTAGAATTTTAGATGTATTAACTAAAATCCTAAAGAACTAAATACCCATACTTAAATTTCAATAAATTCAGGAATTATCAAACTTCACTCCAAAACCTGGCTCTCCCCAGGTTGCATGTGGGGTGTGTATGTGTGTTTCCTACAAACACTTCAGGGATATTTCTCCCCTACTCTCCTCGTATTTAATTCTTTTTCTTCTGGAGAACCTCAAACCTAGTCAGTACCTCCATGCTTATTGAATGCTCCATGGCAATGACTGAATTCATCACTTGGATCCGTCACAGGGGTGACTGGGAAGTTTTTCTCTAGAACTCTAAGGATCAGAATCCTGTAAGAGAGAGAGAGAGAGAGAGAGAGAGAGAGAGAGAGAGAGAGAGTGTGTGTGTGTGTGTGTGTGTGTGTGTGTGGTGTGACAGAAAGAGAGGAGCGAGAGAAGCATTTTGCAAGTTCCCAGTGAATCTTCTGCTTTCAGGTGTGTGACATCAGCACCCCTCAAGTAACTACTCTTCCTCCATGAGTGACTTGTATATTGAACAGGCTATCCAACCACGCTCTATGTAGAAAGGGGACCAACAACTGCTTAAGATGCAACAAATGTTCACAAGGTAAACACAGTGTCTGTCACATCTTATTTTGGAACTGAGACATATGATTCAATCTGAGACTCACATATAGGTCCAGGTTGAGAAATATGACTGAGGACTACTTGAAGGAGGCCTCCTGGCACTCTATGTTAATTTGCTAAACTGACTAATTTGGGAAGCCTGATGTGGTGGAGATACTGTCTACAAAGGTAATGAAAGACAACAGGACTGGAGAGGTACCCTACTGAGTACCCAGGTGAAAGTGTATTATATTTCTAAAGGGGAAGGTTACCTGTAGCTGCAGTCTGTTGAAATAGGTACTGAGTAGAACATGTCAGTCAAATACTTTGCCATGACTGCTAATTATGCACCAGTTTCTTTGTGTAGAATCAGTAATTTTAATAATATTAGATATGGATCCCGAATGGGTGTGACCATGACATGAATGGCCTTAAAATTCATACTGAGGCACCAATCATACTTATCAGGTTTAAGAGCAAGTCAAATTTGGCTGTTAAATTCTGAAGCAGTAGGAACAATTTACCTTCTCTAACTAGGTCTTATATAATGGGTGTCTATCTGTGAAGGTCCTGTTTTCATTTACATTGGGTCCTTTCTCAACAAGAGTGAAAGGTGTTATTTGATAAGAAGAGAGGAAGGTCCACAGGGTAACATTATTTCAAGCTGATTATAAGGGCAAAAGATTTATTTTGCTATTCATTATTTCAGATTGCCATTGTGCACTAGGAAATATTTTAGTACAATAGGTGCTTTGACTATGGGAAATTGAGGCAATACAATAGTTCTAATGGTTAAGTTCAGACATATTTGTATCTATTTTATGAACAGAAACCCCTTTTTTATCACCTTCTCCAAATGTTGGCTGGATAGGGAAGAGAAATGAATGAGGCTTAAAGCTGTCCACAGTCTAACATCTAGAATGGAAATCAGATTCATTATTACACACTGCCAACCCTCAAACAACACCCTATTCCCCATCAACCCCAGCACTGCCACCCCTCACCCCCAATGCCAAACACAAGCAGAAACAACAACTTCTTTTCTTCTTGCCAGTAAGATAAAGTGTTAAAGAAAAAATTCATCTTCAGTATTCACCTTGTCCTTAATCTCAGTGTCAGGCTAACTATGGAATGGCTGGTCTGGTGCCCAAACTTGTAGAATTCTATGTCCCTCCCTTCTCACATACCTGCCCTCTCCTTTGCTCTCCCTCCCCACCATCATAGAACATAAAAAAATACAAACACATTTGCTTTATACACATGCTGGTATTTATTCAAGGAGACCATTTAGGTTTTGATCTCATCATAATGCCCATTTCTTAAGCATTTTTCTGTAGAGAGCCCACACATACTTAAGGGTCTTTCTCTGGTAGGGCCTGGGCATCACTGGTGGTAGAAGAACACTGAGGCACTTCTTGATCGTTTGTTGGCTTGCTTTCTGGAGGTTTTCTACCTTTCCTGTTGTAAAATACAGTTGTCTGTTTCTTTCTGTCTTGCTCCTTCTTGTCTTCACTCTGCTTAATGACCAAATTTACCAAAGCCATTATCTTCGTCACCTAGTTGGGAAACAAGTTAAACACAGAAAGTCATTGGTTTTGGGAAGAAATTGGGAAATGGGTGGGAATGGGGCTTGTAATAGAATGACAATGGATTGAACGAGGAAGTGTCTGTGCCAAAAAAGCACAAGGCCAAAATCTTGGGTGAGGAATTATTGGGGAAGAGGAAGCATATGGGTAGGGTAGTCTGACCTCATCCTTTTCTTCATCGTTGAGTTGGGAAAAGGACTTCCAATTCACTTTAGTATTTGAAGTGCCTTTGTCCATCCTTGTGGTTGGAATCTGATTCATTATCTAAACTAGTCTACAGTATTTTCTTAGTAACTTTGGCTTTGTTGTAGCAGCAGACCCTACTCCAAGTCTCCTGGCCTCTATATATACTCTCTAGGACAATGAGGAGCCGCACCCTTTAGCTCTGATTGGCCAACAGTCAGTGGTTGCCATGGTGTGGCTTGACATCACAAAGCTTCAGCTTGACCATCCAAGGTGGGGAGGGGAGGGGATGCAGAAGACTCAGATGCTCTGGGTAGAGAAAGGGGAGCTTCCTCAATACCTCCTAAAAGTTTTCTCAAACTGACCTCTCTCTCCCTCATTTCCTCTAGTTCAATTACTGTCCAGCATATGGCAGGGAGGTGGTGTTTCCTCTAAGCCATTTCCCATACACCCCCATCCATTCAGTGGTCCATTCCACTATCCCCCAGATATCACCATTACCTAGTAGGTTATGTGTTGTTTTAATGGATGTTTTATTTTAGAATAGTTTTAGATTTACAGAAAAATTGTGAAGATAATACCCATATACCCCATACCCAACTTCCCTTATTACTAATACTTACATTGGTATGGTGCAACTGTAACATGTAGTGAACCATCAGTGAAACAGTTACAGTCAAACCTCAGTTCTCTAATATCGCCAATATCGAACCATTGGGTTCTAGACCGAGTTGTTCCAGGAAGAACTATACCAGTTGTGGAATAAAACTCCAGTTCTTGACCTGACAACCCTTTCATGCTGATACCTCTGCATGACCCAAAGCATCTCTCATGCAACAAACAAAGGAGAGAATGTTTTTTTGCAGGCCAAATGTGATTAGCACAATTTTAAACATAAAGGGGCCATCAAGAGCACCAGTGTTGGTAAGGGTGTGAACATGCTCACAAAACAACAATCACAGGTAATTGAAGAGGTAAAAAATTTGTTGTAGATTGGGATAAATGAAAAGTGGTTGGCCAGTGATGGCATCTTGGAGGCAAGGATATGTGAGAAGTCCAAGATGGTGCATCCTGTCCTCTTGAAGGATATCCCTGAAAGGAGTGTAGAATGTGATTCATTTAAGGCTAGCACGGGGTGGTTCCATAAATGTAAGAAAACAAGTGTTTCTCTTTAGATTAAACAGTACTTTGGACATATACTGTATAGAAGAATGTTAAACCAGGAAATCATTTGTGTGTCTGGGATCGATTCATTCAAATTACATATATATCTAGTAGAAAAATTATTTGTCTTTCTTTTTTTATATTTCTATTGAATTCAAAAGGAGAAGGCAGAGGGAGAGAGAGAAAGATACAGAAACATCAGTGATGCTAGAGAATAATTGATTGGCTGCCTCCTCATGCTCCCTACTGGGGATTGAGAACACAACCCAGGCATGTGCCTTTGACCAGAATAGAACCCGGGAACCTTCAGTCCACAGGCTGATGCTCTATCCACTGAGACAAACTGGCTAGGGCTGATTTTGGTTTTTAAACAAATCACTTCTCAAACAGCCTTCTGAATGAAACTAAGTTTCAGAGGTGAGGTTCTACTGTATTGGTGTCTTTATTTTACTAAGATTTCCTTAGTTTTACTTAATGTGCATTTTCTGCCCCAGGATCCCATCTAGGAAACCGTATTAAAATTCAGTCATCAGGTCAGGCCTCATTGGGATCCTCGTGGCTGTACAGTTTTCTGGACTTCTTGTTTAGAGAACCTTAATCTTTTGGTTTGTTTTTTACATTAAATCCTCAGATGTTACTGATGTTATAGTTGAAAGTGGGTACCCTTTTTTCAGGCTCTTCCTATTTCCTCAACCCCTCAACCCCTGGCAAACACTATTCTACTCTGTGTTTCAATGAGTTTGATTGTTTCTATATTTCATATTCGCCATATAAGTGATGTGGGTGCTTGTGTATCAGTGTGTGTAGAACATCATCTTGATCCATTCATCTATTGATGGACACTTACCTTACTTACCTTGGCTATTGTGACTAATGCAGCACATTACTTAGTATTTTAGATGTATTAACTAAAATCCCAAAGAACTAAATACCCATACTTAAATTACAATAAATTCAGGAATTATCAAACTTCACTCCAACACCTGGCTCTCCCCAGGTTGCATGTGGGGTGTGTATGTGTGTTTCCTGCATACACTTCAGGGATTTTTCTCCCCTACTCTCCTCGTATTTAATTCATTTTCTTCCGGAGAACCTCAAACCTAGTCAGTACCTCCATGCTTATTGAATGCTCCATGGCAGTGACTGAATTCATCACTTGGATCTGTCACAGGGGTGACTGGGAAGTTTTTCTCTAGAACTCTGAGGATCAGAATCCTGTGAGAGAGAGAGAGAGAGAGAGAGAGAGAGAGAGAGAGAGAGAGAGAGAGAGCGTGTGTGTGTGGTGTGACAGAAAGAGAGGAGCGAGAGAAGCATTTTGCAAGTTCCCAGTGAATCTTCTGCTTTCAGGTGTGTGACATCAGCACCCCTCAAGTAACTACTCTTCCTCCATGAGTGACTTGTATATTGAACAGGCTATCCAACCACGCTCTATGTAGAAAGGGGACCAACAACTGCTTAAGATGCAACAAATGTTCACAAGGTAAACACAGTGTCTGTCACATCTTATTTTGGAACTGAGACATGATTCAATCTGAGACTCACATATAGGTCCAGGATGAGAAACATGACTGAGGACTACTTGAAGGAGGCCTCCTGACACTCTATGTTAATTTGCTAAACTGACTAATTTGGGAAGCCTGATGTGGTGGAGATACTGTCTACAAAGGTAATGAAAGACAACAGGACTGGAGAGGTACCCTAGTGAGTACCCAGGTGAAAGTGTATTATATCTCTAAAGGGGAAGGTTACCTGTAGCTGCAGTCTGTTGAAATAGGTACTGAATGGAACATGTCAGTCGAACACTTTGCCATGACTGCTAATTATGTACCAGTTTCTTTGTGTAGAAGCAGTAATTTTAATAAATTAGATATGGATCCCGAATGGCTGTGACCATGACATGAATGGCCTTAAAATTCATACTGAGGCACCAATCATACTTATCAGGTTTAAGAGCAAGTCAAATTTGGTTGTAAAATTCTGAAGCAGTAGGAACAATTATACCTTCTCTAACTAGGTCTTATATAATGGGTGTCTATCTGTGAATGTCCTGTTTTCATTTACATTGGGTCTTTTCTCAACAAGAGTGAAAGGTGTTATTTGATAAGTAGAGAGGAAGGTCCACAGGGTAACATTATTTCAAGCTGATTATAAGGGCAAAAGATTTATTTTGCTATTCATTAGTTCAGATTGCCATTGTGCACTAGAAAATATTTTAGTACAATAGGTGCTTTGACTATGGGAAATTGAGGCAATACAATAGTTCTAATGGTTAAGTTCAGACATATTTGTATCTATTTTATGAACAGAAGCCCCTTTTTTATCACCTTCTCCAAATGTTGGCTGGATAGGGAAGAGAAATGATTGAGGCTTAAAGCTGTTCACAGTCTAACATCTAGAATGGAAATCAGATTCATTATTACACACTGCCAACCCTCAAACAACACTATGTTCCCCATCAACCCCAGCACCGCCACCCCTCACCCCTAATGCCAAACAAAAGCAGAAACAACAACTTCTTTACTTCTTGCCAGTATGATAAAGTGTTAAAGAAAAAATTCATCTTCAGTCTTCACCTTGTCCTTAATCTCAGTGTCAGGCTAACTATGGAATGGCTGGTCTTGTGCCCAAACTTGTAGAATTCTACGTCCCTCCCTTCTCACATACCTGCCCCCTCCTTTGCTCTCCCTCCCCACCACCATAGAACATACAAAAAAACAAACACATTTGCTAAATACACATGCTGGTATTTATTCAAGGAGACCATTTAGGTTTTGAACTCATCATAATGCCCATTTCTTAAGCATTTTTCTATAGAGAGCCCACACATACTTAAGGGTCTTCCTGTGGTTGGGCCTGGGCATCACTGGTGGTAGAAGAACACTGAGGCACTTCTTGATCGTTTGTTGGCTTGCTTACTGGAGGTTTTCTACCTTTCCTGTTGTAAAATACAGTTGTCTCTTTCTTTCTGTCTTGCTCCTTCTTGTCTTCACTCTGCTTAATGACCAAATTTACCAAAGCCATTATCTTCGTCACCTAGTTGGGAAACAAGTTAAACACAGAAAGTCATTGGTTTTGGGAAGAAATTGGGAAATGGGTGGGAATGGGGCTTGTAATAGAATGACAATGGATTGAACGAGGAAGTGTCTGTGCCAAAAAAGCACAAGGCCAGAATCTTGGGTGAGGAATTATTGGGGAAGAGGAAGAATATGGGTAGGGTAGTCTGACCTCATCCTTTTCTTCATCATTGAGTTGGGAAAAGGACTTCCAGTTCACTTTAGTACTTGAAGTGTCTTTGTCCATCCTTGTGCTTAGAATCTGATTCGTTATCTAAACTAGTCTACAGTATTTTCTTAGTAACTTTGGCTTTGTTGTAGCAGCAGACCCTACTCCAAGGCTCCTGGCCTCTTTATATACTCTCTAGGACAATGAGGAGCCGCACCCTTCAGCTCTGCTTGGCCAACAGTCAGTGGTTGCCATGGTGTGGCCTGACATCACAAAGCCTCAGCTTGACCATCCGGGAGGGGGAGGTGGGAGAGGATGCAGAAGACTCAGATGCTCTGGTTAGAGAAAGGGGAGCTTCCTCAATACCTCCTAAAAGTTTTCTCAAACTGACCTCTCTCTCCCTCATTTCCTCTAGTTCAATTATTGTCCAGCATATGGCAGGGAGGTGGTGTTTCCTCTAAGCCGTTTCCCATACACCCCCATCCATTCAGTGGTCCATTCCACTATCCCCCAGATATCACCATTACCTAGTATGTTATGTGTTGTTTTAATGGATGTTTTATTTTAGAATAGTTTTAGATTTACAGAAAAATTGTGAAGATAATACCCATATACCCCATACACAATTTCTCTTGTTACTAATACTTACATTGGTATGGTGCAACTGTAACATGTAGTGAACTATCAGTGAAACAGTGATAGTCAAACCTCAGTTCTCTAATATCTCCAATATCGAACCATTGGGTTCTAGACCGAGTTGTTCCAGGAAGCACTATACCAGTTGTGGAATAAAACTCCAGTTCTTGACCTGACAACACTTTCATGCTGATACCTCTGCTTGACCCAAAGCATCTCTCATGCAAAAAACAAAGGAGAGAATGTTTTATTGCGGGCCAAATGTGATTAGCACAATTTTAAAAAATTAAGGGGCCATCAAGAGCACCAGTGTTGCTAAGGGTGTGAACATGCTCACAAAACAGCAATCAGAGGCAATTGAAGAGGTAAAAAAATTGTTGTTGATTGGGATAAATGAAAAGTGGTTGGCCAGTGATAGCATCTGGGAGGCAAGGATATGTGAGAAGTCCAAGATGGTGCATTCTGTCCTCTTGAAGGATACCCCTGAAAGGAGTGTGGAATGTGATTCATTTAAGGCTAGCACGGGGTGGTTCCATAAATGTAAGAAAACAAGTGTTTCTCTTTAGATTAAACAGTACTTTGGACATATACTGTATCTAAGAATGTTAAACCAGTGAATCATTTGTGTGTCTGGGATGGATTCATTCAAATTACATATATATGTAGTAGAAAAATTATTAGGTTTTCTTTTTTTATATTTGTATTGATTTCAAAAGAGGAAGACAGAGGGGGAGAGAGAGAAAGAGACAGAAACATCAGTGATGTTAGAGAATAATTGATTGGCTGCGTCCTCATGCTCCCTACTGGGGATTGAGAACACAACACAGGCATGTGCCTTTGACCAGAGTAGAACCCAGGAACCTTCAGTCCACAGGCTGATGCTCTATCCACTGAGACAAACTGGCTATGGCTGATTTTGGTTTTTAAACAAATCACTTCTCAAACAGCCTTCTGAATGAAACTAAGTTTCAGAGGTGAGGTTCTACTGTATTGGTGTCTTTATTTTACTAAGATTTCCTTAGTTTTACTTAATGTGCATTTTCTGCCCCAGGATCCCATCCAGGAAACCGTATTAAAATTCAGTCATCATGTCAGGCCTCATTGGGATCCTCGTGGCTGTACAGTTTTCTGGACTTCTTGTTTAGAGAACCTTAATCTTTTGGTTTGTTTTTTACATTAAATCCTCAGATGTTACTGATGTTATAGTTGAAAGTGGGTACCCTTTTTTCAGGCTCTTCCTCTTGCCTCAACCCCTCAGCCCCTGGAAAACACTATTCTACTCTGTATTTCAATGAATTTGATTCTTTCTATATTTCATATTCGCCATATAAGTGATGTGGGTGCTTGTGTATCTGTGTGTGTAGAACATCATCTTGATCCATTCATCTATTGATGGACACTTACCTTACTTACCTTGGCTATTGTGACTAATGCAGCACATTACTTAGAATTTTAGATGTATTAACTAAAATCCCAAAGAACTAAATACCCATACTTAAATGTCAATAAATTCAGGAATTATCAAACTTCACTCCAAAACCTGGCTCTCCCCAGGTTGCATGTGGGGTGTGTATGTGTGTTTCCTACAAACACTTCAGGGATATTTCTCCCCTACTCTCCTCATATTTAATTCTTTTTCTTCCGGAGAACCTCAAACCTAGTCAGTACCTCCATGCTTATTGAATGCTCCATGGCAATGACTGAATTCATCACTTGGATCCGTCACAGGGGTGACTGGGAAGTTTTTCTCTAGAACTCTGAGGATCAGAATCCTGTAAGAGAGAGAGAGAGAGAGAGAGAGAGAGAGAGAGAGAGAGAGAGAGTGTGTGTGTGTGTGTGTGTGTGTGTGTGGTGTGACAGAAAGAGAGGAGCGAGAGAAGCATTTTGCAAGTTCCCAGTGAATCTTCTGCTTTCAGGTGTGTGACATCAGCACCCCTCAAGTAACTACTCTTCCTCCATGAGTGACTTGTATATTGAACAGGCTATCCAACCACGCTCTATGTAGAAAGGGGACCAACAACTGCTTAAGATGCAACAAATGTTCACAAGGTAAACACAGTGTCTGTCACAACTTATTTTGGAACTGAGACATATGATTCAATCTGAGACTCACATATAGGTCCAGGTTGAGAAATATGACTGAGGACTACTTGAAGGAGGCCTCCTGGCACTCTATGTTAATTTGCTAAACTGACTAATTTGGGAAGCCTGATGTGGTGGAGATACTGTCTACAAAGGTAATGAAAGACAACAGGACTGGAGAGGTACCCTACTGAGTACCCAGGTGAAAGTGTATTATATTTCTAAAGGGGAAGGTTACCTGTAGCTGCAGTCTGTTGAAATAGGTACTGAGTAGAACATGTCAGTCAAATACTTTGCCATGACTGCTAATTATGCACCAGTTTCTTTGTGTAGAATCAGTAATTTTAATAATATTAGATATGGATCCCGAATGGGTGTGACCATGACATGAATGGCCTTAAAATTCATACTGAGGCACCAATCATACTTATCAGGTTTAAGAGCAAGTCAAATTTGGCTGTTAAATTCTGAAGCAGTAGGAACAATTATACCTTCTCTAACTAGGTCTTATATAATGGGTGTCTATCTGTGAAGGTCCTGTTTTCATTTACATTGGGTCCTTTCTCAACAAGAGTGAAAGGTGTTATTTGATAAGAAGAGAGGAAGGTCCACAGGGTAACATTATTTCAAGCTGATTATAAGGGCAAAAGATTTATTTTGCTATTCATTAGTTCAGATTGCCATTGTGCACTAGGAAATATTTTAGTACAATAGGTGCTTTGACTATGGGAAATTGAGGCAATACAATAGTTCTAATGGTTAAGTTCAGACATATTTGTATCTATTTTATGAACAGAAACCCCTTTTTTATCACCTTCTCCAAATGTTGGCTGGATAGGGAAGAGAAATGAATGAGGCTTAAAGCTGTCCACAGTCTAACATCTAGAAAGGAAATCAGATTCATTATTACACACTGCCAACCCTCAAACAACACCCTATTCCCCATCAACCCCAGCACTGCCACCCCTCACCCCCAATGCCAAAGACAAGCAGAAACAACAACTTCTTTTCTTCTTGCCAGTATGATAAAGTGTTAAAGAAAAAATTCATCTTCAGTATTCACCTTGTCCTTAATCTCAGTGTCAGGCTAACTATGGAATGGCTGCTCTGGTGCCCAAACTTGTAGAATTCTACGTCCCTCCCTTCTCACATACCTGCCCCCTCCTTTGCTCTCCCTCCCCACCATCATAGAACATACAAAAATACAAACACATTTGCTAAATACACATGCTGGTATTTATTCAAGGAGACCATTTAGGTTTTGATCTCATCATAATGCCCATTTCTTAAGCATTTTTCTGTAGAGAGCCCACACATACTTAAGGGTCTTTCTCTGGTAGGGCCTGGGCATCACTGGTGGTAGAAGAACACTGAGGCACTTCTTGATCGTTTGTTGGCTTGCTTTCTGGAGGTTTTCTACATTTCCTGTTGTAAAATACAGTTGTCTCTTTCTTTCTGTCTTGCTCCTTCTTGTCTTCACTCTGCTTAATGACCAAATTTACCAAAGCCATTATCTTCGTCACCTAGTTGGGAAACAAGTTAAACACAGAAAGTCATTGGTTTTGGGAAGAAATTGGGAAATGGGTGGGAATGGGGCTTGTAATAGAATGACAATGGATTGAACGAGGAAGTGTCTGTGCCAAAAAAGCGCAAGGCCAGAATCTTGGGTGAGGAATTATTGGGGAAGAGGAAGCATATGGGTAGGGTAGTCTGACCTCATCCTTTTCTTCATCGTTGAGTTGGGAAAAGGACTTCCAGTTCACTTTATTATTTGAAGTGCCTTTGTCCATCCTTGTGGTTGGAATCTGATTCGTTATCTAAACTAGTCTACAGTATTTTCTTAGTAACTTTGGCTTTGTTGTAGCAGCAGACCCTACTCCAAGTCTCCTGGCCTCTATATATACTCTCTAGGACAATGAGGAGCCGCACCCTTCAGCTCTGCTTGGCCAACAGTCAGTCGTTGCCATGGTGTGGCTTGACATCACAAAGCCTCAGCTTGACCATCCAGGAGGGGGAGGTGGGAGAGGATGCAGAAGACTCAGATGCTCTGGGTAGAGAAAGGGGAGCTTCCTCAATACCTCCTAAAAGTTTTCTCAAACTGACCTCTGTCTCCCTCATTTCCTCTAGTTCAATTATTGTCCAGCATATGGCAGGGAGGTGGTGTTTCCTCTAAGCCGTTTCCCATACACCCCCATCCATTCAGTGGTCCATTCCACTATCCACCAGATATCACCATTCCCTAGTATGTTCTGTGTTGTTTTAATGGATGTTTTATTTTAGAATAGTTTTAGATTTACAGAAAAATTGTGAAGATAATACCCATATACCCCATACCCAATTTCCCTTATTACTAATACTTACATTGGTATGGTGCAACTGTAACATGTAGTGAACCATCAGTGAAACAGTTACAGTCAAACCTCAGTTCTCTAATATCTCCAATATCGAACCATTGGGTTCTAGACCGAGTTGTTCCAGGAAGAACTATACCAGTTGTGGAATAAAACTCCAGTTCTTGACCTGACAACACTTTCATGCTGATACCTCTGCATGACCCAAAGCATCTCTCATGCAAAAAACAAAGGAGAGAATGTTTTATTGCGGGCCAAATGTGATTAGCACAATTTTAAAAAATTAAGAGGCCATCAAGAGCACCAGTGTTGCTAAGGGTGTGAACATGCTCACAAAACAGCAATCAGAGGCAATTGAAGAGGTAAAAAAAATTGTTGTTGATTGGGATAAATGAAAAGTGGTTGGCCAGTGATAGCATCTGGGAGGCAAGGATATGTGAGAAGTCCAAGATGGTGCATTCTGTCCTCTTGAAGGATACCCCTGAAAGGAGTGTGGAATGTGATTCATTTAAGGCTAGCACGGGGTGGTTCCATAAATGTAAGAAAACAAGTGTTTCTCTTTAGATTAAACAGTACTTTGGACATATACTGTATCTAAGAATGTTAAACCAGTGAATCATTTGTGTGTCTGGGATGGATTCATTCAAATTACATATATATGTAGTAGAAAAATTATTAGGTTTTCTTTTTTTATATTTGTATTGATTTCAAAAGAGGAAGACAGAGGGGGAGAGAGAGAAAGAGACAGAAACATCAGTGATGTTAGAGAATAATTGATTGGCTGCGTCCTCATGCTCCCTACTGGGGATTGAGAACACAACACAGGCATGTGCCTTTGACCAGAGTAGAACCCAGGAACCTTCAGTCCACAGGCTGATGCTGTATCCACTGAGACAAACTGGCTAGGGCTGATTTTGGTTTTTAAACAAATCACTTCTCAAACAGCCTTCTGAATGAAACTAAGTTTCAGAGGTGAGGTTCTACTGTATTGGTGTCTTTATTTTACTAAGATTTCCTTAGTTTTACTTAATGTGCATTTTCTGCCCCAGGATCCCATCCAGGAAACCGTATTAAAATTCAGTCATCAGGTCAGGCCTCATTGGGATCCTCGTGGCTGTACAGTTTTCTGGACTTCTTGTTTTAGAGAACCTTAATCTTTTGGTTTGTTTTTACATTAAGGCCTCAGATGTTACTGATGTTATAGTTGAAAGTGGGTACCCTTTTTTCAGGCTCTTCCTATTTCCTCAACCCCTCAACCCCTGGCAAACACTATTCTACTCTGTGTTTCAATGAGTTTGATTGTTTCTATATTTCATATTCGCCATATAAGTGATGTGGGTGCTTGTGTATCTGCGTGTGTGTAGAACATCATCTTGATCCATTCATCTATTGATGGACACTTACCTTACTTACCTTGGCTATTGTGACTAATGCAGCACATTACTTAGTATTTTAGATGCATTAACTAAAATCCCAAAGAACTAAATACCCATACTTAAATTTCAATAAATTCAGGAATTATCAAACTTCACTCCAAAACCTGGCTCTCCCCAGGTTGCATGTGGGGTGTGTATGTGTGTTTCCTGCATACACTTCAGGGATTTTTCTCCCCTACTCTCCTCATATTTAATTCTTTTTCTTCCGGAGAACCTCAAACCTAGTCAGTACCTCCATGCTTATTGAATGCTCCATGGCAGTGACTGAATTCATCACTTGGATCCGTCACAGAGGTGACTGGGAAGTTTTTCTCTAGAACTCTGAGGATCAGAATCCTGAGAGAGAGAGAGAGAGAGAGAGAGAGAGAGAGAGAGAGAGAGAGAGTGTGTGTGTGTGTGTGGTGTGACAGAAAGAGAGGAGAGAGAGAAGCATTTTGCAAGTTCCCAGTGAATCTTCTGCTGTCAGGTGTGTGACATCAGCACCCCTCAAGTAACTACTCTTCCTCCATGAGTGACTTGTATATTGAACAGGCTATCCAACCACGCTCTATGTAGAAAGGGGACCAACAACTGCGTAAGATGCAACAAATGTTCACAAGGTAAACACAGTGTCTGTCACAACTTATTTTGGAACTGAGACATATGATTCAATCTGAGACTCACATATAGGTCCAGGTTGAGAAATATGACTGAGGACTACTTGAAGGAGGCCTCCTGGCACTCTATGTTAATTTGCTAAACTGACTAATTTGGGAAGCCTGATGTGGTGGAGATACTGTCTACAAAGGTAATGAAAGACAACAGGACTGGAGAGGTACCCTACTGAGTACCCAGGTGAAAGTGTATTATATCTCTAAAGGTGAAGGTTACCTGTAGCTGCAGTCTGTTGAAATAGGTACTGAGTAGAACATGTCAGTCGAATACTTTACCCTGACTGCTAATTATGTACCAGTTTCTTTGTGTAGAATCAGTAATTTTAATAATATTAGATATGGATCCCGAATGGGTGTGACCATGACATGAATGGCCTTAAAATTCATACTGAGGCACCAATCATACTTATCAGGTTTAAGAGCAAGTCAAATTTGGCTGTTAAATTCTGAAGCAGTAGGAACAATTATACCTTCTCTAACTAGGTCTTATATAATGGGTGTCTATCTGTGAATGTCCTGTTTTCATTTACATTGGGTCCTTTCTCAACAACAGTGAAAGGTGTTATTTGATAAGAAGAGAGGAAGGTCCACAGGGTAACATTATTTCAAGCAGATTATAAGGGCAAAAGATTTATTTTGCTATTCATTAGTTCAGATTGCCATTGTGCACTAGAAAATATTTTAGGGCAATAGGAGCTTTGACTATGGGAAATTGAGGCAATACAATAGTTCTAATGGTTAAGTTCAGACATATTTGTATCTATTTTATGAACAGAAACCCCTTTTTTATCACCTTCTCCAAATGTTGGCTGGATAGGGAAGAGAAATGAATGATGCTTAAAGCTGTCCACAGTCTAACATCTAGAATGGAAATCAGATTCATTATTACACAGTGACAACCCTCAAACAACACTCTGTTCCCCATCAACCCCAGCACCGCCACCCCTCACCCCTAATGCCAAACACAAGCAGAAACAACAACTTCTTTTCTTCTTGCCAGTATGATAAAGTGTTAAAGAAAAAATTCATCTTCAGTCCTCACCTTGTCCTTAATCTCAGTGTCAGGCTAACTATGGAATGGCTGGTCTGGTGCCCAAACTTGTAGAATTCTACGTCCCTCCCTTCTCACATACCTGCCCCCTCCTTTGCTCTCCCTCCCCACCATCATAGAACATACAAAAATACAAACACATTTGCTTAATACACATGCTGGTATTTATTTAAGGAGACCATTTAGGTTTTGATCTCATCATAATGCCCATTTCTTAAGCATTTTTCTATAGAGAGCCCACACATACTTAAGGGTCTTCCTCTGGTAGGGCCTGGGCATCACTGGTGGTAGAAGAACACTGAGGCACTTCTTGATCGTTTGTTGGCTTGCTTTCTGGAGGTTTTCTACCTTTCCTGTTGTAAAATACAGTTGTCTCTTTCTTTCTGTCTTGCTCCTTCTTGTCTTCACTCTGCTTAATGACCAAATTTACCAAAGCCATTATCTTCGTCACCTAGTTGGGAAACAAATTAAACACAGAAAGTCATTGGTTTTGGGAAGAAATTGGGAAATGGGTGGGAATGGGGCTTGTAATAGAATGACAATGTATTGAACGAGGAAGTGTCTGTGCCATAAAAGCACAAGGCCAGAATCTTGGGTGAGGAATTATTGGGGAAGAGGAAGCATATGGGTAGGGTAGTCTGACCTCATCCTTTTCTTCATCATTGAGTTGGGAAAAGGACTTCCAGTTCACTTTAGTACTTGAAGTGTCTTTGTCCATCCTTGTGTTTGGAATCTGATTCGTTATCTAAACTAGTCTAAGGTATTTTCTTAGTAACTTTGGCTTTGTTGTAGCAGCAGACACTACTCCAAGGCTCCTGGCCTCTATATATACTCTCTAGGACAATGAGGAGCCACACCCTTCAGCTCTGATTGGCCAACAGTCAGGGGTTGCCATGGTGTGGCCTGACATCAAAAAGCCTCAGCTTGACCATCCGGGAGGGGGAGGGAATGCAGAAGACTCAGATGCTCTGGTTAGAGAAAGGGGAGCTTCCTCAATGCCTCCTAAAAGTTTTCTCAAACTGACCTCTCTCTCCCTCATTTCCTCTAGTACAATTATTGTCCAGCATATGGCAGGGAGGTGGTGTTTTCTCTAAGCCATTTCCCATACACCCCCATCCATTCAGTGGTCCATTCCACTATCCCCCAGATATCACCATTACCTAGTATGTTATGTGTTGTTTTAATGGATGTTTTATTTTAGAATAGTTTTAGATTTACAGAAAAATTGTGAAGATAATACCCATATACCCCATACCCAGTTTCTCTTATTACTAATACTTACATTGGTATGGTGCAACTGTAACATGTAGTGAACCATCAGTGAAACAGTGACAGTCAAACCTCAGTTCTCTAATATCTCCAATATCGAACCATTGGGTTCTAGACCAAGTTGTTCCAGGAAGAACTATACCAGTTGTGGAATAAAACTCCAGTTCTTGACCTGACAACCCTTTCATGCAGATACCTCTGCATGACCCAAAGCATCTCTCATGCAACAAACAAAGGAGAGAATGTTTTATTGCAGGCCAAATGTGATTAGCACAATTTTAAAACATAAAGGGGCCATCAAGAGCACCAGTGTTGGTAAGGGTGTGAACATGCTCACAAAACAACAATCACAGGCAATGAAAGAGGTAAAAAAATTGTTGTTGATTGGGATAAATGAAAAGTGGTTGGCCAGTGATAGCATCTGGGAGGCAAGGATATGTGAGAAGTCCAAGATGGTGTATCCTGTCCTCTTGAAGGATACCCCTGAAAGGAGTGTGGAATGTGATTCATTTAAGGCTAGCACGAAGTGGTTCCATAAATGTAAGAAAACAAGTGTTTCTCTTTAGATTAAACAGTACTTTGGACATATACTGTATAGAAGAATGTTAAACCAGGAAATCATTTGTGTGTCTGGGATGGATTCATTCAAATTACATATATATCTAATAGAAAAATCATTTGGTTTTCTTTTTTTATATTTCTATTCAATTCAAAAGGGGAAGGCAGAGGGAGAGAGAGAAAGATACAGAAACATCAGTGATGTTAGAGAATAATTGATTGGCTGCCTCCTGCATGCTCCCTACTGGGGATTCAGAACACAACCCAGGCATGTGCCTTTGACCAGAATAGAACCTGGGAACCTTCAGTCCACAGGCTGATGCTCTATCCACTGAGACAAACTGGCTAGGGCTGATTTTGGTTTTTAAACAAATCACTTCTCAAACAGCCTTCTGAATGAAACTAAGTTTCAGAGGTGAGGTTCTACTGTATTGGTGTCTTTATTTTACTAAGATTTCCTTAGTTTTACTTAATGTGCATTTTCTGCCCCAGGATCCTATCCAGGAAACCGTATTAAAATTCAGTCATCAGGTCAGGCCTCATTGGGATCCTCGTGGCTGTACAGTTTTCTGGACTTCTTGTTTTAGAGAACCTTAATCTTTTGGTTTGTTTGTTCTTTTACATTAAATCCTCAGATCTTACTGATGTTATAGTTGAAAGTGGGTACCCTTTTTTCAGGCTCTTCCTATTTCCTCAACCCCTCAACCCCTGGCAAACACTATTCTACTCTGTGTTTCAATGAGTTTGATTGTTTCTATATTTCATATTCCCCATATAAGTGATGTGGGTGCTTGTGTATCTGTGTGTGTAGAACATCATCTTGATCCATTCATCTATTGATGGACACTTACCTTACTTACCTTGGCTATTGTGACTAATGCAGCACATTACTTAGTATTTTAGATGTATTAACTAAAATCCCAAAGAACTAAATACCCATACTTAAATTTCAATAAATTCAGGAATTATCAAACTTCACTCCAAAACCTGGCTCTTCCCAGGTTGCATGTGGGGTGTGTATGTGTGTTTCCTACAAACACTTCAGGGATATTTCTCCCCTACTCTCCTCGTATTTAATTCTTTTTCTTCCGGAGAACCTCAAACCTAGTCAGTACCTCCATGCTTATTGAATGCTCCATGGCTATGACTGAATTCATCACTTGGATCCGTCACAGGGGTGACTAGGAAGTTTTCTCTAGAACTCTAAGGATCAGAATCCTGTGAGAGAGAGAGAGAGAGAGAGAGAGAGAGAGAGAGAGAGTGTGTGTGTGTGTGTGGTGTGACAGAAAGAGAGGAGAGAGAGAAGCATTTTGCAAGTTCCCAGTGAATTTTCTGCTTTCAGGTGTGTGACATCAGCACCTCTCATAGTAACTAATCTTCCTCCATGAGTGACTTGTATATTGAACAGGCTATCCAACCACGCTCTAAGTAGAAAGGGGACCAACAACTGCTTAAGATGCAACAAATGTTCACAAGGTAAACACAGTGTCTGTCACATCTTATTTTGGAACTGAGACATATGATTCAATCTGAGACTCACATATAGGTCCAGGTTGAGAAATATGACTGAGGACTATTTGAAGGAGGCCTCCTGGCACTCTATGTTAATTTGCTAAACTGACTAATTTGGGAAGCCTGATGTGGTGGAGATACTGTCTACAAAGGTAATGAAAGACAACAGGACTGGAGAGGTACCCTACCGAGTACCCAGGTGAAAGTGTATTATATCTCTAAAGGTGAAGGTTACCTGTAGCTGCAGTCTGTTGAAATAGGTACTGAGTAGAACATATAAGTCAAATACTTTGCCATGACTGCTAATTATTTACCAGTTTCTTTGTATAGAATAGGTAATTTTAATAATATTAGATATGGATCCCGAATGGGTGTGACAATGATATGAATGGCCTTAAAATTCACACTGAGGCACCAATCATACTTATCAGGTTTAAGAGCAAGTCAAATTTGGCTGTTAAATTCTGAAGCAGTAGGAACAATTATACCTTCTCTAATTAGGTCTTATATAATGGGTGTCTATCTGTGAAGGTCCTGTTTTCATTTACATTGGGTCCTTTCTCAACAAGAGTGAAAGGTGTTATTTGATAAGTAGAGAGGAAGGTCCACAGGGTAACATTATTTCAAGCTAATTATAAGGGCAAAAGATTTATTTTGCTATTCATTAGTTCAGATTGCCATTGTGCACTAGAAAATATTTTAGTACAATAGGTGCTTTGACTATGGGAAATTGAGGCAATACAATAGTTCTAATGGTTAAGTTCAGACATATTTGTATCTATTTTATGAACAGAAACCCCTTTTTTATCACCTTCTCCAAATGTTGGCTGGATAGGGAAGAGAAATGAATGAGGCTTAAAGCTGTCCACAGTCTAACATCTAGAATGGAAATCAGATTCATTATTACACAGTGACAACCCTCAAACAACACTCTGTTCCCCATCAACCAGAGCACCACCACCCCTCACCCCTAATGCCAAACACAAGCAGAAACAACAACTTCTTTTCTTCTTGCCAGTATGATAAAGTGTTAAAGAAAAAATTCATCTTCAGTCTTCACCTTGTCCTTAATCTCAGTGTCAGGCTAACTATGCAATGGCTGGTCTTGTGCCCAAACTTGTAGAATTCTACGTCCCTCCCTTCTCACATACCTGCCCCCTCCTTTGCTCTCCCTCCCCACCATCATAGAACATAAAAAAATACAAACACATTTGCTTTATACACATGCTGGTATTTATTTAAGGAGACCATTTAGGTTTTGATCTCATCATAATGCCCATTTCTTAAGCATTTTTCTATAGAGAGCCCACACATACTTAAGGGTCTTCCTCTGGTAGGGCCTGGGCATCACTGGTGGTAGAAGAACACTGAGGCACTTCTTGATCGTTTGTTGGCTTGCTTTCTGGAGGTTTTCTACCTTTCCTGTTGTAAAATACAGTTGTCTGTTTCTTTCTGTCTTGCTCCTTCTTGTCTTCACTCTGCTTAATGACCAAATTTACCAAAGCCATTATCTTCGTCACCTAGTTGGGAAACAAGTTAAACACAGAAAGTCATTGGTTTTGGGAAGAAATTGGGAAATGGGTGGGAATGGGGCTTGTAATAGAATGACAATGGATTGAACGAGGAAGTGTCTGTGCCAAAAAAGCACAAGGCCAGAATCTTGGGTGAGGAATTATTGGGGAAGAGGAAGCATATGGGTAGGGTAGTCTGACCTCATCCTTTTCTTCATCGTTGAGTTGGGAAAAGGACTTCCAGTTCACTTTATTATTTGAAGTGCCTTTGTCCATCCTTGTGGTTGGAATCTGATTCGTTATCTAAACTAGTCTACAGTATTTTCTTAGTAACTTTGGCTTTGTTGTAGCAGCAGACCCTACTCCAAGTCTCCTGGCCTCTATATATACTCTCTAGGACAATGAGGAGCCGCACCCTTCAGCTCTGATTGGCCAACAGTCAGGGGTTGCCATGGTGTGGCCTGACATCACAAAGCCTCAGCTTGACCATCCAGGAGGGGGAGGTGGGAGAGGATGCAGAAGACTCAGATGCTCTGGTTAGAGAGAGGGGAGCTTCCTCAATACCTCCTAAAAGTTTTCTCAAACTGAACTCTCTCTCCCTCATTTCCTCTAGTTCAATTACTGTCCAGCATATGGCAGGGAGGTGGTGTTTCCTCTAAGCAGTTTCCCATACACCCCCATCCATTCAGTGGTCCATTCCACTATCCCCCAGATATCACCATTACCTAGTATGTTATGTGTTGTTTTAATGGATGTTTTATTTTAGAATAGTTTTAGATTTACAGAAAAATTGTGAAGATAATACCCATATACCCCATACCAAATTTCTCTTGTTACTAATACTTACATTGGTATGGTGCAACTGTAACATGTAGTGAACTACCAGTGAAACAGTGATAGTCAAACCTCAGTTCTCTAATATCTCCAATATCGAACCATTGGGTTCTAGACCGAGTTGTTCCAGGAAGAACTATACCAGTTGTGGAATAAAACTCCAGTTCTTTACCTGACAACCCTTTCATGCTGATACCTCTGCATGACCCAAAGCATATCTCATGCAACAAACAAAGGAGAGAATGTTTTATTGCAGGCCAAATGTGATTAGCACAATTTTAAAACATAAAGGGGCCATCAAGAGCACCAGTGTTGGTAAGGGTGTGAACATGCTCACAAAACAACAATCACAGGTAATTGAAGAGGTAAAAAATTTGTTGTAGATTGTGATAAATGAAAAGTGGTTGGCCAGTGATGGCATCTTGGAGGCAAGGATATGTGAGAAGTCCAAGATGGTGCATCCTGTCCTCTTGAAGGATACCCCTGAAAGGAGTGTAGAATGTGATTCATTTAAGGCTAGCATGGGGTGGTTCCATAAATGTAAGAAAACAAGTGTTTCTCTTTAGATTAAACAGTACTTTGGACATATACTGTATAGAAGAATGTTAAACCAGGAAATCATTTGTGTGTCTGGGATGGATTCATTCAAATTACATATATATCTAGTAGAAAAATTATTTGTTTTTCTTTTTTTATATTTCTATTGAATTCAAAAGGAGAAGGCAGAGGGAGAGAGAGAAAGATACAGAAACATCAGTGATGCTAGAGAATAATTGATTGGCTGCCTCCTGCATGCTCCCTACTGGGGATTGAGAACACAACCCAGGCATGTGCCTTTGACCAGAATAGAACCCGGGAACCTTCAGTCCACAGGCTGATGCTCTATCCACTGAGACAAACTGGCTAGGGCTGATTTTGGTTTTTAAACAAATCACTTCTCAAACAGCCTTCTGAATGAAACTGTTTCAGAGGTGAGGTTCTACTGTATTGGTGTCTTTATTTTACTAAGATTTCCTTAGTTTTACTTAATGTGCATTTTCTGCCCCAGGATCCTATCCAGGAAACCGTATTAAAATTCAGTCATCATGTCAGGCCTCATTGGAATCCTCGTGGCTGTACAGTTTTCTGGACTTCTAGTTTTAGAGAACCTTAATCCTTTGGATTCTTTGTTTTTTTACATTAAATCCTCAGATGTTACTGATGTTATAGTTGAAAGTGGGTGCCCTTTTTTCAGGCTCTTCCTATTTCCTCAACCCCTCAGCCCCTGGCAAACACTATTCTACTCTGTGTTTCAATGAGTTTGATTGTTTCTATATTTCATATTCGCCATATAAGTGATGTGGGTGCTTGTGTATCTGTGTGTGTAGAACATCATCTTGATCCATTCATCTATTGATGGACACTTACCTTACTTACCTTGGCTATTGTGACTAATGCAGCACATTACTTAGTATTTTAGATGTATTAACTAAAATCCCAAAGAACTAAATACCCATACTTAAATATCAATAAATTCAGGAATTATCAAACTTCACTCCAAAACCTGGCTCTCCCCAGGTTGCATGTGGGGTGTGTATGTGTGTTTCCTGCATACACTTCAGGGATTTTTCTCCCCTACTCTCCTCGTATTTAATTCTTTTTCTTCCGGAGAACCTCAAACCTAGTCAGTACCTCCATGCTTATTGAATGCTCCATGGCTATGACTGAATTCATCACTTGGATCCGTCACAGGGGTGACTGGGAAGTTTTTCTCTAGAACTCTGAGGATCAGAATCCTGTGAGAGAGAGAGAGAGAGAGAGAGAGAGAGAGTGTGTGTGTGTGTGTGTGTGGTGTGACAGAAAGAGAGGAGAGAGAGAAGCATTTTGCAAGTTCCCAGTGAATCTTCTGCTGTCAGGTGTGTGACATCAGCACCCCTCAAGTAACTACTCTTCCTCCATGAGTGACTTGTATATTGAACAGGCTATCCAACCACGCTCTATGTAGAAAGGGGACCAACAACTGCTTAAGATGCAACAAATGTTCACAAGGTATACAGTGTCTGTCACATCTTATTTTGGAACTGAGACATATGATTCAATCTGAGACTCACATATAGGTCCAGGTTGAGAAACATGACTGAGGACTACTTGAAGGAGGCCTCCTGGCACTCTATGTTAATTTGCTAAACTGACTAATTTTGGAAGCCTGATGTGGTGGAGATACTGTCTACAAAGGTAATGAAAGACAACAGGACTGGAGAGGTACCCTACTGAGTACCCAGGTGAAAGTGTATTATATCTCTATAGGTGAAGGTTACCTGTAGCTGCAGTCTGTTGAAATAGGTACTGAGTAGAACATGTCAGTCGAATACTTTACCCTGACTGCTAATTATTTACCAGTTTCTTTGTGTAGAATTGGTAATTTTAATAATATTAGATATGGATCCCGAATGGGTGTAACCATGACATGAATGGCCTTAAAATTCACACTGAAGTACCAATCATACTTATCAGGTTTAAGAGCAAGTTAATTTTGGCTGTTAAATTCTGAAGCAGTAGGAACAATTACACCTTCTCTAACTAGGTCTTATATAATGGGGTGTCTATCTGTGAAGGTCCTGTTTTCATTTACATTGGGTCCTTTCTCAACAAGGGTGAAAGGTGTTATTTGATAAGTAGAGAGGAAGGTCCACAGGGTAACATTATTTCAAGCTGATTATAAGAGCAAAAGATTTATTTTGCTGTTCATTAGTTTAGCTTGCCATTATGTACTATATAATATTTTAGGACAATAGGAGCTTTGACTATGGGAAATTGAGGCAATACAGATAGTTCTAATGGTTAAGTTCAGACATATTGTGTCTATGTTATGATCAGAGAACCCCTTTTTTATCACCTTCTCCAAAGTTGGCTGGACAGGAAGAGAAATGAATGAGGCTTAAAAGCTGTCCATAGTCTAACACCTAAAATGGAAATCAGATTCATTATTACACGCTGCCATCCCTCACACAACACTGTTCCTCATCACCCCTACCACTGCCACCCCCATCTCCAATGCCAAACCCAAGCAAAAACCATAACTTCTTTCTTCTGCCAGTATGATAAAGTGTTAAGGAAAAAACTCATCTTCAGTCTTTGTCCTTATTCTCAGTGTCTGGCTAACTATAGAATGGCTGGTCTGCTCACATACCTGCCCTCTCCTTTGCTCCCTCCCCATCATCTGAAACACATTTCCCTTTATACACATACTAGTATTTATTCAAGGAGACCATTTAGGTTTTGATATCTACATAATGACCATTTCTCAATTATTATCTCTTAGAGAGGCCTTGTATTCTCAGTGTCTTCATCTTCAGTTAGACCCTGTGTATCACTTGTGGTGGAACGCTCTTCTGCTTCATCTCCTTCTCCTTCATCTTCACTGTCTTCATCATCATCTGCTTCTCCTACTTCTCCTTCTTCATCTTCATTGTCATCATGATCACCTTCTTCTCTTACTTTTCCTTCTCCTTCTCCTTCCCCTTCTGCTCCTTTCCCTTCCTCCTCCTCCTCTTCTTCTTCTTTTCCTTCTCCTTACCCTTTTCCCTCTCCTCCTCCCTCCTTCTTCTCCTTCCTCCTTCTCTTTCCTCCTCCTCCTTCTTCTTCTCCTTCTCCTCCTTATTCACTCTTCATTGTCTTCATCATCTTCTTCGTCTCCTCCTACTTCTCCTTCTTCTTCCTCTTCTCCTTCTTCATCTTTATCATATTCTTCATCTTCTTTTTTCACCTTCTTCTCCTTCTTCCTCTTCTCCTTCTCCTCCTTCTTCATCCTCTTCTTCTTCTCCTTCCCTTTCTCCTCCTCCTTCATCATTATCTTCTTCGTCATCCTTGGCCTCATATTCCTCCCTCATCCTCATTGTCTTCAATTGGCTGGATTACTGTGGGTCTCTTACCTTTCCTGTAGTAAAATACACGTATCTGCTTCTTTTTTTTCTCTCATTTTCTCCACTTGATTTGAGGACTTAATTTACATTGCCCATTATTTTCATTATCTAGTGGGGAAACAAGATAGCCAGAAAGAAATTGGTTTTGGGGATGAAATTGGGAAATGGGTGGGAAGTGGGATTGTAATAGAATGACAGTGGATTGATTGAGTAGGTGTTTGTGCAGACAAGGACAGGGTCAGAGTCTATAGTGGGGAATCAATGAGTAAAAAGAGGAGGCATGTCAATAGGGTAGTCTGACCTTATTCTTTTCTTTGTCACTGAGTTCTAAAATGGAGTTCCTGCCCTAACCTGTTTGGCTCAGTGGATAGAGTGTTGGCCTGCAGACTGAAGGGTCCCAGGTTCAATTCTGGTCAAGGGCATGTACCTTGGTTGTGGGCACATCCCCAGTGAGAGGCGTAGAAGGCAGCTGATCAATGTTTCTAACTCTCTATCCCTCTCCCTTCCTCTCTGTAAAAAATCAATAAAATATATATTTTTAAATGGAGTTCCTATTCACTTCACTACTTGTAGATTCTTGGCCCATCCTTGTGGTTGGTTCCGTACTTTCTTAGTAACCTTGGTTTTATTGTAGCAACTGTGCCATACTCCAGGGCTCCTGACCTCTATATATACTCTCCAGGACAATGAGGAGCCACACCCTTCAACTCTGGTTCGCCAACAGTCAGTGGTTTCCATGGTGTGGCTTGACATCACAAAGCCTCAGCTTGACCATCCATGAGCAGGTATACTCTAGGCAGTTATTCAAGGTTTCATTTTTAATTTGATAGGGTAGATTTTAATTGTGACGGTTTTATTCCCTCATATGTGCAGTGTTTACATTTTTTCTCTGAAACAGGAAAGTCTAAAGTTCTTTTGATTTTTGAAAAAGCATTAATTTTTGAAGGAACACATGAAAATCTAAGGCATTGAGACTCCAGATAAACACAGCCATAAATGGTACCCTTAGAAAATATCTGAAGTTCCTCAATAGTTGACTAAAACCCAGTAGAGATTATTATTTGAAACAGGATGGGTTTTGTTTTTCATTCAAAAGTGCAGAATGAGTTGATTTTTTAAAAAGTGATGTGTTTTTCACAATCCTACTCCTTAGATTTCATTTTACTATATACCAAAAAAGAAAAAGAAAAAAATCTGTTTGATTATTGAGTCATACTTTTTATTTTTAGAATTTTTGTGTTGATGGGAATAATAGTTTAAGAACCTATTAGAAATGTTCTGATGATCCTCAGTTTGGAAAGGAAATGTATTTTTCTGCTCTAGAAATTAATAGCAAGGAGATTTTGCTAGAGCATGACATTGGTATTACTTATAAGCAGAAGGAAGCATCTAGACAAAAGTAACAGAGGCCGTGTACAACATGAAGCCCAATAATCCTGCGTTTATTATTTATAGCCATTTCTACAGCATTCATTATGCATCGATAGGGTAGAAAACACCACCATGGCCTGTGTTCTAAAAGCATAATATTTATTAAGTGGGTGAAGGGTCATGGGTGTACAGGTAGCAATTTCAGGAGAGAAAAGAGTAGAGAGGCAAAGGGGGGAAAGAGAGGCATTATTTAGGAAGCATTTAACTGCACAGAGGAGATAAAGCAACTGTAAGTGACTGAAAACATCAGGATTTATTATCTTACATAATCAAAAGCCTAGGGGGACAAAGTTTTAGCAGCTTACTCACACTTCTACTCTCTCTGCTCTTCCACCTTCAGCTGCAATATACTGCAATCATTTCCAGCCTCTTGAAGGAACCCCTTTCACGTCCCGCGTGGTTCAGGGTTCAGGTTCAGGGTTCGGGTTCTGGAGAAGGCCGCACACAAATGAAAGAGAGTAGAAAAGTATTAATTTGGGAATATTGGGGGCCAAGCGGGAGTCCACCTCTAGGGGGAGGACTACACCCCACTCTGGTCTTGCTATCCATTTTACTGAGACTATGGGATACACCCATAGCCCTTAGGCAGGAAATTCCAATAATAGCCAATCAGCAAGGATTTGCATAAGACTAACAGGTGGAGGCTGCTTCAGCTACCAATGTCTCAACTAAACAATGAGTGATTAGCTCTGACCTTTCAGAGCATTTAAGGTTGACCAGCCTTCCTGGTTCCCTGTCCACATCTCTTTTATTAGTGAGACAATGATCGGTTTCAGGCAGCCTCTCTTGCAGCCATCATCACATCTAGTAATGGAGGTGTTTCCTCTCCTATATCTCTTTGCAATATGGAGGGGAACCTTTTCCAAAATGTCCTGCAAGACCCACCTTGAGGTACCTTGGTCAGGATTGACACACGTGATCTTGCCCTAGCTGCATAGGAGGCTAGCTGACAGAACTACACCCTTAGGAGCCTGTATCAGTTCCAGATAGGCAAGTCAGATAATCCCTGGCTTCTGGAAATTTATCTTCTAATGTTGTGACCAACCCAAAGGCTTGAGGTCTGATGGAAGAGAAGGAACCAGAAGGGAGAAGCTACACAGAGTCTGACTTTAAGACCATTGCAGTTGAGAGGCCAAGAAGTCACAAAATGGCCCGGCTGGCATGGCTCAGTGGTTGAGCATCAACCTATGAACCAGGAGGTCATGTTCAATTCCTGGTCAGGGCACATGCCCGGGCTGTGGACTCGATCCCCAGTAGAGGGCATGCAGGAGACAGCCAGTCAATGGTTCTCTCATCATTGATGTTCCTCTCTCTCTCTCCCTCCCTCCCTCCAACTTGGAAATCAATAAAATATATTAAAAAAAAGAAGTCATAAAATATAATTCTAAAAATTCAGGGGGAGGTTAGGAGCAGAGACATATCAAGAGAAAATCCTATAACTTAGTTACCCACCAGAAGTGTTAAGCAGAAGAGAAGAAAGTGACGCTTCTCTGAGCACACAGGGTAAGAGGCAGCAATGAATGACTTAGTCAAGAAGAAAATTGCAAAGCAAATATTGGCCATCTCCATGTTATCTGCTTGTGTTTTTTCTTTTTAAGTGTTTAATTTATTATTTTGTCTATTTCTAATAAAATATTTTAACTCTAAACCTCTTTACAGTTGGTAAGGTACTTTCAAATCTATTAGCCCTTTTGATCCCCATAATACCTCCTTAAAGAACAGATAGGATATGCCTGGATTTTCAGATGCTGGAACAGAATCCTACAGAAGATGGTTCATGTGTCCAAGTTTACATTCATTATAAGCAGCAGAGCCAAAACTGGACCTCAGGGGCTATCAACTCTTAGTCAGATACTTTTTCAACGGCATCCTAATTCCTGAGAAGGAATGCATATGGGAACAACCTACCTGGATATTACTTACTGTTAGCTCTTTTTTCCTATCAATTTATTCCTTTTACTTCTGTTTCTCTATTAAGTATCTAAATTAATAGAAAATGAATGCTCATCAAATTTAACTGAGCAATTCGTTTGAAATTGTTATTAAATAAGAGGCAGTGAAATGTGCAAATACATACAAAAATTAGAGGTATTGTTGGGAAAACAGCAGTGGATACTGTTGTCGGAATACTAACTCAGCTCCAGGTATCATTTCAAATTATTTATACTCATTTTCCCACTGCCCCGATTTTCTGAACCATTCCTTTTTTAAATTGATTTTAGAGAGATAGAAAGGGAGAGAGAAACATTGATCGGTTGCCTCCTGCATGCACCCCAACCAGGGATCAAACTCGCAACCTAGGTATGTGCCCTGACCTAGAATTGAACCTGCGACCTTTTGGTGTACAGGACAACCCTCCAACCAACTGAGCCACCTGTCCAGGGCCATATTAATCTTTGAAGCTGCTTTAAATCCTTTTGTAACAAGATGAGCTTTAAATAAATGAATTAAAATAATGGATTATGTACACTGTGGTCAGCCTTAGATAATAATCGGAAAATATTATCTACCCTTCTTGTAGTACATGGATGCACATTTTTAACTATGTCTTTTTATTCATTTGTAAATAGTATCTCCAAGCCAAAATGGTATCCTGGGTCTTTTAGAAAGAAACTATAGGTAGACTTATAGCACTGACCCTTTCTATTTGCATTAGTTACCAAGTAAAAGTCACATCCTATATAATAAAGAGGTGATATGCAAATTAACCCTCATGCCCTCACAAGATGGCTGCCTACAACCAGGCTGGCAGGGGGTTAGTGAGGGATGACCAAACAACTGAATAAGCAGGCTGCATGGGGCAGCCAGGCCGGTAGGCGGGGGCCAGTTAGGGGTGACCAGGCTGGCAGGCAGGTGAGCGATTAGGAGCCAATAGTCCATGATTGTGAGAGGGATGTCCAACTGCCAGTTCATCCCCTGAGGTGTCCTGGATTAGAGAGGGTGCAGGCTGGGCTAAGGGGACCCCCCATGCACGAATTTTGTATGCACTGGGTCTCTAGTATAATACATAAAACAAATCTCAGTAATTATCATTGGTTTGCAATCAGGCCTAGTTAAATGAGTGAAAATTTTGAATTGCAGGGTAGTTTAACAAAATTTATGGAAAGTTATTTTTTAAATAATGATACTTCCTGTTAGCTATTCTAATTATGTATCCAAGTTAATTTACTATTAGACCCACCATATACTCTGAGAGAATAAATATTGTGATACCACTACTCAGAAGGACTTGCATGCTAGTTGCTTATTTTTTGGTGGGAATGGATTGGTGCTTGTAGCAAAAAAAATTTACTACCCGGTCTAAGCATAGAAATTTTAAAATTAAACTAACTGGATGAAAATACACATATGTTTAATAATTTGCTTATGTAATTTGGGGCCTCTGTTTTTTTTTGCTTTGCTATTCATTTTTTTAAAACTGAGTACTCTCTCTTCTCATTTTCCCTTCTCATTTTAGGTATTACCTTTTGAAAAAATTGATATAAGCATGCTTATCCGTTGGTCATGTTATTTGAAAAATTTACAGTAAAAATGATCCGTCCTTTTATTTGTTTAATGTATTCAATAAAGTAAGAAAATAGAGTCTCTCAGCCTTGACCTAAAAGTCCTGTTCCTTTCCTTCTTTCATTCTCATTCCCAGGCCATTACATTTGGTCAAAGAACTTTAAATGCCATCTGTGTGTGTCTCCCAAATTTCTATGTGCAGCCCAACCCTCCCCCGGGAACCCCAGGTCTTTATTCCCAATTGCCTACTAGATCTTTCCTTCATTCAGATGTCTCATAGGCCTCTCACCCTTATTAATATCAAAGCCACACTCCTAATCTTGCCCTGGCCTCTTCCTCCTACAATTCTCTATACCAATCAGTGGCAACCCCATCCTTCCAGGTGCCTAGGCCCAAAATGTTGGTCATTCTTTCTTCCTTTCCTTCTACTACTCCTTCTCTCTTTTTCTCTCTCCACCCACAAATTGGCTATGCCCTCATCTCTGCCTTTACTATCTCCAAGACCCAAATCATTCTCATCAGCTCACCATTATGGTTCAACATTCCAGCATCTTTCTAGATGTATCAACAGTCCCTATCTGCACTTCCTGCTTCACTCTTGCGTTCCTGCAATCTATTATCAACTCAGCAGCCAGGATGATGACAATTCATGTTAGTCCTCTGCCCAAAACCTCCAGTGGCTCTCCACCCACTTAGATTGAGAACAGAAATCCTTATCAGACCCGTAAAACTCTACAACATCTGGCCTTGGCTACTTGAGCCACTTCCTGTCACTAGCCTCCTTCCTCTCACTCTGTTCCACCCTCACTAGCCTCCTTGCTGCTCCTGATTCCAGATCTTGCGGATTTTTTCTTCCTTCTGCTTGGAATGATTTTCTGTAATTGCTTCATCAACTTCAGTTCTCTGCTAGAAGTCAGTTTCTCTGTGGCCTGACTATACTATTTAAATTGCACTCCCTTCCCTAGAATTCTCCATCTGCCTTTTTTAGCTTTGCTTTTCTCCATGGGATCCACGCTATGCTTTGTTTGTTTAATGTCAGGCTTCTCATATTCATTGTCAGCTTCTAAGAGATGAAGATTCTTGTCTGTTTGATTTGTATCTGAATCCCAGCTCCCAGTGCTGGGTAGTCAGTGAGCACTCACTGAATATTTATGTATGAATTAAAGGAAGGCGTTGGGGAAAGGCCAGAGTGAGAACATAGTCTAGGTTACACTTCACCCTGGAGCCCCTGAGCTTAGGGTTGGTAAACAGTTGATTCTTCAGAGGGAACTTAGGGTATAACTTTTGTAAGAAGAGGGAAATGGGGGCTGGAAACAAATGACCACTACAGAGAGACAATGGGGGCTTGAACTTGAATCATTGCAGTTGGAATGGAAGACAGAGGAAGGAAGTAATGGGCATCATGGAGATGAGATCTCCTGACTCTGAACAGGGAGGGGAAAGGACACAGAGAAGCTTGAATGTGACCCAGATTTTGCATTCGTGAGACTAGGGTTTGGCAATGTCATTAATAGTGATTCAGGATAAAGTAGGAGGAACAGATTTATGAAAGAAAGAAACTGTTTTGTTGCTTCCTCATCCCTGTTTTCATTAATAAAATTGTTTCCAGCTTCTCAAAGCTCAAGAAGAATTGAGTGCTGCAAGAGGCAGGAGGCAAATTCTCCCACCAACCACTTATTCTCTGAAGACTTGTCCCCACAGTTCTTAAGAGTCTTATCTCCAAGCCCACATCTGAGAGAATCAGACTGAAAATGTTTCTCTCAATAGTTTGAATTTCCTTTGGTTGAGCTACCAGCATTGACAGCATAGAAACATTAGAGCCGAGTTCAGTCTTTTCTTTTTAAAATATATTTTTATTGATTTCAGAGAGGAAGGGAGAGGGAGAGAGGGATAGAGACATCAATGATGAGACAGAATTATTGATCGGCTGCCTCCTGCACGCCCCACACTGGGGATCGAGCCCACAACCCCGGCATGTGCCCTGACCGGGAATCAAACCAACCTCCTAGTTCATAGGTTGATGCTCAACCACTGAGCCACACCATCTGGGCCAGTCTTTTCTTATAGAACATTTCCATGTGAGTGATTTGGGATCATAAGGCCATTTTCTAGTGCACTGTGAGTTAGGCTTGGAAAAACATGGGACATTCATCTATAAAACTCTAGTGAATGCCTTGTCAGATTATGAAGCAAGAAATGTAACTATTAATGGGCCAGGATGCAAGAAAGGAGTGAAGACAGGCACTGAATAATAAAATGGCATGTGCGGATGTAGTAGTCTGCATTTTTTCAGTGTTTACTAACTGCCAGGTACTGTTCTAAGACCCGTAATTGTAGGACTACTAAAAGTAGTCCTCAACATATAATAAGTCATTTAATCTCCACAACAACTGTTTGTGGTGCATGCTATTATTATCTCCATTTTACAGGTGAGGAAACAGCAATATGGGAAGGTTATGTACCTGGCAGAAGGTCCCACAGCTAGTAAGTGGAACTAGGGCTCAAACACAAGCCGTCTGGCTCAAGGACCTGTCCTCTTAATAATTACATGTTCCAGAACTGCCCAAGACAGTTGTAATTTATGCCTATTGTCTTGGCATACATATAAATATGAACCCTAGAAAGTGTCCCCATTTGGACAATAAATGATGAACACCATGTCTCTTAAAATCTTGTTCTTACTCAAAGCCAAGAAAAATCTAGTCTGGACAACAGAGGTATCCAAGTGATCAGATTGTATCTCCAGTCATCAGTGAAGTGACAGTTTGGACTCAGTGTGACTCTTTGGTACTCATCCAGCGTGCCCTAAGAATTCAACTCGCTGTAGGGGGTTGGTGTAGGCTTGGTTGTAACCAACCAGTCATTCTGCTCTCTTCCACTCTTAAGGCTCTGTTTTCTGCTCTAATGAAGTTGCCAGTGGCCATGGTTTGCCTCTTTCTGGAATGGTTTTATTGATGCCGTAACATTCGGCCCCTCCAGGTTCCCCCGGATCTCCAGAACGAAGTGCTGGTCAGCCTGCTGCAGACCGACCCTGATGTGGTGGACTATTTGCTCCGAAGAAAGGCCTCCCAATCCTCGTGAGTATGCCAGGTTCTACAGCTGCTTGGGGAGTTCTCTCTTCATTTCTGAACAGCTAGAAAAGTTTACATAACTCCGCACAGGGTGATTTGAAGTGGCATTTTGGCAACTGGCTCAGCTGATCAGTCCACCTAACTAGAAACTGCTTTGGCCTCACCGATCCACTTATGGAATTAGGAACGGCTTTACAGGATTTTTTGCATTTTCATTTTTGGCTTTTTCTAGTCCCTTGACGTCCTTTGGACTGTGTTTACCAGAAAAAAAAACACACACACACACACACCAAGCCACTGGCAAGAAGCTCAAGGGGCTGACTAAGAGGCACATCCGTGATTCTCCTTCCAGAATTCTGATAACTGTTCTTAGGGGCCCATACGGCTGAGCCTGCATGCATCTTACATGTATAATTTACCAGCACAAGTGACGCATTACCAAACCACAAGACAGGCCTCAGCCCAGGCCCAGGTGCCATTGGAAATTAGAGGTAGGCACCGTCTTGACTCCCCACCCCCCCCCCCCGCCCCCTTTCTAGCTGGCATCCTTTTGATAAAAATACACGCTGGGCTCCACGTGCACCATAGTTGCAATGAGTAAAATGCAAGCCATACTGTGGGCTGTTTTGCCACCATTTTTGCCCCAAAGTAGGAGCACTGAATTTTTACATTAGTCAGATTTTATGATTAATTAAAACCATTTGCTACAGAGGCAGAGGATCTGGGGGTCCTGAGCACTTGTCAAACCCAGTTAAGGGGATAATATTGCATCCATTACCAGGAGGGATGTTGCCCCCATGACCCCCAGCCTTATATTTGTGACAGAAAAAGTTGTTGTCCTAGCCCAGTGGTCGGCAAACTCATGAGTCAACAGAGCCAAATAGCAACAGTACAACAATTGAAATTTCTTTGGAGACC
The DNA here is from genome assembly GCF_963455305.1 of Plecotus auritus. Lineage (NCBI taxonomy): Eukaryota > Metazoa > Chordata > Mammalia > Chiroptera > Vespertilionidae > Plecotus > Plecotus auritus. The sequence continues at coordinate 4,370,169 of NC_137784.1, read as the reverse complement.
ACATTTTTTAAACCTAAACTTCTTCTAATGCCACTTCTTTAAAATAGACTCGCCCAGGCCGTGGTATTTTGTGGAAGAGCCACACTCAAGGGGCCAAAGAGCCGCATGTGGCTCGCGAGCTGCAGTTTGCCCACCACGCTCCTAGCCGGTTTGGCTCAGTGGATAGAGCGTCAGCCTGTGGACCAAAGGGTTCTGGGTTCAATTCTGGTCAAGGGCACATACCTCGGTTGCAGGCAACCAACCGATGTGTTTCTCTCACATCGATGTTTCTCTCTGTCTTTCCCTCTCTCTTCCACTCTCCCTAAGAATCAATGGAAAAAATCCTCGTGTGAGGATTAACAAAAAAAGAAAAAGTTGTTAATCTCTCATGAAAGTACCATTTATGTTGTGCTTTTAGTCTACGAAATTTCAACAATTCTACACCACATTTCCCCCAATGTTTTATCATCTCTGAGGTTGAGATGCACCCTGTAATCAATGGCATGTCCTAATTTAATTCATAGCATTTTTTCTGTCTTAAATGTATATGAAATAATGGTATATCCTATTCAACGATAGCTTAGAAACATCAACACGTGAAGTTGTTCCTGTATGCCGACGCCCAATTTGATGTGGTAATTTTCATTTAAAACTATTTCATATACAAAATTACTATATTCTTGAGAGAAATTTGGTGAAAAGGAATTCTGCGTTGCTCAGGCCTCCTTCCTGGGTCATTACACTAATAGCCCTGCTAAATCCAGCTGCTCCGTCTCCTGCAGAGCAGGGAGAGGTTTTAATTGGCTCATCCTTCCAAGTGCACTTCTGAAAACCCATCTCTGTGCTGATTGTTATCAGGCCTGTGGTCTCAGTAAGACATGCTGCCCAATTCAAGGCCCCAGAGGCGTGATAAATCAAAGGGCACTCACATCACACCACTTGGCTGGCATTTCATGGTCTTGCTTTTCACATCAGAGAAATAGGTTCACTTAAAAATTTCCCAGAATGTTAACTGTCATCCAGGTAAAAGCTCTAATGTGAAATATCACAGGGCTTTTCTTCAGTGTAACTCGCATCACCAGAATGTTAATGAACCCGCTTGCTTTCCTTCTCTGGGCAAGAGAACAGATGAGAGGGCATTTCTACTTGCGAATCGCTCATTAAGCTGCATTTGTAACATTTCGTGGCTGCTCTGCGGGGAAAGCTAGAAAACACACCTAACACAACCACAGATTTTGACTTGCCAATTGTTATACGGCATTAGACTTGGAAGAAGGGTTGATAAATAGTTATTTTTATGTGTTTTTCAAGTATGTTCTTTTGCATATAAATGCCAGGGAACAAACCTTTTATTCTTTACTCTAGCGTCTTCTTTTCGCTATCCCTGGGAAAATGGGAATTGTAAGGTCGAGGCAGGCTGACCCCAGAGCAAGATCTTAGGTGAGTGTCAGGCTTCAAGGGCAAAGAGGGAGGTCGGTGGTTGTCAGAGACTGGCATTGTCCCACAGGAACCGTGGAGAAGACTTAGTAAGGAGGAGAGGAGAGTGTTTGTTTTTCTCTTCAAGGTACAGGCCAAGACACAGCCCAGAAAGTGGATAATGATGGCATAACGGGAAAATACATAAATTAATAAATAGACATTTCTTTTTAATGGCCTTTCGAGGCTTGAGAGCCGTATCCTCAAGCTGTAGGTAGTCTGTTCCTGCCTTTAAGTGAGAGCTTCTCAAACTTTCCTGCGCGCATACGGGTCAGCAGGAATCTTGTTCAAATGCTCTTTCTGAATCAGTAGGTGTGGGGGAGGGAGTCTGAGAATCTGGTTTCTCTCAAGCACCCAGATGATGCTGTGATCCCCACTTTGAGCAGCGAAAGCTGCAGACATCAAGACAGATTCTGGACTTTAAGAGCTCACAGACTTGTAGAAGGAGGTCGACACGGGTCAGAATAATAGGTGTGTGACTGAAGGTGTCACGGAGCACAAAACAGGATGTGCTGGACCATCGGGGCTAAGACTTGCCTGCCCCATAGGAACCACTCGGGAGCTTGAAGGACAAGTCCACCTGGGCACCACCCCTAGAGATTCCGACTCATTTGTTCTGGAGCGAAGTCTGGACATTGGGATTTTTTAAAGCTCCCCATGTGGTTCTCCTGAGCGGCCAGGGGTGCGAATCTCTGGCTTAGATCCACCACAATAGACACTACATAGTTACTATCCCAGGGGGTGAATTTTGACATTGAAAAGGGGTCTTTGTGTTGACAAAGGAAGGGAACTAATACGCCACACCATAAATCCATGATAATGCTAGACCACAGTGGTAATGAATTCTAGTACCCCAGCTGCCAGATGGTGCTGGCTACCTTGGTGTGTCAATTATCCGTCAATAGCACAGCCCTGAATAGTATAACATGCTGGTTACAAGCTTTGAATGCAGAGCCAGATGGCCTGAGTTAAAATTTTTGTTCCACTGCTATGAGCTGTGTGGTCTTAGAGAAATAAATTCCTCTCTCTCTCTTTCTCAGTTTCCTCATCTGTAAATTACAGATGAAAACTTTATAGAGTTGTGCTAGTAGAATGCTAACGATTACTATCATGTCACTTCAAGTCTCACCATTTTCTTCATTTACAACTACTTACCAAAGACTTGGGGCATCACTAGGTTTTACTCAGCTACCCGCAGATAGCAGCCTCTGAAGTCAATGTGGCCCATGAGAGACTCCATCCACGTTCAGTTGTGTGCAATGTCCAAAGGCAGCCCACCGCCCTAGCTGGTTTGGCTCAGTGAACAGAGCGTTGGCCTCCAACACTGAAGTGTCCCGAGTTGGATTCCAGTCCCTTTCTTGCTATTTTTTTTTTTCTTGAGGCTTCTGTTCTTGCCACCAGTTCACAGATACCTGAAAGGGGGCTTTAGATTCCTGTGCCCCACTGAGAAGTGCACAAGATTTGGAGTGGAAAAGTCACTTTTCAAAGGAGTGTAGAACCAAGAGAAAGAACACATTTATTACAACTTCTGTCTTGAAAGATCAAACACTTAGTGGTACTTGGGAAGTGAATGTTTTGTTTTGGTGGGAGTTTTTCTCTTCTTTATGCAACAATAGAATTGGCGGACTGAAAGGAGGGTTCATTATTTTTCTCCTGCTTGTCTGCTTACATTTTTGGCTTTAACTGAAACATCATGCCAAAGGAAGAGAAGACATTTATATTACTAACAATGAAGACTTTAGGTTTTCAAATTGCTTGTCTGGTATGTTCATTAGAATGATATGCTTTTTTCTTCAAAGATACTTAAGATAAAACCCCCTCCTTTGATTTAGGGATGTAGGGAAATAGGGAATGATAACGGAAGGTAAATCAAAGAGGACAGGGTACATGGAATACAGGTATTTGCAACTGAACAAGGTGTCATATCTGGGCTGGGACTAGGGTGAGCAAAGGCACGCAGGCACTCACCTAGATGCAAAATTTAAGGGTATGCCAAAAAACTCACTCAGCAAGATAAACAATATTGAGCCCTAGCCAGTTTGGCTCAATGAATAGAGCATCGGCCTACAGACCAAAAGGTCCTCAGTGCTATTCTCCATCAAGGGCACATGCCTATGTTGCGGGCTCAATCCCCAGTAGGGGGCGTGCAGGAGGCAGCTAATCAATGATTCTCTCTCATCATGGATGTTTCTGTCCCTTTCCCTTCCTCTCTGAAATCAATACAAAAAGATAAACAATATTGAAATATAATATTTTTAAATCAAATTTAATGCCAAATATCTATTATGAACAAAATATCAAAAAATTTTAAAAGACTAGTGTCTGGCCAAGCCATACTGGAGCCTGAAGCAAAAGGTACCCTGGCTTAAAGGAACACAAGTCATCAATAATGTTTTATGAATATACTTCTTTCTTATTTTATTTTCAACTGAGGGAGTTGCTCTGTGTGAAAATTTTTCTGGACCAAGTACCAATCTTAAATAATTTTTCATTAAGTTAACCCAAATTAAAATAATGATAAGATTTTGTTTGGGCATAAATAAAGCTTTTAAGCTTAATATAATATTGTAACTTGTATCTCTTTTCAATTTTTTCAACTGTTTTAATGTTCTGGGAAATATTAATCATTAAAATTTAAATAAAAACATATATACCTCTACAGTATACAGGACAGAGTAGAGCATTTCCCTACTGTATACTGGAAACAAAATCAAAATAGAACAAATTGAACTGCATTTGGGGAGAAGACCGATATGAATGAACCAAATCTTTACTATTTATTTTTCCATCTCATTGTACTTAATTCTGTTAGCAGCCTTCACAAAGTTTTTACTGAAATTGCCCCCAAAATAGCAAAACCAGTGACCAGCCAATCAAGACCATGGGTAGAGACCCATAGTTGGCTCAAAGGATAAAATTTCAGAACTGGAAAGTAATTGTTTTGTTGAGTTGGATGTTTCTCCTATTGAAGAATAACTATCTTCATGATATGGAGGAATATTAGGCATTCTCATAATTTAAAGGCATCACATTTAAATTATCAAATAAATATTTATTTTAATCTTTCAATGATTGTCATTAAAAAGGTCTTCTTCCACAAAACCATGGGTGTTGAAAGATGGACTATAATTTCTGTTTTCCTTTTACTAGGATTTGTAAAAATCAAAACAGTTCTCAGGAAATTTTCAGAGACAAGAAATTTGGCTTTACCAGTATAGCAATGAATCTTATTGACTGGCAGTAGCTGGTGACGTCAACTGTCATGCTCCATTCATTGGAAATTATAAAGCATTAAACACACACACACACACACACACACACACACACACACACACACACCCTCCATTCCAGAAAGACTTTTTAGCCAATTACAGGAACAACGTACATGGAATAGAGAATTTCATAATGGAAAATCCAGAAAGTATAAATGTACCGTCTGTGGAAAGGCAATTCAAGATGGAAGGAGAATTTATCACATCACCTCTTTCTTCCAGCACCTTACTGTGCTTCACAGCTCCTTTACAGACTAGCAAAATATCGATTGGAAGATGTTTTATGAGGCATATTAGGAATAAAGTGAATAAAGTCATCATTGTTTTCTCTTTACCTGTCATAAATGCTTCCATGTGCCAGGACTATTAGGAAGGACTTAATAGGAGCTAGAAATGAGGGGAGAAATTTCACCAAAGCCTTGGGCAACTTCTAATGCCAGGGTGCTACTTTCATCTCCCGGTAGGGAGTTTGGATCCATGTCTGCTTCTCCTTGGCGTAGGGTGCCTTTGTCCCTAGGATTCTGCATAAGGGATGCTTTGCAGAACTGAGTTTGATTAATGTGAAAATCCCCCATAAATCCAGAGCTGCTGTGGCAGTGGATTCCTTTCCCAGTACAATTAATAACGTCTGAGATGGTTATGTGCTTTGACTTCCAACAGACTGAGGTTTATCAGTTGAATCACTGAGCCAAGAATGAAGCCAACGCAAGTTTGAAATCTCCAAAGATGTTTCTCACTGGCGTAGCTCCTCAAGGAGCTGGGCCGGCCACATCCGGTAATTGAACCGGAGTTTTCCATTTATCCACAGAACGAGTTCTGTGCCTCCGGCTGCAGGGCAGGCCTGCCCACAATGCCCTGCCGGTGTGTTTACACCCTGACATGGAGGGACCAGCTAAGGGTGAGAAAGCGATTCACTCTCCATGTCCATCTCATGCTTAGTTGATTAGCGGAGACTAGCCATGCATGCTGTGGATGGTTCTGGGGTTTTCAGGTCTCATGAGGAATCCATCCATTCACGGGAGCAAACCTATGTCAACGGGCAACCTATCCACCAGATTCCCAACCTCAAACCCATTACATCCCAAGACATAGACAATGAGGCCACTATGTCTTTTAAACTATTCTCATCTAGTGAATCACTGGTTAGGGTACATATTTTATACAAATTAATACATGACTATTTCATTGCCTTTACTTGCAACACTGAGGTTAAAATTGTCTTCATGGAGTTGGATCATCTGAGAGGCAAATCTTGGAGAAGACATTAATGGCTGCTTATCTTATGTTTTCAGAGATACCCAAACGGCAGTCCTAGCCTTTTTTCCAATAGATTTAATGATAAAGCAATGAAATGACACTAAAATTCGTTAAAACGTTGAACTGCCTATGTTGTAGTGAGAATCCTGAGGTGTGAATAAAATAGTTTTGTTTTAATTGGTGGGCTCTCATGTGGAAAGACGATCTTGGATTATGGGTTATTAGGCAATTTTGGCCACCACCTTACTGACCCTAGCAGTAGTCACTTTGATGGCTTGATTTAGGAGAATGTACGAGAAGGGCAGAGAAAAGCAGATTGGCCTCTCCTGCCCCCTTCTCACCTTAACATGTTCTGATTGATAACCAAACTCCATTCAGTTACCTGGACCCTGCTGTTGGAGTTCACTGGTATGGGCACACTCTCCCTCCTTTACTCGGCTGTGGTCCCAATCACCTCAAGGTCAAGACTACTCCATTTACCCCCACTGCTAGTCAGTGCAGAAGTTTGGGCCATTATTTGTGGTTTCTCTCCCAATTTGGCATAGTATTTCCTTGACCTGTGGTCGTATATATGGCTTAAGGAAGGGAAGGTTGGTTTGGTATCAGAGGTTCTCAAACTTCCCGTGCATCAGAATTACCTGGAGAGCTTTTTGAAATAGTTTGCTAGCCCCATGTCCAGACATTCCCTTTCAGTAGGCAGCTTCATGCTTCATGGCGGGGGGGAGGGGGGGTAACCTGTACAGTCGCACAGGACCCCACACTCAGAAGAAGCCCACGTTTGGCTTAATGATCTGCTCTCACCATCTTTGAATTCTTAGTTATTTTTTAACTTGGGGCCCTGCCTGTTCATTTTTCACTGGGCCCTCTATAGTAGAGCCAATCCTGTCAGTAGGCCTAGAATGGAGCTTGAGAATTTGCATTTCCAACAAGTTTCTTTTCAGAGTCAGCCCAAAGAACAGAGGAAAGGGACAGTGGCTCCACCTCCTCCTCTCTCACCCCTGCTCGATAAGATCCCATCATAACCATGAAAATGAAGGAGAAAAGAGTGTCGCAGCTTCTGTTATTTTTGTTATGATTATTATTATTGTTCTTGTTTTATTTTAACCAAACTGAATGTTCTCATGAAGCATGCTGCCCTTTCAGTCTCCCCAACAATTAATGTGGGTGTGACTTCCCCATCTAAATGTCTGTCCAAAAACAATTTGTTGAAGCGGCTTGAAAAAATATGTAAAGTGGAACAATACTATGGTAAGTAATTTGAGAAACTGGGGACAAGAAAATAATGGAGTGAGAAGATAAGATGCAGTTGGGGTGTGAAACACACAGAAGCACACCAGAAGCTACAGTACACTAACTCGAGGGGAGCCCCAATTCCACAGAGCCTTTTAGCACTCATTGCAAAGTCAGATACATTATTATTACACTAGAGGCCCAGTGCACGAATTCATACACAGGTGGGGTCCCTCAGCCTGGCCAGCGATGGGGGCCCATCTGGGCCATCTTGCCCAGTCCCGTTTGGGCTGGCCAGCCAAGGGGAGGAACCGTGGGAGGTTGGCTGTGGGAGCACACTGACCACCAGGGGGCAGCTCCTGCATTGAGCATCTGCCCCCTGGTGGTCAGTGCGCGTCACAGCGACCGGTTGACCAATTGTTCAGTCAACCAATTGTAACGGTCACTTAGGCAATATATATAGGCTACTCGCACCCACTGCCAGCACGTGGCGCCGGCCCCTATCGCTCAGCGCTGTCAGTGTATATATATGTATATATTAGATATATGTATATATTAGAGGCCCAGTGCATGAATTCGTGCATGGGAGGGGTCTGGCCAGCCTGGGCAGGGGGAGGGGACATGGGCGGTTGGCCAGCCTGACTGCTGGTCGAACTCCTGGTCAAGGGGACAATTTGTATATTAGCCTTTTATTCTATAGGATAGGATCTACACTGAGTGGCCAGATTATTATGCGTTCAGAGATCATAATAATCTGGCCACTCAGAATATATCCTATATAATAAAAGGCTAATATGCAAATAGACCAAAAGGTGGAACAACCGAACAACTGGTCACTATGACATGTGCTGACCACAAGGGGGCACATGTAGAACATGGTGGACGTCACCTGCCCCACAGCAGTTAAACGGGGGCTCCAGACCAAGGCGGGGTGCTGGTCGCTGTCATTGGGGCGAGCCTCTGATGGTTACTGAAAATTCTTTGCTCCTGCGCGCCGTGGCCCCACCTGGTGCTTGCACCTGCTGCCGGTGCTGGAGCTGCCACTCGCACCCACTGCCAGCACCTGGCGCCGGCCCCTTTCGCTCAGCACTGTCAGCAGGTGCGAGTGGCGGCTGCCAGCCCCAATTGCCCCTCAGGGCTTCTCCACCTCCCCCTGCTCCTGAGAGGCAATCGGGGGCAGCAGCCACTGTTCACACTCGCTGATGGTGCCGGCCCCAATCGCTCCGCACCATCAGCGGATGAGAGCAGGGCCAGCGTCATCAGCATGTGGGAGCGGCGGTGGCGGGAGCAAGGCTACTGGCAGACAGGGGACCAGGGGCCACGGCGGGAGGGGCTGTGGGACCCGCCCCTGTGCCCACTGCAGCCTCAAGGCCCACAGTTCTTTTCAAGGTGCACAAATTCATGCACTGGGCCCCTAATATATATATATATATATATATATATATATATATATATAGAGAGAGAGAGAGAGAGAGAGAGAGAGAGAGAGAGAGAGAGAGAGAGAGAGAGATGATGATGTGTGGTTCATACAATTCAATAGCCTACTTGCTTGGTAGAAACCCAAAAGTCTCTAGTACTGAGACTTAAAAGAAACTTCTTCCATAGGGTGTGTGTCTTTATGCACATAACCGTTGGCTGAATCTGCAAGTTATTTTGTTGAATGTATTTTCTTCTGTATGTTTTATAAGACAGATGAGCAAGACATGAGACAGAACTAGGGGGTTCTCCGTGAGCTAAAATATGACCTTTCTAATGCTTTCCTCCCAATATGAGGGGTCAAAAAGGTTTTTGTAGCTCTGATAGCTATTTTGTTTTGGCTAATGAATCGACTTAACTCTCTTTCAAATAAGGCTTTATGTACCCACTATTACTGATATAGCACCATGGCAGATAGAGGAGACGTTTTCATTGATGACTACAAAAAATGTTAACAAGGAAAACTACTAAAATTAATCCAGTAATATGATTTCTAGCCCTAATAAGAACATAGAACTCCAATTCTGAGCTGAGCTCCACGTAGCTACCAGTTCAATACATTCCGTTTTTCTCCTCACAAGTTTCCTCACACAGAGCCAAGCCCATGAGAACACACACGTGTCCAGCTGTTTTGTTTTGTGTTCCCTCCACTAGAATTAGGGAGACTCCTTCCTCTTTGATTAGATATGGAGAAGAAATCGTTTTCCCCCACTTTCCAGCAGAAGTAGTAAGTACCTTTTAGTTTTCTTTCGTTCATGGGAGGCCTAGAGTTTCTGGAAAATCATCCACACGGTTGTTGTCTGGCTCTTTCCCATAAGGTTGTTTAAAGAGGACCTAGCTGGTGTGGCTCAGTGGATAGAGCATCGGCCTGCAGACCAAAGGGTCCCAGGTTTGATTCTGGTCAAGGGCACGTACCTCAGCTGCAGGATCCTCCCTGGCCCAGGCCCTGGTCAGGGCATGTGCAAGAGACAAGCAATCGATGTGTTTCTCTCACATCGATGTTTCTCTCTGTCTTTCCCTCTCTCTTACACTCGCCCTAAAAATCAATGGGAAAATATCTTCGGGTGAGGATTAACTAACTAACTAAATAAATAAATGAATAAAGTTTTTAAAAAAATGATTGTTTAAAGAGGAGTCAAGGAAAGGACTTATTTATTCCACGTGGGTAAGATATTCCCTTAGCAGAAAGTGTTCAAGCCCCTGGCTGTCTCGGTGACCAGCGACACATGTCACATGCTGCGAGGCCTGTCTCCTGCACACTAACCCCTGCAGGAAAGCCGAGAAGAAGCCAGCCCCGCTGTGAGCGCCCTTCCTCCGTGTCGCATGCTCAAAACCATTCGGTTAGGAAAGGATTACTCAGGCATGTGTACCTTCTTGAAGATCACCAAAGATTTGTCTTGAAAAATTAAACCAAAAGAAAGCAAGGACTAGTAAAGAGAAGAAGTGGAGGGGGGGACTGAGCAGGTTCTGGAATCTTTAATCAATCTGTCATCATTTCCCTTCAAGATGTCAGGGCCACTATTTTGAGGAAGGTAGAAAATACAGATGTTCCCAGGTAAGACTGCAAACACTCTTTTCACGCGCCTGACATTCTCCTTTGCCCGTTCCATTCACATTTTCACTGTTATTTTTGTTGCTGTGATAATTCATGCACATATAAATGTAATGGATATGCTAATTAGTATGTTTTATATCTATTTGTAAAAAGGACCAGTGCCTTGTAGAGTCACTTTAGATGTAGCTAAATGCAATGGACACCAATTATAGTCATATATTTATCTTTTCAGCCACTTTATACATGCAACTGTTCCCACCAGTAGCGTCATCTTCATTGTCATCATTGTCACAGGAAGGATGGACGTAATTACACTAAGTGTTTGGGTGGGGGAAGAAAAGTTGTCCATGAAGCCATAATAAACGTCATGTAAAGTCTCAATCATAGTTTTATCTGAATTGTTTTTAATTCAGGATATTGAGGAAAGTAAAAGAGTTATCTACCAGTTTTTCCTTAATAGAGAGAGAGCATCAGATGTTATTTGTTTTGCAGTTGCAAAGGTATATACATATATATTATATACATACACATACACACAAAACATACACTTTTATATACTGGATTATGTAAAATCTGAGGCAGACTTTCCCAAATAGCCTCAGGAACCCTACAGGGAATGCATATTTCAGTTGCTACCACAAACAGAATAAGCCTTTAACACTAAGGTCTGGGCTGCTTTTCCATCAACAGTCAGGAATGATTGAGTGATAAGAATATCATTTGACTGAATGGTATCCCTTGGCCAGAAAGAATCACTATAATACCAAAATAATGACAAAGTATTCACCACAATCAATTAGTTGCTATTACCTTAGTAAGATAAAAGATTAATTTAAAAATATATTTAGTTAAATGAATGTCTTAAATTCAATATAATTGATGGTTGCTACATGTACTTTTAGCAAGTGAAATGCTATATTTTAAAGATATCAAATGTGAATCCCAAATGTCTTAGCCCTGGACAGTTTGGCTCAGGATAGAGTGTTGACCCGTGAACTGAAGGGTCCTGGGTTTGATTCCAGTCAAGGGCACATACCTCGGATGCAGGATCCATCCCCGGCCCTGGCCAGGGCATTGTGGGAAACAACCAATCAATGTGTTTCTCTCACATCGATGTTTGTCTCTCAATGTCTCTCCCCCTCCCTTCCACTCTCTCTAAAAATCAATGGAAAAATATCCTCAGGTGAGGATCAACACAAAAAATAAAAGAATGAATGTCTTAAAGGCCTTGAATATATTCTGTCAAGTTCAGCCTATTTCTAAATTTCTCATTTTCTTACTATTTTAATCAAATATGCATAATCTTCCAGTTTGTCTGTGTTCATGAGCACACACTCCCACACATATAGTCATAAATATGGTTGATGGATCAAAATAATGACATTCCAGCCTTTTGCTCTTTTTCATTCCGTATAATCAATGCCCAGTAGTGACCTTTTTGCACATATACAGCCCTCCCCAGAGTTTGCCCATGACTCAGTTCCCTTTGCAGACATTTCTGTCTTTGGAAAGCCTTTCTTCAAATCACATTTCCAACAGGATGTCGGGCCCTTTCAAAATTCTCCAATGAGTACATTTTGTTCATCTTGCCCCACACAAAATCATCTTTTCTGTTTGACAAAAAGTTTATGTTTCTTCTGACATTTTAATCTTTTTTTTACCCTTTTCGTCGTTTTTTTTTTTTTGAGCAATCTTCCATAGGTGTTTATACTTTAACTTTGAAATGAAAACCGATGAATCCAACAGGCATTTCAGCGAGGCACATTGGAGAAGACAGGGATCCATCTCCTCATCCTCCCCCTGCCTTCGCCTTGACATTGCCAATAACATCTGTTGAGTTGTACTGCCCTCTGCTGGCTATTTCATGGAAACGCTTTCACCATCTTGATGTAAAATACCTCTCTAAAGGTTTCCTTTGGTTTGTTTCAGCCTGTGTCCATGCATTCTCCCCCTGCATGTGTGTGACCGTCACAGTGTTGGAATCTGTCGCCACTTGTCAGCATACTCACACACTTGTCCTTGTCTCCCCGTGCCAGAAGCCCTGACGACATGCTGCGGTCGGAAGTTTCCTTTTCGGTGGGAGGAAGGCACTCATCCACAGACTCCAACAAGGCCTCCAGCGGAGACCTCTCCCCTTATGACAACAACTCCCCTGTGCTGTCCGAGCGCTCCCTGCTGGCTATGCAAGAGAACACGGCCCCGGGGGGCTCGGAGAAGCTTTACAAAGGACCAGAGCAGTACATGCTGGTGGGCCACTTGCCATCATTGAAGTCAAGGGAGAGTTCTCCTGGACCACCGCTTGGCAAAGGTAACGGGGGGCTGTGATGGCATGTGCCATGGGCCCTTTGGACCTTCTCTCCCTCCCTTCCAAGGTTTCTGTTTCTGCAATTCAGAGAGCTTTTACTGAGTACCGGCTAACGATCTTCTCCAGGAAGGGCAAGGTGTGGTGAGCCCAGTATCTCTTAGAGGGTCTAGGCCAGGGGTGGGCAAACTTTTTGACTCGAGGGCCACAATGGGTTCTTAAACTGGACCGGAGGGCCAGAACAAAAGCATGGATGGAGTGTTTGTGTGAACTAATATAAATTCAATGTAAACATCATTACATAAAAGGGTACGGTCTTTTTTTTTATTTCAATAGTTTTATTCATTTCAAACATTTTAATGAGAAGAATGTAAACACTAATTATTATAATTTGAAACTTCAAAAAATGGAGGAATCATAGCACAATAACATACCTTCTATTGAAGATGGCAAAGGCAAAATAAAATTGCCTAACAAAGGAAAGGTACAAAAGCCTTTCAAATTAAACTTAAATATGATAAAATAATTTAAAACTAAAACAAATAGAAAAGCACAAAATGTGTAAACAGTAAATTAAACATTTTCTTTAGTGCAACTTCCAAATTATGCCCGGGACGTAGATTTAGATGGAAATGTAGACTGGGTTGAAAGGTTTTTGGTCTTTAAAACATCCACTTCAGTGGGAACAGGGTTGTTGGTCTCCTTTTTAGCTAATGCTCTGACACTGTGCTCTCCAGGGGCGTGTCTCCCTCCATCACCACGATAACGTGTCTACGCATTCCCAGGGTGATGTCGGGGGACGCGTCCGCGGGCATTCCAAGGAGCCTCTGGAAGATTGAGAGGTTGTTCCTTCTACTGAATGGGGATATAAATCCGCCCACTCAGAAGAAGGAGCTGCGGCCGTGTTTCCCCACGTTGCCATGTTAACACTGCTGCTGGTGAAGGAGTGGAGGGGAGAGCAAGAGAACCCTCCACTCTTTCGGCTCCGCGGGCCGGATAGAACAGCTGAACGGGCCGGATCCGGCCCGCGGGCCGTAGTTTGCCCACGGCTGGCTAGGAAGCAGTCTCCTGTCCAGAGAGCAGTATTCCCAGCGGACTCTTTTTCCTTCCAGCAGCCCAGGAACTCCGTGTGTCTTGGAGTTTGGGTGCCTGTTTGCTAAGTGTAAGATGTCATCCAATTATTGCTGTTACTTTTATAAGGAGAACAAACTGAACCTACTATATAACAAGACATCGTGTTCCAGAAAGAACATAATGTCAGTCTCCAGGGAGATTAACATTTTTAGGCAAAATAAGGGTTTCATGGTCAAATACATTTGGGAAATGCTGGGCTAACCCAGTGAATGGTGTCTCTATTGTACAATTTCTCAAAGTCTTCAAAGCACGTTGGTCACCACTGAATGTCTGCAACGGGAGGCAGCGTGTGGTTTGCAGCTTTTCCCACGTGTATTTGGCCACTGGATGTTTGCTTGTTCTTTCCCTCCATAGAGGAATTCCTTGGGGCCGGGACTCAGCAGGACACTCATTAAGTAATAATTGGAAGACAGTTCACATTTTTGCTACTTTATCGTAAATTTATAATTTAACCCAAAGAGTCCCTCTGAAAGGATTCTGTGTGCGTGTTTTTAAATCATAGCACCTTTATTTTATTTTTACAAATATTCCTGTGAAAATAACTTTAAAACTTAATAACAAAAGCCCATGTTTCCATCAGGCATTAAATTTATTTTCCAAATGTGAAACTTTATTTTCCTAGTCCTTGTTCATATGCATACATAATGGTATATATTTTTTTTCATAGTATGGCTACTTTTTTTAAAATAGTTTTTTATTGATTTCCAAGAGATAGGGAAAGGGAGAGAGAGAAACATCAATGATGAGAGAGAATCATGGATCGGCTGCCTCATGCACGCCCCCTACTGGGGATCGAGCCGGTAACTTGGGCAGAATGGAACCTGGGACCCTTCCGTCCACAGGCCGACACTCTATCCACTGAGCCAAACTGGCTAGGGCATAATATGACTACTTTTGAAGTAAACTTATTTTACCTAAAATCCTATGATTAGCAATTTTTATATTGCGAACATTTTTTGTGTGTGACCACTATATATTTCCATTAAATAGATGTATCATAGATTTTTTACTATTCCCTCTTTGATGTAATAGTTGATATCTAATTTGTGCTCTTTTAAATTAGGGGCAGGTTTCCCATATGTAATATTCTCTGAAGCAACGACAAAAAGGGCGATCTGAAGAGAACTTTGCTATTGGGAGAGGCGTGGCAGACTCGGGTTTCTAAACACAGATCCAAACGGATATTATTAGACAGGTTCACACCAGGAAAGCTTGATTCTGACCTCCCAGGGAGGGTCTGTGTCTTTGCATTTTAGTTGTTTAGCAGGTAGGCAAAGATACACACGGACTCTGACTTATTAGCAGGGGCACTAAGGCACACATTAGCTCTTTTCATCCATTTACTATCTTGGCGAACTCTAACTGTGGTTTTCAATTTTGCCCCCTGGGAGACATGTGACAATGTCAGGAGGCATTTTTCATGGTCACACTTGGCATCTAGTGGGTGGAGGTCCGGGTTGCTGCTCAGCATCCCACAGAGCAAAGGACAGCGCATGACCCACCCCAGTGTCACTAATGCCAAGGTGGACAAACCCTGGCTAATCTGTAGCTTTCTCCCTGGAAATAACTTCACCCCGAGGGAACTAGAAGCAAATAGTGTTGGCATCCAATGACAAGAGCACTGGGTTTGGAGACCCTGCTCTGCCACTTTCAACATGCAATACCTTAAGTGAGTGATAGAGTTTTTCAGAGTCCCATTTCCTCCTCCTAGGAAAACTAAGACAGCCTGGCTAATGGGGCTCAGTGGTTGAGCATCAACCTATGCATGCAGGAGGCAGCTGATCAATGATTCTTTCTCATCATTGATGTCTCTCTCTCTCTCTCTCTCTCTCTCTCTCTCTCTCTCTCTCTCTCTCTCCCCCTTCCTCTCTGAAATCAATTACTAAGACAGATAGCAGAGTTAATTCATAAGCTTAATTAGCTAATCCATGTAAAGTTCTTAACAAAACACTTGGCATGTGATAACCATTCAGTAATACTTCCTACATAACCCTGTGTGCACTTCTTCCCCGCTCTGTTCACTACTCGCCTCATTTGTAAAATGGGCTCAGGGACATCTCCGTGGGATTAAGTGAGAGAATACATGTGAACTGCAGAACACAGGGAAGCACCCAGTAGACATTTTCTTCTAGAAATTATCATTATGATCACATCACAGGATTGTAGTGAGGATTCTATGAGACGGTAAGGAGACATAAAATAGCACCTTAATCAGTAAGTATTTACGGACAGACTAAGAGGATGTATGAGTGAATACATGCAGGGATGAATCTGTTGATGTCAATAGTGGGGTATTCCAGAGGGTAGTACTAGATATAGGAACTATAACTGCTGTTCCTCTATCTCTCTGTTAATGTGGCTGGAGCTGTTGCCACTCATTGCTGGGAACCAATTCCAGCATGTAATAATTATAAGAGTTTCACCAAAAGGTTGATGGGACTTGGGCGGCTCAACAAGGGTGAGCCACATATGTAGTTTGCCTGTTGGAAATGGCTAAACGACACTTCCCCCAAACCTGAATAGGATTGTTAACTGCCAGACAGCTCAGGGCATTTTATTGCCTGCTGTTGGCCAAACACCTGAACAGCTGTAGGCTATTCCCCAATCTGACAATATCCTTTGATACCCTACCCTTTGAAGTGTATTATCTCCACCTTGCCTTAGGACAAATTGTGTTTAATAAAAGCAGGGTCCTTGGTCAAGAGAAGAGTCTTTAGCTCCTTTAGCTGAAGATCCTCTGACCCCCAATGCCTTTCAAATTATCTTTCGTCTCTGGACTCTTTAATCATCTATGTGCAGCCCCTTTCTCCAGAATGCTGAACCCTTTGTAAGGCTGGGAAAAGAACCCCGGCAACTCATCATCATTGTCTTCCTTTCCTATTGCTGCTGTAACGAATGACCACAAACTTAGTGATTTAAAACTGCACACAAATTTATCTTATAGTTCTGGACATCAGAAGTCTCTAATAGGTCAGCAGGGCTGTGTTCCTTCTGGGGACTCCAGGGAAGATCTGCTGCTTTGCCTCCTCCAGCTTCTAAAGGCTGCCTGCATTCTTTGGCTCCTGGCCCCTTCCTCCCTCCATCTTTAAAGCCATCAACACATCATCTTCTCTCCTGCCTCCCTTTTATAAGGATCCTTGTGATGACATTGGGCCCACTCAGATCAGCCAGGATCCTCTCCTGATCTCAAGATCCATAACAATCACGCCTGCAAAATCCCTTTTGACTATAACATCCTTACAGGTTCTGGGGTCATGTCACAGGCATCTTTGGAGGGGGGGCCCTTATTCTGTCTACCACAACCATAATACAGAAAGAGCCTTTTTGTAAATCCCAAATGGAAAATGCCTGCAAAAAGGCAGGTCCGCCTCGTATTATGCTTTGTATCCGTCACAGTCTCAAATACAGTACTTTGCACAGAAGTGATGTGCATTGATTTGTGTATTGATTCTTGCTCCTCAGTTTTCATTGTGAATTACATACCTTTTAATACATTTTTTCCTAGATATGTCTGAGGAACCTTTCAATATCTGGGGAACTTGGCATTCAACATTGAAGAGTGGATCCAAAGACCCAGGAATGACAGGTGAACTATTATTTTTAAAAATGTTTATTGCATTTGCTTTTAAAATTAATTTCCTTTCATCTTTGCCTTGTTACCATATGACATGCTTGTCAAAAATTATTTGCAAAATGCTGAGGAGAGGGGGAGAGGATAAAGTTACACTTAGCCTTTTCACCAAAATATGTCAGTCTCTGACTGTATTTCATTTCATTTCTCTTGCAAGAGTTTGTGAACATGGCTAAAATCATTCTGTCTCTGCAACTCTACATTATTTATCTTCCATTTCCCAGTCATTCTCCATGATTATTGGTAAGGGCCACAGCGTATTTCAGAGTGCATATTCGTCGCTAACCGCCCAATGCTTGGACAACTGGGTTGTTTCCATTTTGTTGTTGTTCTTGTATTATGCTGTCAGGAATTCCTTTTATGTACATTTTTTAAAATTGTTTTTATTGTGCCGAAACCGGTTTGGCTCAGTGGATAGAGCGTTGGCCTGTGGACTGAAAGGACCCGGGTTCGATTCCGGTCAAGGGCATGTACCTTGGTTGCGGGCACATCCTCAGTGGGAGGTGTGCAGGAGGCAGCTGATCGATGTTTCTCTCTCATCGATGTTTCTAGCTCTCTATCCTTCTCCCTTCCTCTCTGTGAAATATCAATAAAATATATTTAAAAAAATTGTTTTTATTGATTTTTAAAAATTCTTTATTGTTGAAAGTTTTTCATATGTCTCCCTTTTCCCCCATTGACCTCTCCCGCCTGCTCCTGCCTCAGTTTTTATTAATTTGTAGAGTGAGAGTAAGGGAGAGAGAGAGATAGAAATGTCACGGAGGGAGAATCATGGATCGGCTGCCTCCTGCACGCCCCCTACTGGGGATAGAGCCCGCAACCTGAGCATGTGCCCTGGCTGGGAGTCGAACCGTGACCTCATGGTTAATGGGTCGTCACTGAACCACTGAGACACACCAGCTGGGCTTATGTACATTCTTGCATATTAAATTATTATTAGGATCACAAAATTTGGGGAAGAAAGTTATAGATCCAGACTAGGAAAGTGAATCACAAATTAGGAACCTTACTGAGATCTGAGAGGCACAGCCACTTCATGTTCCCTGTAGGGCGCGTGAGCTTGTTCTCTGAGCTGCAGGTGGCAGCAGTCCTTCCCTGCACTGTTTCTCTTTAACCTTATCAGCCTTACAAGTCATTGGCTTTGCATTTTTGCCAACTTAACAACCAAAATTGTATTAATTTTTCAAAAATGCATTGGGGTGACATAGGTTAATAACATGATATAGGTTTCAGGTGTACAATTCTATGATCCATCATCTGTATATTGTATTGTGTTCTCACAACTCAAAATCTAGTTTCCCTCTGTCATCATATATTTCACCTCCTTTACTCTCTTTGTCCTCCCGTCACGCCCCACCCTCTCTGGTAACCACCATACTGTTGTCTGTGTCCATTAGTTTATTTGTTGCTTTCTGTTTTATATCCCACAAATGAGTGAAATCATATGGTTCTTGTCCTTTTCCATCGACTTATTTCGCTTAACATGGTACTCTCAGGATCCATCCATGCTATCGCAGATGGCAGTATTTCATCCTTATAATGATTGAGGGGTATTCCATTGTATTCTTTTCATCTGCATTTCTTTCTCATCAGCACTTTTCAGTTTTTCTATTAATTTACTGAATTTTCCCTCATTGAGTTATCATTTATGTCATTGGCTATTTATGTGTGCTAATGTTTTCAAAATTGATTCTTATGAACTCTTCCTATAATAAAGATGTTAACCCTTTGTCTATATTGTTTGCCACTGATACTATACCTTGCATTTTTTCTCACTTTGGATATCTGGAATGTTCTTAGGTTCCACATAATTGTCTACCAGTATCTCTTTTTGTGAATTTTTTACAAAATTTACTAAGCATTGGATAGTCATCGATATGCTTTTCACTTTCATAGTATTTCATTCTTTTAACCTTAATTCTTTAATCCATATGAAGTATGTGTTAGTTTACAGCATGAAGTGTGTAAACTGTTTTTATTAAATATATTTTTATTGATTTTTAGAGAAAGAGGAAGGGAGAGAAAGAGAAAGAGGAAGAGAGAGAGAAACATCGATGAGATGAGAAACATTGATCAGCTGCCTCCTGCATGCCCCCTACTGGGGATCTAGCCTGCAACCCAGGGATGTGCCCTGACCTTGAATTGAACCGTGACCTCTTGATTCCTGGGTCGATGCCCACCCGCTGAGCCACACCGGCTGGGCCAAATGAGCGTTTTACATTCAATTCATTTATTCCTAAAGCTTTTATTGACATGATAGAAACATGAAAACATTATTTGTGTCTCCTCTGGATTGCAAATTTCACTGAGCAGGAATGGAGCAGAGAAGTAAGTGTTCCCAGCCAGGTCGCAGGGACCTTTTCTGAAATATCAATTAGTGACAAGGACTGTTGAATCTTATTAGCTAGCTAACCTGTCAGAGTCTAGGCATCTGTATTTGGACCTGCTACAGCAATTGTGTCAATAATCAAAAAGTGTAGCCCTAGCCGGTGTGGCTCAGTGGATAGAGCGTTGGCCTGCGGACCAAAGGGTCCCGGGTTTGATTCCTGTCAAGGGCACGTACCTTGGTTGCAGAGTCCCAGCCCTGGTGAGGGTGCGTGCAGGAGGCAGCCAATCCATGTGTCTCTCTCACATTGATGTTTCTCTCTGTCTCTTTCCCTCCCTTCCGCTCTCTAAAAATCAATGAAAAAATATCCTGGGGTGAGGATTAACAACAACCAAAAAAAGTGTCATTTTTTTTTTTTTACTAGGAAGTCTTTTACTTCACCCAGCGACCCCTGAGAGTGTCCTGTGCTTTTTCAAACCTCAGAGCTGGCAGGGGAGGAAGTAACAGGACATCTGAACCGGGAGTAGACTCTAGACACTAATTCCATTTCTTGCCCTTCTCTCTGGCCGCCAGGTTCCTATGGAGACATTTTTGAAAGCAGCTCCCTCCGACCGGGGCCATGCTCCCTTTCTCAAGGGAACCTGTCCTCACATTGGCCTCGGTGGCAGGGGAGCCCCACAGAACTGGACAGTGGCACGCAGGCCATTCGGAGGACTCAGACCACGGCCACCATCCCGGAGTGCCGGGCCCACCCTCCGGTGTCCCGCGTCTGCAGCACGCCCCACATCCAGGGCGGCGGCAGGAGGTGGGAGCTGGCCCCGCCCAGGCCGGAGCTGGCCACGCCCAGACCGGAGCTGGCCCCGCCCAGACCGGAGCTGGCCACGCCCAGGCTGGAGCTGGCCACGCCCAGGTCTGAGCAGTATTTGACTCTGAGCAGCGCGGAGGACCTCACTGAGAGCGACCTGAACATGGCCTGGCTGCAGAGCCGCGCCAAGCCTTTGCACCAGAGACCTCGGGAGAGTGCGAGGCCTGACAGCAGGCCGCCGCCTCCTTATCCTGGTCCAGGGAAGCAGGCTTCAGCTTCAGCATCGACCCACCAGCCCGCAGAGCCACCCTTGTGGAGGCGCCAGAGGCCAGAAGAAGCTTCAGGATCGCCATTGGAAGAGGGAAGCCAAAAAGCCGAGCGAGAGCATCAGGCTGCCCAGCAAAAACTGAGCAGCGCCTGCTCCAGCCCCGCCAGCGATCAGAACAGTAAGGGCCTGGGTGAACCCAACTGGCTCGATTGGCAGAGAGAGCGGTGGCAAATCTGGGAGCTCTTGTCCGCAGACAACCCCGATGCCCTCCCGGAAACACTGGTATGAGCCCCCACCCAGCTTCGGCCCTCACGTCCCAACAGCCTTCTTTCACTCCGTAAGGAAAAGAGTTGGTGTTGGTCAATTGGACACTTACTTACTTTCCTTCTTTTACACTTAAAAAAAAAAATAACACAAGGGAAACCCAGTTCACTTAAAGATATAGAGCACTAACACCCTCACCATTTATGATAAGATTCTATTGCATAGCCAGCCTTAGGGAAATACAAAATCATAAACGGACGGCAGTCTCTAATATATAAACTGCTCACATTGTTTCTAAAATAAAACTCTTGCTAGCTTAATTGTATTTATGTGTCTTCAGTTTTGACTATTGTATATTCTGTAACAGATTATGTATGATAATCGTATATGATATCACACAGAAAACAAAAGGAACATTTTTTTAAATCACTTCACTTATACTAAGCAAGGAGATTCTATAGAATGTTCTAGAAAATGCACAAGCGGGTTTCTGTGCTTTTGCCATAGCTTTTAAAGAGGGACAGCCCTTCCTTCAATGCCTAAGAAAAACACTAACAAAACAAAGTAAAAGAGAGTATGAGAAGCCATATTTTTATATAGTAGAGAGATACAAAAAATATAGTCACTGAATGCTTTTTGATATGGAATATATTTTAAGGAAATATTAGATTTGATATGTTATGGAATATATTTTTGGAATCTGTTTAGAAAGGATTCAGTTTATCAAACAGGAAAAAGGCCGTGCCTAACCAAGAATAATTAAGAAATCATCCTTCCCATTTTAGGTCAAATTCAATTTCATATAGACCACATATAATATATATTTATAATGTGTAACTTTTATGTATTTTTCAAAACTACAAACTGGAATCCAACTATAAAGTGATTAAGAATCTAAGTATTCAAATTAGAGAACACGGTTTTTTCCTTTTGCCCCATAATCAGTATTAACCAAATTATATGCAATGCTTTGAAAGTAAATAATATTGGGGAAAAGACTACAGCTTTGTATTTACATTGTACCAAAGGCTGAGGGAATGTTTTCTTCAGTAATTTTGTGTGTATTGTAAAATGCTCCTATGTACTTCATTCTGTAGTACCTTTGAAGTTTTTCCACTGTAAAACGATTTTTGACCAGCAGGTGGCGATTCGCTTCAGTATTTTATGAGATTTTTTTCACTTCATAAGGGAATGTGTATCATAGAAAAAACGATTTTTTTTTTTTATAAAACATGCTACTCTTAACTTTCATGTTGCCAATGACCTTTTCAGTGGTGTCTGTTAAAATTCTGTCTTGTGCCATGAGTAATAAAAAGTTAAGTGAAGGCTTTGTTCTGGGTGTTAAATTCAATGAATGAACTCACGTCCTATTCCATTCATACACCCCGCAATCTACAAGTACAAATGTAATAAAAATGCCAATACTATACATATACAGCTAAGGAGCTAGTAAGTATGATGGCTTGGGGCCATCGACCCAGTGACACTGATATGCTTAGAAATTTATAATTATTTGTTTCAGGTGAAACTGATTGTCACTCAATTGAAATTCAGTTGTCAGTGAGGAGGTGGTTTGCTACAGGATGGGAACTTAGGGTTCTTACCTTCTGGACAAGTATTGCCCAGCACGATCCCTGTAAGTTACATCTCCTAGAGGCCTTATCAGCCATGGGCAAACTACGGCCCGCGGGCCGGATCCGGCCTGTTCGGCTGTTCTATCCGGCCCACGGAGCCGAAAGAGCGGAGGGTTCTCTTGCTCTCCCCTCCGCTCCTTTACTTTGAATTTATATTAGTTCACACAAACACCCCGTCCATGCTTTTGTTCCGGCCCTCCGGTCCAGTTTAAGAACCCATTGTGGCCCTCGAGTCAAAAAGTTTGCCCACCCCTGCCTTAGATGCTTAATTTGCTTCAGGATCATAATGAAGTCCAGAAGCAGTAGCTCACTTTCTGACCGGGGGAATGACTAGGATATCTTCAGGCTGGGCCACCGGTCCAGCACCTCCGCACTGGCTGGGACACGGGCAGGAAGAACTTGGCTGGCGGCCTCCTGTGCTTCCCGGCCACCCACAGGCAGCCAAAAGTTGTAAACAAGACCCAGAGCAAACACTGCTTGATTATGAATTGCAGGTTGTTCTTCCGTGGCACTTACTCTCATCCTGGCCTACTCCTACTGACCCTGTGTTTTCCTGGCTTTGAATTGGACAAGGATCTGGCCAGTTCTTTCCCTCCCTTCTAGACTGGACTGCCTGATATATGGGGTCCTCCTTCTGCCAGGTTCTTGCCCTAACAGTACTATTTTTTAAAACTTCCAGACCAGCCAAAACCGGTTTGGCTCAGTAGATAGAGCGTCGGCCTGCGGACTGAAGGGTCCCGGGTTCGATTCCGGTCAAGGGCATGTACCTTGGTTGCGGGCACATCCCCAGTGGGAGGTGTGCAGGAGGCAGCTGATCGATGTTTCTCTCTCATCGATGTTTCTAGCTCTCTATCCCTCTCCCTTCCTCTCTGTAAAATATCAATAAAATATATTTAAAAAACAAAAACAAAAACAAAAAAACTTCCAGACCAAATGGCACTGAGGGTGTCTGCGCCACAAAAGGTAACAAAAGGTCTGTTCGTCTGTTGACAGATCTAAAATAGCCAATCCAGAAAACAGGGCTCAGAATATTTTACCAATAATTCAATTGTGTGTCTGTGTGCACACGTGTGCGTGTGTGTGTGTGTGTGTGTGTGTGTGATGAAGACTATTTACTCTCCCTTTCTCTTTGTGTGGTTTCAGCCCAGTGGCCATATCTTTAGCTTAGTACACGACAGCTAGTTCTTAGATGCCTTTATGCCATGAAAGATAAGCTGTTTTAAAGCACACACACGAGACCCAAGGACCTGCGTGGAAACTGAAGTCCTGTCTTGCACCTTGTGGATGATTTAATACCTGGTAAGAAAAAAAGAAGACTCCAGCTCTTTCAGGTTGGACAAACCATTTAACAGGCTGTTCAAGTCCCTCATTCCTGTGAGCAAAGAGATCCTGTGAGCAAGGGGACAGCTACAAGGTGCTGCATCTGAGTCCTCAATCCCTGCTTTTGTGTCTCTGGCAATGGGGCCCGTACGATGATGGCAGGAATGGCCAAATAAGACAGTGTCTTGATCCATCTAAGTAGCTATTACCATACGTTTGTTGTGGGTTTTTTTTAGAGAAAAAACTCTCATACCCATGGAGTTTGTGCATATTGAGGACATTTCTAAATAATCCCAGCTTGCTTCTTTTCTTATGCACATTTTAATACACATCTGCTTGGCAGAGAAACAGCGTGGGGATTAAGTAGAAGGAGATGTCAGAACAAAGTCCAGGCCTGGGGTGTGCGTAGTCTGATAAACAAGCTGAGAAGAAAGGAAATGACTGAAGAAGAGTCACACAGAGATGAAAACAGGGCATCCTGACTGAATTTGAAAGCAGGACTAAATCAGCAGCAAATGTTCAAGAGGAAGAAAGCACAAACCGAAGGAAAATGCCTCTGAAGGTTGGAATTCCTCTGCGCAATCAAGATGACTGAGGGCGTCGTGGGGGTGTTGAACCGAAGGCAGTAGTCTCTGGGGTGTGGACCCCTGGCCTGGCGTGGCCTGCCAGTCACCAAGGTACATGCAGCACCAGCCCCAACTGAAGGCCCGGGGGTCACAGGAGGGTCAGAAGGTTCTCTAAATTCAATTCGGTCAACATCAGCCTCGAGTGCCCAACTCCTCCCAGTTTGCCCGGGACATCCTGGGTTTATTAATAAAAGCCCCATGGCGCCCTGACCAGTCTGGCTCAGTGGATAGAGCATTGGGGACTGAAGGGTCCTGGGTCCAATTCCTGTCAAGAGCATGTACCTTGGTTGCGGTTGCGGGCTCGATCTCTAGTAGGGGCGTGCAAGAGGCAGCTGATTGGTGTTTCTCATCAATGTTTCTAATTCCCTATCCCTTTCTCTTCCTCTCTGTAAAAAATCAATAATATATATATATTTTTTTTTTAAGCCCCATGGCTAACCTCACTTTGCAGAGGGCACAAAGGACTCAAGAGTAGCAGAACCAAGATTTGGCAGCAGCCATCCAACTGTGCCAGCCTGCCATCCGGACAGTTCGGAGCAGATTAAACAAAACCCTAGGAGCCTGTCTCTCTCAGGAAGGGAAGGGGCTCAGCTGGACCCGCCCCAGGCGGAGCCCTGCCCCTGGGAGGACCACAGCTTCACAGGAGCGCTGGGAGGCTCCGGCCCCTGCCTGCTTCCCACTGAGAAAGAGAAACAGAAGCTGAGCGTAAGAAAGGCCCAGAGTAAGTCTGATTTCTGGGGAGTTTTGGGATAGCAAAGCCATGGGGTGAGAAATGGGTGCGATCTAGCAATTGAACTTTCCTAGCTGAGTTATAAGAAATAATTATACCATTTACATATCTATTCATTAGCATTAATTGCACTTAGTTATAGTCTAGCGTTGTCTTCAGGTTTTCCTTTATTTCAACCAGCTACAACAGCCACCACTAACTTCCCTAGACGAAGGGATCGGTTGATGGATTCATCCACTCATCCATCTAACCAACATTTACCAGGGGTTCCAGTGCTGGACTCTGGCATTACAAGTACAGAGAAGACAAATCCGGGTCTTCTTTTCAGGGCCTCTCAGTTAAGAAATGGTCACTCCTGCCCTAGCCGATTTGGCTCAGTGGATGGAGCGTCAGCCTGCGGACTGAAAGGTTTTGGGTTCAATTCCAGTCAAGGGCACATGCCTGGGTTGCAGGCTCGATCTCCAGTGTGGGGTGTGCAGGAGGCAGCTGATCAGTGATTCTCATCATCAATGTTTCTATCTCTCTCTCCCTCTCCCTTCCTCTCTGAAATCAATAAAAATATTTTTAAAAAGTCTCAGCCTAAAACATGACATGACCCAGTCCATCCTAACCTGAGAGATAGAGGCCACCTGAAACTTAGACCTTTGCTCTGAAGGGAACCTTTAAGATAACTTGAGGAAAGTGAAGCTTGCAGACCTAAAGTGATTGTGCAAAATCCCTGAGCTAATGCAGACAATCAGCACAGAAATGAATCATGGGGACTAGCTATTGTTATGGGAAATATTAATCATGTTCTGTTAACCATGATTGCCTCGTGCTGGTTAAAGAAAGGACATTCTGCCCTAGCTAGTGTGGCTCAGTGGATAGAGCATCGGCCTGTGGACTGAAGGGTCCCAGGTTTGATTCTGGTCAAGGGCACATACCCGGGTTGTGGGCTCCATCCCCAGTGTGGGGCCTGCAGGACGCAGCTGATCAATGATTCTCTCTCACCATTGATGTTTCTGTCTATCTCTCCCTCTCCCTTCCTCTCTGAAATCAATAAAAAAAATTTAAAAATGTAAAATATGTAAAAAGAAGGAAGGAAGGAAGGAAGGAAGGAAGGAAGGAAGGAAGGAAGGAAGGAAGGAAGGAAGGAAGGAAGGAAGATTCTAACCTGGTTGGGAGTTGGATGCCCCTGGACCTGGCAGTCAACCTTGGACCTGGGAGTCAACCTTAGAATATGGCCCATTCTCATTTAAGAACTGCTTATTATCATGGAAACATTAACAAACAAGGGAGTCCCACCCCAGCCTGCATCGCCTACTTCCCCATGCCTGTAATCCCTACTTCCCCGTGTAATCTTTGTCCTACCCTATATAAGCAGCTGGCCTGTGGGGGGTAGAGCAGATTTTTGTGGCTGACCTGCTGCTCTCCCAGCTGCCAGCAGGATTGGAATAAACGCTCCTATAGGATTCAACCCTGTCTCTGCTGAACTGGCTCAAGTAGTGACAGGCAGCCCGGACCCATTGGTTGTTTTTATTGATTTCAGAG
The DNA here is from genome assembly GCF_963455305.1 of Plecotus auritus. NCBI lineage: Eukaryota > Metazoa > Chordata > Mammalia > Chiroptera > Vespertilionidae > Plecotus > Plecotus auritus. Next base: position 4,343,354 of record NC_137784.1, on the reverse strand, counting down.
AGAGGAAGGGAGAGGGAGAGAGTTAGAAACATCAATGAAGAGAGAGAATCCTGGATGGGCTACCTCCTGCACGCCCCCTACTGGGGACAGAGCCCAGAACCAGGAGTGGAAGCTTGACCTCCTGGTTCATAAGTGGATGCTCAGCCACTGAGCGACCCCAGCTAGGTTGGTATCCTTTTATTTGCAATAACTATAACCTTTTAATATCCAGTTTGAATCTGGATACATGTTTTTTAGGAGGGGGATACCTTTGTGATCCTGAGGACACGATGAGCTACAATTTAGATTAGGAAGCACAAGAGCCTAATTATAATCTTTATTTCTTTCAAGTGGGATTTGCATATTAAATAAACCAAATGTCCCCCTGCCGTGTTTATATTTTTAAAAAGTCGAAGATTGCTACCTGTCCTTTCCCTTTAGTGACTTTTTAAAAAATATATTTTATTGCTTTTTTACAGAGAGGAAGGGAGAGGGATAGAGAGTTAGAAACATCGATGAGAGAGAAACATCGATCAGCTGCCTCCTGCACACCTCCTACTGGGCATGTGCCCGCAATTGAGGAACATGCCCTTGACCAGAATCGAACCCGGGACCCTTCAGTCCGCAGGCCAATGCTCTATCCACCGAGCCAAACCGGTTAGGGCGTGACATTTTTTTTTTTTTAAGGAAACCAGTGTTGGTAAGGTTCCTTTTTTAAAAATATATTTTGTTGATTTTTTACAGAGAGGAAGAGAGAGTTAGAAACATCAATGAGAGAGAAACATCAATCAGACCAAGATACATGCCCTTGACCAGAATCGAACCCAGGACCCTTCAGTTCGCAGGCCGTTGCTCTATCCACTGAGCCAAACCAATTAGGGCTCCCTTTAGTGACTTTAAATAGTATGACTTGCTTAGTGCAAGCACCCAAGTAAGTACCCGCTAATCAGGTGTCATCTTGCAGTGCCCTCAAAACAACTCTGGTAGCCCAGCTGGGGTGGCTCAGTGGTTGAGTGTGGACCTATGGACCAGGAAGTCCAGGGTTTGATTCCCGGTCAGGACACATGCCCAGGTTGTAGGCTCAATCCCCAGTGTGTGTGTGGGGGGGTGGGACATTCAGGAGGCAGCTGATCAGTGATTCTCTCTCATTATTGATGTTTCTATCTCTCTCTCCCACCCCCTTCCTCTATGAAATCAATAATCTACACTAATAAAAGAGAAACATGCAAATTGACCATCACTCCACTATGCCCACCAGCCAATTAGGAGGGAATATGCAAATTAGAAGGCCAAAGATGGCAGCCTTCCAGGCACGGAGTGGCTGGGCAGGGCAGGACGCCTGCTATGAGAGAGATGCTGGGGGTGAGGGGATATACAGAAGCAGCACTCCAGCCGCAGTGAAGACGAAGACTGCAGACCCTGGCAGGAGCGAAGGCCTGGGTCCCGGGTCCAGGAGGAAAACCGGGGCTGGAAGCCAAGGGAAAGAAGGCCTATTGCATGAATCTCTTTGTGCAACGGGCCTCTAGTAAAAATATAAACAAACAACTCTGGTAGGTCAGTGCTATGGTCTGAATGTCTGTCTCGCCGCCAAATTCCTGTTGAAATCTACCCCGCAATGTGATGGTATTAGGAGGCGGGGCCTTTGGGAGGTGATTAGGCCATGGGCGGAGCCTCATGATGGGATTAGTGCTCCTATAAAAAAGGCCCTTAGAGGTCCCTCCCCCTTCCTTCAGGAGAGGAGCGGGAAGATGGTTGGCTGCGGACCTAGAAGCTGACCCTCCTTACAAGTCACTTGCTCTGCCAGCACCTTGATCTTGGACTTCCCAGGCTCCAGAACTGTGAGATTGCCTTTCTGTTGTTTATAAGCCACCCGATTGATGGTATTTTGTCACAGCAGCCAAAACAGACTAAAACAGTCTGTTGTATTACTCTTGTTACAGCTGAGAAAGCTGAGGCCCATTGAGCTATAATTGACAGTATATTGGTTTCAGGTGAAACACACTTGTATATATTGTGAAATGATCACAAGTTGTTGCAAATTTTTTTTCTTTTTTGTGAAAACTCTTAAGATCTACTCTTAGCAACTTCCAAATACGCAATAGTGTTTTCAACTGTAATTACCATGCTGTGTGTTATACTCCTATCACGTATTTGTCTTATAATTAGAGATTTGCACTTTTGACCCTCTTCACAAATTCCCCCTCGCCCTCTACCCTCCATCTCTGGCAACCACCAATCTTCTCTGTATCTATAAGCTCGGTTTGGGGGAGTATTTTTTAAGATTCCACATATAAGTTAGATCATATGGTATGTCTTTTCTCAGACTTATCCAATTAGCATAATGCCTTCAAGGTCCATCCATGTTGTTGCAAATGATAAGAGTTTTCTTTTTAATGGTCAAATAATATTCCATTGTGTGTACCTGTGAGATATATATACCACATTTTCTTTATCCATTCATCTATCGGTGGACACGTAGGTTGCTTCCATATCTTGGCTACTGTGAATAATGCTGCAACAAACATGGGGGTGCAGGCATCTTTTCAAGGACAAGCATTCTTTTTTTTCCCCTAATCCTCACCCCAGGGTATTTTTCCATTGATTTTTAGAGAGAGTGGAAGGGAGGAAGAGAGACTGAGAGAGAAACATCAATGTGAGACTCATTGACACATTGAGTGGCTGCCTCTTGCAGGAGCCCCAACCAGGACTGGGGATTGAGCCTGCAACCAAGGTATGTGCCCTTGACCGGAATTGAACCGGGACCCTTCAGTCTGCAGGCTGACACTCTATTCACTGAGCCAAACCAGCTAGGGGGCAGGGGTGGGCAAACTTTTTGACTCGAGGGCCACAATGGGTTCTTAAACTGGACCGGAGGGCCAGAACAAAAGCATGGATGGAGTGTTTGTGTGAACTAATATAAATTCAAAGTAAAGGAGCGGAGGGGAGAGCAAGAGAACCGGATAGAACAGCCGGATCCGGCCCGCGGGCCGTAGTTTGCCCACGGCTGAGCTAGGGTGAGGATAGCATTGTTGATCACCACCCATGGCTTTCAGCCTAGGAAGACACAAATGACCCCTAGTACAAGTCCCTCAGTCACGGCAGAGGTGAGGCATGCAATGTGCATCTTTTCACTTTAGCGAGGGAACAGTCACTCTGGTAGAGGACCGAACATATTGGTGACAGTTCGGAAACTGGTAGCTGTATATTCAGAAATACAAGAACTCCCCACCCTGGGTGACCACGAGGCTGTCGGAATCCTAGCACTTACCCACCCTTTCATTACTGACTGAACTAAGGGCACCTGTTGCCTTTTGCATGCCCATGATGATGCAGGGAACATGACCATTCCTGAATGCATTTTAGGTAGGTATTACTAGGAATGCCCCATATTAATACAGGGTATCCCAGAAAATGTATACGCACTGCAACAGCTGGTAGCTGGTTTGTGTTTTTTTTTTGGTAGCTGTTTTGAAAATGAAATGTATGTTAATAAACACTACCTGTACTAGTATAATTATTCAGTAAATGTATACATTTGGGGGGGGGACACCCTATATACAATTCCAGTTCAACCCCCCCACCCCGTTTGTTAATACTTTGCCCAACGTAGTTTGATGATTCCGAATAGTGCTGTTTCCATAGACAACAGGCTTAGTTTCAGCCCTGGAGAATATCCAAAATGAATTTCAAGTTATAAATGAAACCTCCTACGGGATCAGAGAAGTATTGATCTCTGAATATGCTCACGGGTAATCTAGACCCATGGTCGGCAAACTGCGGCTCGCGAGCCACATGCGGTTCTTTGGCCCCTTGAGTATGGCTCTTCCACAAAATACCACGGCCTGGGCGAGTCTATGTTGAAGAAGTGGCGTTAGAAGAAGTTGAAGTTTAAAAAATGTGGCTCTCCAAAGAAATTTCAATCATTGTATTATTGATATTTGGCTCTGGTGACTAATGAGTTTGCCGACCACTGATCTAGACACAAGCAACTATGAAAGCTGGTAGGCTGGTCTTTCCAGGAGTGGTGGGGGTATAAACTGATCTTATCAGGTTTGCTTGACAGTTTTAGGTTTTTCTCAAGAAATGCAGTTGCCCTATAAAAGGGGTGCCTGCCCAAGGCTCAGGTTTGTTTCTAGTTACAATTTGTTTCTAATGCCTTATCCTGTACTTCTAAAAGTGCCAACAGTAATGCTTTTCCTTAGTACAGGCAGACGTTTTATCCCTATTTGCTTTATTGCGCTCCACAGGCGTTGCACTTTTTTACAAACTGAAAGCAAGACCCTCTCCCTATCACTTTGTGACACTCGGTTATCGCAGTGGTGGGGAACCAAGCCCGCAGGACCTCCGAGGTGTGCCTGTGAGGGTGTCATTAGCGGCTGAGAAGGTGGCTGCCTCTCGCAGGGTGACGGCAGCATCATTTCCATAAAGGTTAGAGGACATGATTGTTAAGTGTAAAGTTACTCTTAAGAAACTTGGAAACCTGTTCACTATCAGCTTTATTTGATTTTAAAATATACAAATATTCTGAAATGTCGAAGAGCTTAAGGTTGTTAGATTTAAAAAACCCCACACAAAGCTGTCACCACAAAGACATTCATGGCAAATTAATCACTCCAGTCTGCTAATTAAACAATCCAGTATTTAGGAGAAATGCAAGGACTTAATATTATCAACTCAAAACCAAACCAAACCCAACAGTCATTTGTAGCATGCTGCTGCTCTAAGAGGAACCACCAGTATGTGGATGACCGGAACCAGGAATTTCAATGGTAGAGCTCCCTGAACACTCAACAAAACAGGACCATGGTTAGAAAGGGATCATCGCTAACACTGCACCTCCAGCCAGACCTTCAAGGCTCAGACGAGGCCGGCCACAGGGAGGGCTCCAGGCAGCAGGAACGGGGCGCAAGAGTGGGACAACTTGTCCAAACCAGGGACCGTGAGACCTGCCTGTTGGGGGCAGTTCCCTATCAGAACAGTGGGGATGGAGAGGACAATGAAAAGGCTGAGACACACATTCCCGTGCATGTGCACCCTCAGACCACGGGGGCGTTGACACGATTCTGGAACAAGGCCAGGTCTGAACAATTCCCATGAGGACGTGGGGAGCCAAGACACTAGTTTTGCTCAGTGCACTTCCGGAGTCAACCTCTGCGTTTTCTTCCGGGGTCACGACCATATCGTAGGGCAGGGGTCCTCAAACTTTTTAAACAGGGCCTCAGACCATTGGAGGGCCGGACTATAGTTAAAAAAAAACTATGAACAAATTCCTATGCGCACTGCGGGCCCGGGACGAGTCGGCTGCTAAGTAGGACAGGCAGCGGCACCCGGCGGGCCGGATAAATGTCCTCGGCGGGCCGCATGTGGCCCGCGGGCTGTAGTTTGAGGACGCCTGTTGGGCCTTGAGAATCGCTGGTGACTCTTTAAAAAGCATAACAGCTTTAATGACAGTATTTGACCAGGTAAGAGGTCCTGCACATCCTATGGGTTTTCGGGTCTCAAGGAGTCAAGAGAAAACAGTAAGAAGCGGCTCTCTTCATATTTTAAGGGAAGTTCTTTTCAAGAGGTGGTTCGGACTTTTCTAGATTAAATACACAGGCAATACTGCAGTTAAAGGGAAAACAAAGGGACTGCTCCCCACTTACTACGTGGGAAGGAAACGTACATGATCGGCCATCAAATGGTGGGGTGAAAACAGCTCAAAAGAGCGCATGCCTACTACCCTTCGCCAAGTGAGGTTTAAGGTCATGACCCACTCGACCTTCCCAGTACACCATGAGTGCAATTCAGTTTAGGGAAAATAGTTTAATGTATCCTTCTGAAAAAAAAAAAAGAAAATAGTTGGTATTTCCCTGTCTCTAACAAAGCAGTGGCTATGAGGTCCAGCGCCACCAGGCGACCTTCATCCTGTCCCACACCGCCGAGAGCGAGTCGAAGGCGGGCCGGACGTCCAGGATGGTGAACTGGTACTCCTGGTTGACCTCGCCGCCGTCGTAGTAGTCAATGACGTATCTGACTTCCGTCCCGCAGCGGTTGACGATCCAGTCGTGCCTGTCGAAAGGCAACTCGTACCTGGAAGGAAGACCGGCTGGTGAGCCTTAGCCTGATCGCCGGCAAACATCCCATCGGGGAAGAGAGACTCGTCACAGCCCACAGCGCCCGACAAAGGTGGTGCCAGCCAGTGTGCCCACCCAGGAAGAAGGCCCACAGGACAGAGAGCCAGCGGGGTGAGGGGTGTGGTTCTCTGGCCACGCTGGGAGAGGAGGGAGAAGGCCAAGCGCAGAGATCCAAGGAGGAGTCGGAGGACAGCTCGGGTCAATCCTGCGACAGTGGGATGGGGAACAACCCGGCGACCCGAGCGAATCCGCCCCCACCCGGCACACTCCCCGGACAGGATGAAACCTACAGGTGCACATGGACTACAGAGTGGGAGATGGCCCCACAGTTATCTGACCGTCTGGTGTCGGTGCCATGGAGAAGGCACCCTCACAGGGGAGCGCCAGTCACTTCTGCCCACACTCACCCCATCCAGGAGCGGATTCTTGCCCGTGGGGAGTACTCTTTGGCTTTCCCTCCGAACCGGACCAACGAGGGACCACAAGGACACTCCCTAGAAAGCCCCAAACAAGACAAGTCTATGGAAAGATCTTCTTTCCTTTGCAAAATATGATGTTGCATTTCCTCAATAACAGGCAGTTTTCTGAATGCGTTTTACATAGAATCACAATCACAAAGAAAGGTCACTGCCAAATTCAAACCAGTATCCCTGCCGAAACCGGTTTGGCTCAGTGGATAGAGCGTCAGCCTGCGGACTGAAGGGTCCCGGGTTCAATTCCGGTCAAGGGCATGTACCTTGGTTGCGGGCACATCCCCAGTGGGAGGTGTGCAGGAGGCAGCTGATTGATGTTCTCTCTCATCGATGTTTCTAGCTCTCTATCCCTCTCCCTTCCTCTCTGTAAAAAATAAATAAAATATATTTAAAAAAAAAAATCAAACCAGTATCCCTATTCCTTAAAAAGCTGCTCTCTATTTCCAGATCAGGTATGTTCCCCTCCCTCCACTTCCCTCCAAATATCTGCCCCGCAGGAGTCCGGGGCCAGGGCCTTTTCATTTGGAGTGGGGCCACAGGCATGTTCTTGGGGGACAAAGGAGGGTGGAGTATCGGGCATCACGCTTCTCTTTCGCATAGAGCGGCTGGGGTATTTTTGCAGACGAACATCACAAAACCCTATACTCTTTTTGGGTCTGATACCAATGAACAGCCTTCATGAAGAAGGAAAATGCTAGATAAACCCCTAGGATTTATGTAATTGGTGTTGGACCAGCTCCTTAAGGAAGCAGCGGCACACAGGATGGGTGGCGAGGTCCTGGCTGGAAAATCCGCCCACTCTCCGCACAGCCTCGGTGAGGATTTCCTGGGTGCCAGCCGGCCTGCTCCCAGGCGCAGGGAGTTGGGGGGCAGCGTCACGTAAGACCGTTCGAGCCCCGTACTGGCTGAGCTCACGGCCAGCCTTCTCCGCCAGAAAAAGGCCTGCACTCTAAGAAATCTTTTTTTTAAATAATTAATATTTTTCAACAATTTTTGAGTTTCAAATCCAATTCCAATTATTTTAAGGCATTTACTTTGGATAAATTCTTTTTTTAAAAAATATATTTTATTGATTTTTTACAGAGAGAAAGGGAGAGGGATAGAGAGTTAAAAACATCGATGAGAGAGAAACATCGATCAGCTGCCTCCTGCATGCCCCCTACTGGGGATGTGCCCGCAACCCAGGTACATGCCCTTGACCGGAATCGAACCTGGGACCCTTGAGTCCGCAGGCCAAGGCTCTATCCATTGAATAAAACTGGTTAGGGCTCTAAGACATCTTGGGGCATTAGGCCTGCTGAGGACTCAGTAAACGCTGCTGAGGGAGCATCTCCTAGCAGCCATGGGCAAACTACGGCCCGCGGGCCGGATCCGGCCCGTTCGGCTGTTCTATCCGGCCCGCGGAGCCAAAAGAGCAGAGGGTTCTCTTGCTCTCCCCTCCGCTCCTTTACTTTGAATTTATATTAGTTCACACAAACACTCCATCCATGCTTTTGTTCTGGCCCTCCGGTCCAGTTTAAGAACCCATTGTGGCCCTCGAGTCAAAAAGTTTGCCCACCCCTGTCCTAGGGGCAGAGAGCAATATAGTGTCCCGTGTCCCACATGCTCTGCTTTCCATGGACTGACACTCCTCCCGTTGAGAGGCGGGGGTCTCTGACCCGCCCCCCTCGCTCCCCCGAACCTGGGCAGGCAGGTGACGGCCCGGGGCTTCTGAGGCTAGGTCATCAAAGCAGATGCAGCTTTGTACCCCAGCTCTGGGAACCCAGCCACCAGCGTGAGGAAGCCGAAGCGGCCATGTTCAGAAGCTGTGGGTAGGAGTCGTGGCCGGCAGCCGGCGTCCCTCACCAGAAAAGGAAATAGAATCCAGAGGATTCCAGCCCACGACTGTCAAGCCAGCCCTGACCACTGAGTGACGGCAGGTGAGGCCCAGATACTGGGGAGCAGAGACCAGCCATCCCTACTCCTCCCTTTCTGCACCCGGGACCCATGGAATCCATGGGTTTACACGGTTGCGTGGAGGGGGGCCAGCCACACCACAGTCACTGGCACAGGCCTGCTACCCAAACTATTTCATTGAAATGACACATCTGAATGAATGTTAAAACCCTGGACCCAAAATAAGAAAGAAGCTGGAAGGATTTGTTGTTGTTGTTGTTGTTAATCCTCACCCAAGGATATTTTTCCATTGATTTCTAGGGAGAGTGGAAGAGAGAGGGAAAGACAGAGAAACATCGATTCGTTTCCTCCTGAACGAGTCCTGACCAGGGCCTGGGCCAGGAAGAAGCCTGCAACCGAGGAACATGCCCTTGACCAGAATCGAACCCGGGACCCTTTGGTCCGCAGGCCGACGCTCTATCCACTGAGCCACACCGGCCAGGGCTGAAAAGGGTTTATAAGATCTCAGACATACTTACGCAGCATGAAGGGCTTCCCACTTCAAAATCTCCTTCCAAGCCTGCTCGTTGTTCTGGTTGTGGATCCTGATGATGTTGTACATGTCCTTCTGACTGATGTCGTCATCCTTCCATTTCCACCTGGGCAAGGAGGTCAGCAAGATCAGACCAGCCTCCTGCTATCGCTCCGGACACACGTGCCCTGGTCTGCTTCGCCGGAGAATCCTGGCTGGTACGCTATCTTCTGATAAGCCTGAACATTATTCTACACAAATTATCTTTTGAAATAAAAACTTAGTGGAGGTTTGGAGGCTAAAAACCTCTTTGGCATTTATTCTTAGATAAATGTAACAAGTGCATTTCTGTTCTCAGTACGAGGCTCCCTCGCTTACCCTTTCTTGAGCATCGCGTTCCAGAACATCTGCTCGGAAGGGTAAACCCACTTCTTCTCCGAATCTGCTCTCGGAATGGATGACTCCTCCCGCACAGTGGAGAGTGCAAACGGCTGGTCAGGGGCCGGTGTCTGATTAGGGGGTGGCATCTGAATAAAACAAGCAGAATCTTTTTTCAGTGTTGGAGACATGACACAGAGTAGAAACAAGCACGGTATGAGCCACTTCCTGGAAAGCCACGCGTTGCACGTGTGACACGGGTTCTCTGTTAAACCACTGGCAGCAACGTCTCAGCCCTATCAGACCATTTCCCCTGTTCAAGTTCTCATAAGCGGTAAACACACCTTGTGGGTATATTCTTGGTCTTGTTCTCCTCAAGGGTGAAGAAGTAAACACTGCCCTGGCCAGTGTGCTCAGAGGTTAGAGCGCCGGCCTACGCACTGAAGGGTCACGGGTTTGATTCCCGGTCAACGGCATGTACCTTTGTTTCAGGTTCAATGCCAACCGCCCCTCCTCCACGCCCTCCCGCCCTCCCTCCCTTCCACTCCGAAAGGTAATGAAAAAAAATATCCTCATGTGAGGATTAACGGAAAAAAAAAAAAAAAAGTAACAACAAATACCATGATCAGTAGGCATTTCAGGAAACCTTTCTATGGCGGGCTTAACAAAAATGACTCTTCATTCTTCTGAGGAAGTCTGATAGGATATATGTACAGCACCACTTCCTGTTAGAGAATGTTACTTTTAGGATCTTGCTTATGCTTTCAGCCTCTGGGGTGAGTACATTACCGGTGAGTGGGGACGTCCCCGCATTGGCAGACCGGAGGGAGGCAAAGGATGCTTCCTCCCAGACACAGCGGCAGCGACACCACAGGCAAGCACTCAGCCTGGACCAGGGCTTCTCACTCTTGCTACTACCGCCGCTTGGGGCCGGATAACGCTTGGTTACCGGCCTGTGTTCTGAGCACTGTAGGATCTTTAGCAACATCCCTGACCTCAACCCAACAGTACCCCTCTTCCCCAGTCGTGACAACCAATGCCCACTGAGGCACCCCAGGTTGAGAACCACTGGCTGAGAACTTGTTGTAGTGAAAGTGTGAAGGATTTTCTAGCAGGTGCACGGAATTATTAAGGCACAACACAGCCCCCGGTTAGAAAGATGGCAGAAGGGCTGGGAGTGCTGGCACCACACCGGGCACCGTACCTGTTCTCAGCACAGTGTGTTTAAAATCACAGGTGGGGAAAAAAGAGAAAAGGAAAAGGCCCGACTGGAGTGGCTCAGTGGTTGAGCATTGACCTGTGAACCAGGAGGTCACGGTTCAATTCCTGGTTGGGGCACATGTCCAGATTGCAGGCTCGATCCCCAGTGGGGGGCCTGCCGGAGGCAGCCGACCCACGATTCTCTCATCATTGATGTCTCTCTCTCTCCCTTCCTCTCTAAAATCAATAAAAATACATTTAAAAAAAGTTCCAGGAGGAAGGAGCCGAGTGCGGATTACCAGATTAGAAGGATCTAGGTTCTGCTTTTCCGCAGCAGCGCCCGTAACAGGGCACTCCACGTACTCGTAGGCGCGGTCTTGGTGGGCAGGCCCAGAGCTGGTTTTGCTCTCGCAGGTTGGGTCAGATGGCTTTTCACTCACCGGACAACCTGAAATCAAGGATAAAAACCGTGTCACCGCAAAGGCAGGGCGCCCGGCTCTCCAGGCTGGGCCCTAAAGAGCTGACTTTCTGACCAGTGATGACCACAGACAGCTAGGTGACGGCTGCTGAAAGCTGCCCACGGCTAAGCTAGCTAGTTTCCCGATATCCTAAAGGCGAGGACAGGGTTCTCGAAGTTTGCTATCCCCAGCCCTGGCCGGTTTGGCTCAGTGGATAGAGTGTGGGCCTGCGGACTGGAGGGTCCCGGGTTTGATTCCCATGAAGGGCACATGTGCATTTTGTGGGCTTGATCCCCAGTTGGGGGCGTGCAGGAGGCAGCCGATCCCTGATTCTCTCTCATCATTGATTGCTGTTTCTCTCTCTCCCTCTCCCTTCCTCTCTGAAATCAATCAAGATACGTTTTATAATAAATACGTAAATAAAAAAGGGAGAAAACCCACCACGCGGGATTATGAGGATGAGTATGTAAACTCCATCCAGCAAAGGATTCTTGTCTGTTTCCTACACTGCTGTTCTCTCAGCGCAAAACCAAGTGAAACCCACCAGCGCTCGGCACAGAGTGGGCAGTGAGTGAATCCTTGCTGACGGTCCAAGGGAATGGACCGTGAGCACTCGTTCAGCGTACCCTGCTGGCTCTTCCCCTCACGTCTTGAAGCAGGAAGGCACCCATCAGGCTGGTCCAGGCCCTGCTTTATACAAACGACCTAAAGCAGATGTGCATCAGTTCAAAATGAAAGCTTCTTCGTTTGCACCTGAAGAATGAACAACAAGCCATCAGGTGATGACTTATTTTTACAGAGGATGCAGGAGGAAAGTTGTCTTTTTTTAGAATACATTTTTATTGATTTCAGAGAAGAAAGGAAAGGAAGAAAGAGGGGGAGGGAGAGACATCAATGATGAGAGAGAATCATTGATCGCCTGCCTCCTGCACACCCCACACTGGGGATTGAGCTCGAACCCGGGCATGTGCCCTGACTGGGAATCTAACGGTGACCTCCTGGTTCATAGGTTGACACTCAACCACTGAGCCACACCGGCTGGGCTAAAGTTGTCTTGGTTAATCAAGACAGCTAGCTCAAGGTTTCTCAAGCACAGCCCTCTTGACGTTTGGGGCCAGGTGAGTCTTTGTTGAAGAGCTGTCCTGTGCACTGCAGGTTGTTTAGCAGAACTCCTGGCTTCTACTCACTAGATGTATGTACCTCTCCTCACAGTTATGACAGGCAAAAATGTCTCCAGACGTTGCCAAATGTCCCCTGGGGTGACAGGGAATCACCGCCCACCCAAGTTGAGAACCACAGATATAGACACACACAAACTTTGGGGGCATTGGGGCTGATGTGTGGAATGAACACTACACTGTCATTCATTATCTCAATTAATTGTCATAATAACCCTGTGAAGCATATAGCTTCATCTTACAGTTGATGCGGTGAGAAGTACTTGTCTACAGTCACGTGACTTGTAAGTAGCAACATAAGGGCCCAACCCAGGGAGCCTCACTAGCACGTGCTGTTCTGCCTCTTCCCTAAAACCCTTCTGAGGATTCCCTTCTGTTCTTATTTTCTAGACAAAGGATCGATTACCTTTCATTTTCCCTTCATGCATGGGACATCCTGAAGGCGGGGATGCAGTCTGGTGAGCTGAAGCATTTGTGGTCTGAACTGCAACAGCAGGGGTGGATGAAGACAAACCCATGGTGGACCGCAGTGCTGAATCCAAACAATTCTAAATTCACACGTGCCAAAGCAAAGAGAGATTAATGCTGATGTCTGCGTTCCAACTACTCCCTGGGAATTCTTAATCTGGCCAACTTGTTCTTCATCCTTGCCATCCTTCCCGACATCTGCGGGGCAGGGTACCCACTTCCAGCAACAGCTTTAATATATTACCTGCTTTGGGCAATACTAGTTGTGATATGTATACCAGCCTTTGGGGGAACGTTTCTAACGATGGGCGGATTTTTTTTTTTTGGGGGGGGGCGGTTTGAGGTGAGGAGGTCCCTGAGAAACCATGTCACAGCCAGGGGGTTAGGCCGAGGTAGAGGGTCCTTGGCCGGTGATCGGACGGGAGACTGGAGGTTTACTGATGATCCGGCGGGAGAGGGGAGGTTTACTGGTGGTGATCGGGCGGGAGAGGGGAGGTTTACTGGTGGTGATCGGGCGGGAGAGGGGAGGTTTACTGGTGGTGATCGGGCGGGAGAGGAGAGGTTTACTGGTGGTGATCGGGTGGGAGAGGGGAGGTTTACTGGTGATCGGGCGGGAGAGGGGAGGTTTACTGGTGGTGATCGGGCGGGAGAGGGGAGGTTTACTGGTGGTGATCAGGTGGGAGAGGGGAAGTTTACTGGTGATCGGGTGGGAGAGGGGAGGTTTACTGGTGGTGATCGGGCGGGAGAGGGGAGGTTTACTGGTGGTGATCGGGCGGGAGAGGAGAGGTTTACTGGTGGTGATCGGGTGGGAGAGGGGAGGTTTACTGGTGATCGGGCGGGAGAGGGGAGGTTTACTGGTGGTGATCGGGCGGGAGAGGGGAGGTTTACTGGTGGTGATCGGGCGGGAGAGGGGAGGTTTACTGGTGGTGATCAGGTGGGAGAGGGGAAGTTTACTGGTGATCGGGTGGGAGAGGGGAGGTTTACTGGTGGTGATCGGGCGGGAGAGGGGAGGTTTACTGGTGGTGATCGGGTGGGAGAGGGGAGGTTTACTGGTGGTGATCGGGTGGGAGAGGGGAGGTTTACTGGTGATCGGGCGGGAGAGGGGAGGTTTACTGGTGGTGATCGGGTGGGAGAGGGGAGGTTTACTGGTGATCGGGCGGGAGAGGGGAGGTTTACTGGTGGTGATCGGGCGGGAGAGGGGAGGTTTACTGGTGGTGATCGGGTGGGAGAGGGGAGGTTTACTGGTGGTGATCGGGCGGGAGAGGGGAGGTTTACTGGTGGTGATCGGGTGGGAGAGGGGAGGTTTACTGGTGGTGATCGGGTGGGAGAGGGGAGGTTTACTGGTGGTGATCGGGCGGGAGAGGGGAGGTTTACTGGTGGTGATCGGGTGGGAGAGGGGAGGTTTACTGGTGGTGATCGGGTGGGAGAGGGGAGGTTTACTGGTGGTGATCGGGTGGGAGAGGGGAGGTTTACTGGTGGTGATCGGGCGGGAGAGGGGAGGTTTACTGGTGGTGATCGGGTGGGAGAGGGGAGGTTTACTGGTGGTGATCGGGTGGGAGAGGGGAGGTTTACTGGTGATCGGGCGGGAGAGGGGAGGTTTACTGGTGGTGATCGGGCGGGAGAGGGGAGGTTTACTGGTGGTGATCAGGTGGGAGAGGGGAAGTTTACTGGTGATCGGGTGGGAGAGGGGAGGTTTACTGGTGGTGATCGGGCGGGAGAGGGGAGGTTTACTGGTGGTGATCGGGTGGGAGAGGGGAGGTTTACTGGTGGTGATCGGGCGGGAGAGGGGAGGTTTACTGGTGGTGATCGGGTGGGAGAGGGGAGGTTTACTGGTGGTGATCGGGTGGGAGAGGGGAGGTTTACTGGTGGTGATCGGGTGGGAGAGGGGAGGTTTACTGGTGGTGATCGGGTGGGAGAGGGGAGGTTTACTGGTGATCGGGCGGGAGAGGGGAGGTTTACTGGTGGTGATCGGGTGGGAGAGGGGAGGTTTACTGGTGATCGGGCGGGAGAGGGGAGGTTTACTGGTGGTGATCGGGTGGGAGAGGGGAGGTTTACTGGTGGTGATCGGGTGGGAGAGGGGAGGTTTACTGGTGGTGATCGGGCGGGAGAGGGGAGGTTTACTGGTGGTGATCGGGTGGGAGAGGGGAGGTTTACTGGTGGTGATCGGGCGGGAGAGGGGAGGTTTACTGGTGGTGATCGGGCGGGAGAGGGGAGGTTTACTGGTGGTGATCGGGCGGGAGAGGGGAGGTTTACTGGTGGTGATCGGGTGGGAGAGGGGAGGTTTACTGGTGGTGATCGGGTGGGAGAGGGGAGGTTTACTGGTGGTGATCGGGCGGGAGAGGGGAGGTTTACTGGTGGTGATCGGGTGGGAGAGGGGAGGTTTACTGGTGGTGATCGGGTGGGAGAGGGGAGGTTTACTGGTGGTGATCAGGTGGGAGAGGGGAGGTTTACTGGTGGTGATCGGGTGGGAGAGGGGAAGTTTACTGGTGGTGATCGGGCAGGAGAGGGGAGGTTTGCTGGTGGTGATCGGGTGGGAGAGGGGAGGTTTACTGGTGGTGATCGGGTGGGAGAGGGGAGGTTTACTCAGGCCAGACGAGTCCCCCGCCCCGGGGTTTAGCGAGCGTGTGTGGGTCTGGGAAAAGTACAGCGCAGAAAAGGGATTCAAGGAAGGAAAGGACGGCAGAGGGCACGGTGCGGAGTGTCTTCCTCGCACGGTCCCCACGCGTCCCACCTGCTCCAGCCCCAGCCCCCCACACCCCGCGGGCCTCCGCGAGCCCGCCGCTCCGCACCTGACTCCCGCCCGGGCTGCTCTGGGCGCCGGACCCGCCTCTCGCTTCCAACTCCGGCCCGGAGCGGCTGCGACCTGCCACTGCCGCCTTCCCCTCGCTCGGTCACCGCTGTCGCCTCGGTCACCGCTGGCACTCGCGCCCGGCGCGATTTCCTTTTCCGAAGGCGGGACTTCCGGGTGTGGGGGAGGCGAAGCTCCTGCTGGAAAGAGCTCCCGTCAATCACGAGGGAGCGGGCCCCGCCCCCGCCCGCCTCGGCTTATAAGCGCGTGCGCCACACTCTGGCCCCGCCCCTCCTGGCCAGGCACCTTTCTCGGGGGGCGGAGACTTCCCTAGAGCAAGACTTTCCAGGACATAAGCTTGAAGCGTCCAGGGGGTGCTTTGCAGGAGTTCGTTTGAAAATGTCTGTCTTTTTAAGCTGCCTCTCGCCAGTTTTAATTACAGTGATGACTCAACGAGCCTCAGTAGGCGTCCAGAGCGGTGGCGGACCCTGGAGATCCCAAGATGAACCAAACAAGATCCCCCCCCTCCCCAGGCCTTCTGCACTGGGTGTGTGGACTGGAAGGTCTGTATTTTCACTTACCTCTCACAGAAACTGAGTGTGTTTCCTTTCCCAGCAGGGATGCAGGCAACAGACCCTGTAGTGGCATTAGCTACGTGTGGCGCTAATAGAAATCACAGAGAAATGGTGTCACCTGATGGTTGTTTGGGTCTCACAATACTATTCATCACTGCTTTCCAATCAAGGTCATTTCATCTGGCTCCTTAAAGCGTTAATGAGAAGCACATGGCGCCCTGCAGCACTGTCGTGGACCTCTGAGGTGCACTGCACACCCAGGTGCTCTCCAAGGGCCAGGCAGTCAGTCCATCCCCCAGGTGCCCGGAGTGTGGTAGCTGAGGCTGTCGCCAGGATTTGCCCTCAGCCTAAGAGAACTGCCTCGGGCAAATCTGCACCCCCCGCCACCACCACCCCCTCCCCCCCCCCCCCCCCCCCCCGCGTGGCAGATTGCAGCCTATGAGTGGTCTATGCAAGGGTTCATAAGCCGGGGCCCCTAGCCTCAAGGGGAACAACTCAGAAAGGCCATCCCAGCTTCAGCCATGACGGCTCGCTCCCTCGCCCTCCAGGTCATCATCTTCACCACGTTCTGGGGCCTCATCCGCATCGCAGGCCCTGGTTCCTGCCCAAAGGACCCAGCCTCCCTGTGGACCCCTCCAGGGGCGAGTGCGCAAGCACAGTACTTTTTTTTAATATATTTTATTGATTTTTTACAGAGAGGAAGGGAGAGGGATAGAGAGTTAGAAACATCGATGAGAGAGAAACATCGATCAGCTGCCTCCTGCACACTCCCCACCGGGTATGTGCCCGCAACCAAGGTACATGCCCTTGACCAGAATCGAACCTGGGACCCTTCAGTCCACAGGCCGACGCTCTATCCACTGAGCCAAACCTGTTAGGGCAAGCACAGTACTTTTGCCCAGTCCTCCTTCCATCACTCACAGCTGTTCACGAGAGCACATCTAGGCAGAAACCTTTTAATAAGTTTCATTATTAAGTGGGTTTGGTAAGGCCAACAGATTGGGAAACGACTGCCATTGAAGACAGCGTGTTCTGCGCACAGATCCTAAGAAAGGGACTGCACGGGACACACGGCACCACAGGCACAAGGAAGCACTGGGCCCATCACTAGGCAGAGGGAGGGGACCTGTGGGCAAGAGCCTTTATTATGGTTCCCGTGGGAAGGACTGGGTGAGATAGGCTAAGCAGGTTTAGGGTTGTTTAATATGAGTGATTTCAGCAGGGGCTATCCCTTTGGTCTGGAACCTGGCCCGGAGAGATAGAGAATTAGGGGCGGGGGAGAGAATTGTGAGAAAACAAAGAATTGTGAGAGAGATGAGAGTATTATGGGAGAAGAGATCTGTGCAGATAATGGGGTGTTGGTGGAGAGAATTAAGAATTGTGGGAAATACAGGGAATTATTAGAGAACCAGAGCATTGTGGGGGGCCATGGGAATTGTGGAGAGGAACAGAAAATATGATAGGAATTGGGGAATTGTGAAAGAGCAGAAAATCATGAGAAAACTTGTGAGAGAAAATGGAGAATTGTGGGAGAGATGAGGAATTCCAGGAGAATTGGGGAATTATGAGATGTTAAAGCCACAAGTATGAATGGTGATATCCTTCAAGGCTTTTGTTTTTTTCTTTGCTATCATTCCATATTTACCAAAGACTCTTCTGACTTTAGTTGGGTTTTCCTACTAGGAAGAGAATGTTTGACCAGCCAACCTAAATATATTCCTGTCTCTTTGACAGTTTTATTTCTTGTAAGCATTGTGAATTAATAAATTGGAGAGAACATAGGTAAAAATGGAAGAAAATCAAGAAGGTGAGGGATGAATGGCCGTAGAAGGAGGGGAAGGTTCTCGAGTGGTTTAGACTCCTTCTAAAGTGGGATGGAAGAACTAAAGCCACAGAAGACAAGGTGACAAACCATTCTCGGCCACCACCACATCCAACACAGTTTTCCAAGAAATATGCTTTGGGGATATTAAAACTCATATTTTTAACTCTTGAATCCTAGTAGGTACAGATGTTTGTGACTTTTTTTAGTGCATGGTCTCCTTATGCAATAAAAACCAAAGATATACAGGTTCTAAATGCAGCGTTATTGGTATGAATATCCTCCTATCTAATAAAGAGGGAATATGCTAATTGACCATCACTCCATCACAAAGATGGCTGCACCCACAGCTGAGGCCAAGTTCCCTTAAGGAGCTTTAACAAGCAATCAGCAGGGACCTCAGGCTACACCCTCCCCTGCCCCCGTGGGGCTTGACAGGGGACCTCAGGCCTTCCCCCCCACCCTGGCACCAGGCCAGGGGACTGCAGGCCGCACCCCCCGCCCCAGCACCAGGCCAGGGGACCTGAGGCTGCACCCCCCTGCCTGGTGGGGCTTGACAGGGGACCTCAGACCGCACCCCCTGCCCAGCAGGGCTTGACTGGGGACCTGAGGCTGCACCCCCCTGCCAGTGGGGCTTGACAGGGAATCTGAGGCTGTGCTCCCCCGCCCCCGCCTGGCAGGGCTTGACGGGGGACCTCAGGCCATGCCCCCCACCCAATGGGGCTTGACAGGGGATCTCAGGCCATGTCCCCCACCTTGCGGGGCTTGATGGGGGACCTCAAGGCATGCCCCCCACCCCATCCTGGCGCCGGGCCAGGGGACCTGAGGCTATGCCCCCTGCCCAGTGGGGCTTGACAAGGGTGGGACTGGCTGGGTCTGGATCTAGCCCAATGGGGGGGGGGGCGGCCGGGTCTGGGTCTCATGCGATTTTGAGGTGCATGTGGGTGGGCGGGGACTTGACTCTGGGTCCCCCTTTTAATGTGCACGAATTTCGTGCACCAGGCCACTAGTTTAAAAGATATAATCAGATTGTAGCAAAGATTTGGGTTTTTCTTCTCTCTCTCTCTCTCTCTCTCTCTCTCTCTCTCTCTCTCTCTTCCACACACACACACTCTACCAATGGAAATATAAGGCTTTATATTCGAAGAAATAAACTGTGAGTTATAAAGCATTATTAACATAAATGCTAAAATATGCTACCCCTGCTCTGCTGCTCTTGGTGCTCTCTACTAATTGGCTCAAGGTTCCTCTTCAGTTGTACCTCCCCTGATGTTACATCAGAAGCAGAGGCAGCCATGTTATTAGGAAGCCTAATGAATGAGGTTATGTGAGGAATGCTCTTTTGTCTCCAAATCTTTATCTTACTAAATTTATCAGTCAGTGTTCTCCAAAGAAACAGAACCAATAAGAGCTTGCTCTATCTATCTATCTACCTATCTATCTACCCACCTATCCATCACCCATCCATCCGTTATCCATCCATCCATCCATCCATCCACCCATCCATCTATCAAGAGATTTATTTTAAGGAATTGTTTCACACAGTTGTGAGGACTGCCAAGTCTGAAATCTGGAGGCCAGGCCAGCAGGCTGGAAATTCAGCAGATGCTGACATTGCAGTCTGGAGTCTGAAGTCGGGAGGGCAGGCTGTCAGGCATACAGTTCCTGTGCTCCTGCCATGTCTGGATGTGGAGCCAGTTTGGGATGCCATGGATGGGTGGGACACATTCCCCACTGCCTCACGAGCACCCTTGGTAGTGAGACAGCCAGACCTTCAGACAATTTCGTTTATTGTGGTTAATTTATGAAGTTACTGTGGGAGTATAAAGGAAATCTGTTTACACATGGTGTCTCCAGGTGATGCCAATGCTGGGAGGCCAAGGTCCACACTATGGATGCCAAGACTTTAGAGTGCCTTAGGTGTTGTCCATAGAAAGAAGTACAGAGGTCAAGAGTAAGCCTTTAGAAACTTTTGTATCAGTTTAAGAGTGATTTTACCCCTAGCCGGTTTGGCTCAGTGGATAGACCGTTGGCCTGCAGACTGAAAGGTCCCGGGTTCCAAGGGCCTGTGGATGAAAGGGGCCACATGCTAACCTGACCAGCTCAGGGAAGGCCTACATGGAAGTCTTGCAAACTCAGAGACCTAAAGTAACCCAAGGAAGGTCTGAAATTAAACTTTAACTAAAAGCAGTTATGGTGGGTAGTTATATCCTAGGCCGGTATCTTCCCTGACAAGGTCAAGCTTTCCCTTAACTGAGCCTATCTGTCTTTTTGCATCTATTATAACATACCCTTGAAGTGTCTGGGTAACTTGTAACTTCCCTTTGTCTGGACCCCCTGGGGCACAACCTAATGTGCCTGGGCGCCAAGACAGGTACCACAAATTCCTTCATTGTTATCATGTTAACTAGAGGCCCAGTGCACGAAATTCGTGCATGGGGTGGTCCCCTCAGCCCAGCCTGCACCCTTTCCAATCCGGGACCCCTCGGGGGTGATTGGGCCTAAACCAGCAGTCGGGCATCCCTCTCACAATCCAGGACTACTGGCTCCTAACTGCTCACCTGCCTGCCTGCCTGGTTGCCTCTAACTGCCCCCCCTTCTGGCCTAGTCGTTCCCAACTGCCCCTCCTGCCAGCCTGGTCACCCCACGCAGCCTGCTGCTCAGTCGTTTGGTTGCCCCTCACTAACTCCCCTGCTGGCCTAGTCGCCCCATGCAGCCTGTTCGGTCGTCCATTCGGTTGTGATGGTTGCTTAGACTTTTATATGTATAGATTGTTCCTGCACCCACCTAAGTATGTGTCCATCATTTTACTTTTTATCCAATCCCAGGGGTTTCCCCCCCCACCGCCCCCGGCTTTGCTTTCTCCCGCCTCTCTAGTCTATCACCAATGGATTTCATGTAACCCACCTACGTCCCTTTCCTTTGACTGCAATGTATAAATACAAATGTAACCCGCCATTCTCCGGAGCATTATCTCAATTCCTTGAGGTTCTGCTTCCCGGCATATGTCGACAGTTTGCTTCAAATAAACTCACAAAAATTCTTTACAGGTTTCGATGGTTTTTTTATGTTAACAGGTCCCAGGTTTGGTTCAGGTCAAGGGCATGTACTTCTGTTGCAGGCTCCTCTCCTGGTCCAAGCCCTGGTCAGGGCAAGTGCAGGAGGCAACCAATCGATGTGTTTGTCTAACATGGATGGTTCTCTCTGTCTTTCCCTCTCTCTTCCACTCTCTCTAAAAATCAATGGAAAAATATCCTCAGGTGAGGATTTTTAAAAAAAGAGTGACTTTATATCTGATGAATCTGATAATGAAGAAATTTGGCTTGCATTTTGTTTGTTTGCTCTTTATTTCATTTTATTAGCAATTTCTGTTATTTTTTTTTTTACAAAAATATCAGTGTGATTGATTCCAAATTTTAAAAATCTAGTCATTCACTACAGATAGTTCAGAAGCCCTAATTTAAAGTACCTCATAGTGAGAGAAGATTGCTTATCTTTCCTCTCAGGTGGAAGCAAGAACATTTGTCTAAAGTTTTCAGTTGCCCAAGTGAATTCAGCTTTATATATAATAGATTTAGTGAATGGAAGAGATGAGTATGGCTCTTCTATTATTTACAATAATAGTATCATCAGCCCCTAACTGTATTTCAATACTAATTTCAATAATAATAGACTCGGTTTATTTTGAAAGTTCCTTTATGAGTGCTCAGATCGTCCGCTTCCTTGATTTTGTGGCTTTTTGCAGTACTGCAGCGCTGAGCACCAGCCTCCTGAGGAGCGGCCCGTGTGCTTTGAGGATCACTTACAAGGGTGCCCCTGCTCAAATGCATCCGTCCTCAGGTGAGTCTGCTGTGGTGCTGGAAATTCCAACACTGAAAAGTGACAGGTAAAAGGAAAATGCGCCAGTACTCCTGTGAAACATCCTGAAGTGTCTTTTATTCTATCAGGTGAAATAGAAACGATTGCAGATTACACTAGCAGTTAAATATTAAAAAAAACAAAAACACTCCACCCTGACAATAGGGTGGGGAAGGCCTGGGGGGCGGGGGTGGGCTAGAAGAGGTCAATGGGAGGGAAAAGGGGACATATGTAATCTTTTCAACATAAAGACTTAAAAACAAAAAATTCCAGTTTCTCAGCACTTTCTTTTCGGTGGTGGTTGTGTGTTTATATGCTTTGTTCTCTGTGAGCCCTTGACAATACATATGAGAACTGTGTGGTGGAAGGAGGGTTAAACTGAAGAACATTCTATCTGTTAATTTAAAGATTTCGTGAAAATTGGATGTGGAGGGCGACTATTTTATTTTTACACCCAACAGCTCAGTCTGGTCCCGGAAGCACCACAGGAAAGCATTGTAAAAACCATCATTTCCAATCTTAACTCCGGTAGATTACATTCGTTTCACAAAAGTTATGTTACTAAAAACAAACTTCAGAAATATAGTTCAGCCCTAACTGGTTTGGCTCAGTGGATAGAGCATCGGCCTGCGGACTGAAAGGTCCCAGGTTTGATTCCGGTCAAGGGCACGTACCTTGGTTGTGGGCACATCCTCAGTAGGAGGTGTGCAGGAGGCAGCTGATTGATGTTTCGCTCCCATCAATGTTTCTAACTCTCTATCCCTCTCTGTAAAAAAATCAATAAAATATATTTTTTTAAAAAAAGAAATATAGTTCGGATTTTCCTTAAGGAGGACAAGTTAGCACTTAATTGTTGGGTGGTGTTTATTATAGACAATATCGGGTCCTTGTAAAAGAATTCTTTTCTCTGCCTTTCTTTATTGTTCTGCTTCTCTCCCTCCTATACTTCTGTCCCTCCTCCCATCCTTCTCTCACCTCTGTTCCCTCTTCCCTTTCTTTTAACAAGTTATTGAGCACCTACTATGTGCAAGATATTATGTTGGAGATGAAAAAGAGAGGAAAGATGTGCTTTGGCACTAATAATGGGGCCCCAAACCACTGGGGTGGAGGATCTTTAACAAAAGAGATTTGATGAAGTTTATACTACAAAGGCAAGGGGAGAACGGTGGTCAGAGGATCAGAGGAGAATGTTCTGGTCCGAAAGAAGACAAGATCTGAGGAAAGGAAGCTGAAGGTCATACACTTCCGCTCAGGATTTGGGAGTGGCAGGAATGCTTGGTGAGTAGGAGGTTAGCACTGGGTTAGTGCTATTTAAAGAACCAGGAACTGGTCTCTGATTTAACAGGGGTGAGGGGGTGAGGTATAGCAGGTGGGGAAACAAAGAAATTTACTGTGATCTGAAAAATAAGCCAGAGTGGGTGGGGAGGCAAGAACCTTCCCTTCCTTGAATTGAAGATAAGCCTCTTCATTCTAGGCTTGCTTCCTAAATTCCCCTTCTTCCTTTTCTGGAAAACAAGGTGAAGACCTTAAGCAGCCACCAAAAAGCATTGACTTATTTCATGTGGGTTCATGAGCTGATTATGCCACGTGGGTTCTCCTTGGCTATTTCATATGTACACATGCTCTCTCCCTCATTGTACGTTTGCAATCCCACGTAGCCCACATTTTGTTCTTCAGAGAAAACATGCAGTGGCTGTGGCTGGCTGGCTTCTCATCCCTATTCTCTTCAACTAAGGCCCACCAGGTCTCTAGGCCACCTCTTCTGAGACTAGGCAGCCTTGGGCAAACTACGGCCCGCGGGCCGGATCCGGCTGTTCTATCCGGTTCTCTTGCTCTCCCCTCCGCTCCTTTACTTTGAATTTATATTAGTTCACACAAACACTCCATCCATGCTTTTGTTCCGGCCCTCCGGTCCAGTTTAAGAACCCATGGTGGCCCTCGAGTCAAAAAGTTTGCCCACCCCTGGACTAGAGCCTCAGACCAGAGACCAGATTGAAAAATCGAAAAAGTCTTTTTTGCTTTGAGAACCATGAAAGTAGGTATTACATCATATTCATCTTCTCTCCTTGGTACCTCCCACAATGTCTGGCACATACACTAATTTACAGATGGATGGGTGGAGGTAATCGGGAGGGGGAGTCAAGTCCACAGCACACTACCCAGTGGCTGCAAAATTATTTCTGCAGCAAAGACACATTTTTTCTCTTTTGTTTCCCATAGTATACCTTTCTAAACCTGTCGAAACAGATGAGTGTGGGGAGAGCTGATGGGTGGGTGGGCAAATGGATGAGGGGGTGGATGGGTAGGCAGCCTTGGGCAAACTACGGCCCGCGGGCCGAATCCGGCTGTTCTATCCGGTTCTCTTGCTCTCCCCTCCGCTCCTTTACTTTGAATTTATATTAGTTCACACAAACACTTCATCCATGCTTTTGTTCCGGCCCTCCGGTCCAGTTTAAGAACCCATTGTGGCCCTCAAGTCAAAAAGTTTGCCCACCCATGGAGGGGGATGAATTGAATGTTGTACATCAGTTCTTACTGACCATCGAGACTCCTTAAACTATCCATGTCTGATGACTTAGGGCAACTCTCCCACCTATTTCTGAGTTTCATCTGGTTAACGTTTGAAATCTTTAACTTCTCTTCATTTGATTCAGCCACTTCATGTATAATCCGAAATTTTGACAACCTGACATTAATATTTCTACTTACTTGTGTGGGTTTGATGTTGGCTTTTGCAAAATTGTACATACGTGGTTTCTAAACCTTCATATTTTGGGGCTTTACATGTTTTATCAGTTCTTTGGACTATGTTACAAAACATGTTATGATGAAAATATTTGCGAAGGGGTAACGTGGGTTTAAAAAAATAAGAGTTAATTAAATCACTTTGGACCAGAAAAATGGAAACCCAGTTCTAGATCCTCTAAATTAAAAAACAACTGATTTAGGGTCATCACTTGAATACTGGCCATTATAGCTATGATAGATAGGAATTTATGGCAAAGGGCACCCTGATGGGTGAGATCTGTCAATTGCATGATTCTTGTCAAGTGTAGGAATCGATAACCCTGTGACCTAGAAGCTATTAACTCTACGTTACTAACACACCTCCACACAAATATTTCATAATCTGTGACGTGAGAATTATTTGTTTTGTTATTTTTAATTTTAAACAGCTTTGGAGGGAAGAATCATAACCCCAATTTTTTGGAGTAAGAAAATCCCCAACAAAAATTGCCACTGGGGGGCGATAGAAGTTCAGAAATTGCCCTGCTAGTCCCTGAGGCAACCTAGCACTTCAGCTGGTTTATTTATTCAACTGGAATTTGGATGTGCAGACCACGAAGCTCAGGGAAATTTCTGCATGAGGAACACAGTCCTGGGGAAAACCTACCAAAGATGGAATGAGCACCTTGGCGTACTGCCTTAACACTAAGCGCTTTCCTTCCTGGAGCGTTTTAAGAATTGACTTTAGTTCCCATCAGTGTGGGAATCGAGTTAAACTGCAAAGAAATGAGACAACAAAGAAGGGTGCCTATTTTATTATTACCTGCAAACGCAAGTACGTGCACAGGTCCAACGTCATTAAGGCATTCCCCAGCCACTTGGATCAGAGTTTTGGCTGGTACGGATGAGCCTCAAGCAGGAACTTTTCTGGGAGGGGGGGGGGTTGGAGAGTTTATCTTAGGAAACTTTGAGTCATGGCTAATACTTCGGGTGACAGTTGAAGAATCTAGTGAGGTAGAGTTAGATAGGTTTAGAAAGGGGTACTTTTAGAAGACGAAGGAGAAATAAATGTCTTCATTGAAGGGGTAATTTTGCAATCACTTGGTGGTGTGCTGTAGGGTTTGTTTCTCCTTCCTGATTACCTCTGCAGAGCTTGGGACCACTGGTAGGGTTGGGGTTCAACCCTGGCACCAAACTTGGGCCAGCCCACGACATCAAGCATTATCAGTGTTGGGAGTCAAGACACTCATCCTCCTTGGTCTTCTTTGATTTCCCAAGATTTATTCCACCCAAGTGTCAACAGCACAAGGATTTTGTCCTGTTTTGGCTCCAAAGAACAAGGAGATGTGGAACTTAAGAAAGCAAGCCCATAATGTGTTTGTGTGCATCACCGAAAGCAGAAATAGATCCCAGGATTTCTGGTGCATTCCATGTCCAATGGGCTCTCCATTTCTAACGCCCTCCAACCTGGCAGAGGGGTGGCCTGGGAGTTCTAAGATTGTAAGTAGGATGAGGACTCTTGGATCCCAATGCTTCTAGAACAGCCATGGGCAAACTACGGCCCGTGGGCCAGATCCGGCTGTTCTATCTGGTTCTCTTGCTCTCCCCTCCGCTCCTTTACTTTGAATTTATATTAGTTCACACAAACACTCCATCCATGCTTTTGTTCCGGCCCTCCGGTCCAGTTTAAGAACCCATTGTGGCCCTCGAGTCAAAAAGTTTGCCCACCCCTGTTCTAGAAGGTGCTGATGCATGTTTCTGAGAACACTCAGAAATCTGGAAGTATGTTATATTAGTGAAGACATCTGGAGCTTGGAGTGAGAAGCCCAATTTGAATTCATTAAGCAGAGAAAGGAATATATTGGTTCACATTCCCAGGAAGTCTGGGGCGAGGCAGGCCATCAGGAATGGCTGCAGCTGGGGGCTCTGCCTCTCTCAGCCCAGTGTCCCTCTGTGTGATGGCCTCTCTCCACATTTCTTTAATATTCTGGGGAGTTAGCTCCTGTGGGGTCACATACTTTCCCTTAGCTCAGTTACTGTGTCTGGGGGCAAAGTGGGGCAATACGATTTGCAGCACCTGGGGGTTTGTAACTGACAGCCCCCCCCCCCCCCCCCGGGACCACATGAAAATCAAGAGAGGGTATTCCTCAGGGGGTCTGCTGCTGGACAGACAGACAAGCAGCATGAATCTACCTGCAAATGATTTGTCTGTATGGACAGGGAGAGCAGGAAGCCAGGTCATGGTAAGAGACCCGTTAGCCAATAGTAAAATGAATTCCAATTGTAGGCTGGCTTCCTTAAATTCTGCCTTAGGCCTAATAAAGATGCTCTGGATTCTTGTGTAAATAATTTGGGTAATGTCTAACTAATCACATTTCAATTGCTGAATAGACATTTGTGGCTAATAGCTTTGGTAATGGATAGCCCAGATCTAGGGCAGGGGTCTCAGACTTTAACTTGGGTGGACACATCCCTGGGCGATTTGGTTCAAATCTAGGTCTAGGGTGGAGCCTAAGAGTCTGCATTTCTAACAAGCTCCCGGGTGATGCTAGTGCTGCTGGTCCAGGTATTACACTTCGAGGAGCAAGGGACTAGTTGAATCAGTGCTATTCTCTCACTTCCAAGGCTAGGAACTGTGTGTATTCATGTAAATATATGTAAAATACATAGGTATGCATACATACACACATGTGCATGAGTATGTATCTGAATATGTATGTCAGGACTTGTCTAGGCACAGAGGCAAGCTTCGCAGATACGAAGAGCAGTTCAGTGCTTCCTGTGTTCTCACCTTCACTTCATCTTCAGTCGCCTTCCTCTTCTTTGGTTCACTGGAACCGAACAGCAGTATGTTCAGTCTTGGTTTCAGTCTCCGCCTTCATTGGTTTGCCTTTTAAAATGTGCACCACAGGTCCTTGCATTGTGTTTCAGTGTTCGAAGGTATTGAAAAGTATTTGATGACTCGGGCTCTCTGTGGTTTTGCGTACAGTGTAAATAAATCCCAGTTCTACTTGATTTCCTTGTACTTGTGGGTGGAAATTTTGTGTCCCAGTATTTGTGGTTCTTTCTATAGATGCTTTTTCATTCTTCCTTAGACATCAGTTTGGAAAGGTTATGAATTACTTCTGAAGTGTTGTTTCAACATTTATCCAAGTCATCTGGCTCCTCCAAGCCGATGCTGATGTAACTTCTAAGCCAGGTTTTTTTTTAAAAAAACAAGCAAACCAGAAAAAAAAGCCCCAAACCAAAAATTAAAATGGACTGAGTTCTTTTTGAAGATTTATAATCTGAGCAAGTTGTGTGAGCATAAATAGCAACCAAAATCATAGTGAGATTGAAGAAATTTGTCATGCTTTTCCCATTATTCTTCTTTAGTGTCATTTAGGGGACAAGATTTTTGTAGGCAAACACCATTACTTTTAGCAGTTATTGAAGTCAGACAAAGGAAGATATTAAGGACATAGCTTTTAAAAACTTTTGAAAAACCCACAGAATTATCCACTAAAACTGAAGGAAATAAAATGAGGCATAACACTGTGTATATCAAAGCAAGATAAGAGAAAAATAGTGATTTTTACTTTAATCTCCATTTTAATTTTATTGGCCATGTGAGGTGGGAAAATTGTATTTCTTTTTTTATACTTAGTCTATGTACAGTTATAGATCCAAATAATTATAAGATCTTATATCATCTATGAAAACAGCTCTTAATTAAAAGACTTGATTCACTCGTCTGGATTCTAGAGAAGTCAAATTCCCAAAGGAGATCAAGCTGGAGCGCAATTTAAATGAATAGTCTATTTTATTTGTTTTAACGTCATGGTTATCTCTGAGTGAAGTTTGGAGTATAAGACTTTTGTATTTGCTGTGGCTCAAACTGCATTATAGCAACAATAAGTCCTGGCCGGTGTGGCTCAGCTGCTTAGAGGGTTGTCCCCCCAGTCAGGGCACATACTTAAGTTTTGGGTTCAGTACTCGGTCAGGGCACATGTAGGAGGCAACCAATTAATGTTTCTCTCTCTGTCTTTCTCTCTCTCATTCTCTCTCTCCCTTCCTCTAAAAATTAATAATAAAAATAATAGCAGCAATAATAGCTAACATTTATTAACTGATCAATTTATGTCAGGGCCTTATTAATTTACTTGCATTATTTTATTTAATTCTTATTAACAACTTCATGACATAGGTACTGTCAAAGTGTAATTTTTAAAGAGCTAAAAATACAAAACTCTTGGCCATCTGTATGTCCTCTTTGGAGAAGTGTCTATTCAGGTCTTTGGCCATTTTTAAATTGGATTGTTTGCTCTTTTCTTTTGTTGAGCTGTATGAATTCTTTGTATATTTGGGGAATGAATCCCTTATCAGATGTCTCAGTGGCGAATATATTCTCCCATACAGTGGGTTCCCTTTTCATTTTAAGGATGGTTTCTTTTTCTGTGCAGATGTTTTTTACTTTGATTCAGCCTCATCAATGGAATAAAAAGATGAAAAAATTATTGAATAAAAGCCCACAAATCTCATACAAATACAGAATGAAAACATGTTAAGGATTTATTCAAGTTATTCATGATGGGAACCATAACAGGGTTAAACTGATTCCAAGAGCATTTTGAGGAGCTTGGCATTTGTAGGCCTTTTAAGGGGAAAAGCTTTGCAAGAAATTTCTAAGATAAATGAAAAACTGGTTGATGTCCTACAGAGTAACTTCAGAGCATCTAAATTTTAACCAAATGAAAAATAGGAAGTCAAACACAAGTACTTTCCCTAGATAATTAAATAACTCTTAGGCAAATAGGTTAGTGTCCCAGTAAGATTTTGAAATGTCATGCCACAGCCCATTTCACCTCATTCAAAGTTTGAAATAATTTCTTAACAAAATTCTAATTATCCACATTTTCCAATGAGGAAATCAGTGCTTAGAGATGTTAAATAACATGATAAGGCAATCACAGTAAGGGCAGAGCAAAACTGGAACCCAGGTCCTTCTGACACTTAAACCCACTCTCTTATATTTGTTGAAATCCATTTTGTCCTGTAAAATTCTTTTATTTATTATTGTGTGTGTGTGTGTGTGTGTGTGTGTGTGTGTGTGTGTGTGTGAGAGAGAGAGAGAGAGAGAGAGAGAGAGAGAGAGAGAGAGTTGGAAACTGGCCTTTTAACCTGGATATTTTGGGGCCTTTTATTGACAAAGTTTATTCAGATGATATTAACATTTTGACCATTTTTTCCTTTTTATAAAAAATATCTCATTATCCCTTACTCATTAAAATATCTCTCATTAAGGGAGTAGTCTTCTCTATTGGTTTCATAGGAATTGGGGGTAGGGCTTGCATTGAACCATCACACATATTATCTTCGCCCTTGACCACCAGCACACATTTGAGAACTAGCTGGTTAGGGGAGTTAGACTTTGAAGTCCTTAAATAGGCTTTTCCTTGGTACAAAGCAAAATGCGTGCATGCAGAATCTAAATCCATGAACCTCAGTCTGTAATCAACTCAGTTACCCAGCTTAGATCAAAGAGAGTTAATACATGCCTTTTAGGTGTAATTTGAATGAAGATATTCTCTCTCAAATCTATTGGATTTGAAAGCATGAGGGAGAGGGAGAGATATTACATTAATTGAAGGCAAAGTTAAATTTTGTACTGATCAAGAGGACCAAGGACTAGATTTTAAAGTTAAAATGTGGGGTGGAAGTGGGAGGAGTGTGGGGATATAGGAACATGACAGCGTCGGTGGACTCTGATCCCCTCTTGGTACTCCCAATTCTAATCTGTTTGTCTCACTTGAGTCAGGCAGTGCGTAGTAGTGGGTGACTAGCACAGGTGAGGCCTTGGGTTCTGTTAAGGGTCCTGGAAGTTGGAGAGACCTGGACTGAATACTGCACAGAGGGGATCACCTGACTATGACTAGAAGGTGGCAGATCCCAGCTTGGTGTGGAGAATGGATGATGACCCTACTTGAGTGTGCTGGGTGTCTGTGATCCCGATGAGTATTAGGAGAAGAAAGCTATAAAAACTAACAATGGTCATGTGACCAGTTGTAGAAATGAGGATTTTAATAGGCATACATATTTTCTTCTGGTTTGATATAGATATATCTATGTATATTCATAAAAGTTGTCCTTTTCTCCTCTGCCTATCCTAATATATAAAAACCCAGGGTCCGTAACATCCAAAACGACTGAAGGCTCAACCAACCGGAAGTCACTGCTGGGTTGCCATGGTGACCCAGCACTGACTGCCTCCACTGCAGGCCCCACAACCCAGCACTGACTGCTGAGGGGGCTGCGGATCAAGCCTGGAGAGAGGCCTGGGGAGAGAGAGGCAGGGTCTGATCTATAGCCTCCATGGCAGCTGTTGATCAGCACTTACCTCTCTCTTTCGCTCCGGGCCTGGCCAGCAGCTGCACCTCTCTTTCTCTTGGGCCTCTGCTGGGGCTGCTGATCAGCCCCGCCTCTCTGATCAAGCCCATTGATAGGCCTGGAGATGCTGACTGGCATAGAAACCGACCAATGAGAACCAAATCTGGGTAAAGTGCGAGGAGCCTATGGCTGCCTAGGAGGCAGCTCTTTTGACGCTGACTGGCATAGAAACTGACCAATCAGAACCAAATCTGGGTGAACTGCAAAGGCAGAACCTAAGGTGGAGGCTAAGGAGGGGTTTTAAGGGCAACAGCTATTTGGTGTAAGGTGTAAGAAAGCAGTTCAATTTTTTAATGAGCAGTTTGGCAGTATAGTGCATATGGCTGGCTATCAGTCCAGATATAGGGGTTATGTATTTCTGTCCTCCAAGAGCATCTCCTCCTGATGAAGAAGGCTTTTCTCCCCCATTTAAGCAATCCTATCCTATATAATCTATACTACTAAAAGGGTAATATGCTAATTAGACCAGGTCGACTGGCCATGTTCCAGATATCTGACTTCCTTCTGGACAAAGCCATGGTGGTGGGGGCCAAGGCAGAGGCTATTAGGGGTAATCAAGCCACCAGGGGAGGGCAGTTTGGGGTGAGATCAGGCCGGCAGGGGAGGACAGTTAGGAGCGATCAGGCAGGCAGAGGCAGTTAGGGGCAATCAGGCCGGCAGGGGAGAGCATTTGGGGGTGAGATAAGGCCTGCAGGGGAGGGCAGTTGGGGGTGAGATCAGGTCGGCAAAGGAGGGCAGTTAGGGGTGATCAGGCAGGCAGAGGCAGTTGGGGGCAAGATCAGGCCAGCAGGGGAGGGCAGTTAGGGGCTCTCAGGTAGGCAGGCAGAGGCAGTTAGGGGCGATCAGGCAGGCAGAGGCAGTTGGGGGCAATCAGGCAGGCAGGCAGGTGAGTGGTTAGGAGCCAACGGTCCCAGATTGCGAGAGGGATGTCCGACCATTGGTTTAGGCCCGATCCCACAGGGGCTGCTGATTGGAGAGGGTGCAGGCTGCTCGCCCCCCCACCCCACCCCGGCCCTGTGCACAAATTTCAGGCACCGGGCCACTAGTTATATAATATAAAGGGTGAGTTAAAGCTATATTTCAATATTTAAATTGCAGAATAATAGAGAGTTATTGTGACTGAACCAGAAGGCAAATAACTATCAACCATTTATGGATAAAATAACAAATAGGACTCTGTGGATGTGTTTTTGGGAAGAGCATGAGTGAGTTTTGGATGTATGGGGAACAGTTACATCAAGTAGGACAGAAGCATTATGTTGTTTACTTTATTTGGAAGTTAAATGGGCAAAAGGAGAGTATATGGATGCTGCATCAACAAAGGGGTGGAATGTGATGGATTATCCATTATGAACTAGGCATTACTACCACCCCTCCTCATATCTCTTCTGTATTGCAGAGAAATTGGGCACTTATAATCCTCTTCCCCATATGGTCCTGAGTTAGGATTTGCCAAAGAGAGTAACACATTTTTTCCTAGGTGAAGGAGATGTAGAAACTATTATGCTCAGGGGTGATTGCAGTTGGATGTGGGGCAGGCAGGAGACTCGGTGGCTTTTGGGGGAGTGATTGAGAACCAGATGCTTTGCTGGTGTAGACTAAGACAGTTGGTGAGAAATTTCTCAGAGATTCTTGCAAATTGGAGTAGATTTCTGTAGAGCGTTTGTTAACACATGCACATTGCTATGCCAGGCTGAGATATTCAGTGTCTGCCTCCCTGGTCTTTGGTAGTGACTTTCTTGGCCCCACTACCCCAGATATTCCAACATTGATGCAAGCCTTCATTCTTTTTGTTGTTGTTAATCCTCACCCGAGGATATTTTTCCATTGATTTTTAAGGAGAGTGGGAGGGAGAGGGAGAAAGAGAAACATCAATGTGAGAGAAACACATCCATTGGTTGCCTCCTGCACACACCCTAACCAGGGCCAGGGATTGAGCCTACAACTGAGATATGTGCCCTTGGCCGGAAATGAACCCGGGACTCTTCCGTCCATGGGCTGATGCTCTATCCACTGAGCCAAACCGGCTAGGGCCAAGCCTTAATTCTTATATTAAATTTTTTAATTCCTGCACTTTTAGACTGACTTTATTTTCTTGACTGACTCTAAGCTTATGCAGGTAATTTGATGAAAAGATATGCATCTCACTGATGCATTTAAGGAAGTGCTATTGGAAGGCAAATACCATATGATCCACACAAGAAAGGGATATACTGGTAAGCATATTTTAAAATACAGGAAATTAAAAAAAAAAACACTATAATTTTCAATTTGACCCTGAGAATTGCATCTTTCCTTAGGCTCCAGTCTGTTTTGGAGAGCCATCTACATATTATCCCAGGAGTCAGAAAACTATGGCCTGTGAGCCAAATCCAGCTTGTCACCTACTTTTATAAATAAAGTTTTATTGGAACACATTTGTTTACATATTGTCTATGACTGCTTTCACCATGATGACAGAGTTGAGTATTTGCAACAGAAACCATGTGGCACACAAACCCCCAAAATATTTGCTATTTGGTTCTTTACAGAAAAAGTTCACTGGCCCCTGTATTCTCCTAATTCCTACTTCCTTTAAAAGTTGAAGCTTTTTTTTTTTTTCTCTGTCACCATCAACTTGGCTCACTTGGTGGGATTAGACTAAATAAAAATATTAATTTTTTTTGGCAAAGAGATTTAGGATGCCTGAAAGAATCTTTTAACTGGCTCAAAGTACCCACTTACCAACACTTCTAACTTGGCATAGCAACATGTCATAAAAATGTCATTGAAAGTAACTGAATTCCTCCTTAATCGTTTTGGCTACCTTTGCGGTGTTTCCTCCTTGTGTTGCTGAAGGTAGACAAGTAAGCTGCTGTTGCTTTGCACGGTTCCCAGAAGTCCACTCAACACGAGGACTTTCAGAAGAATAGTTCTGCTCTCGCATTTACCTGTGAGTGTTGCAAATGCAAGGATTGCTCACTTCTGTCATAATCTTCAAAGAACAAAAAGAAAGGATTAGATGTAAAAGTGGAGCATTTTGCATCTTAAATTCAACATTTTAGAAGCAATTGAAGAGCAGAAACACAGAGGGATCATCATTAAAATGCTTTAGAAGCTAAACCCTCAGTGAGTGTGTTTGAATTATTATTTTTAGCAGCTGATCATGCTGATCTTTTTTATTAAGTAACAAAATGGAATTTTCCCTCTCTTCTAAAGAGTGTGGCTATTAAAAAGAAACCCAGGAAAGGTATATTTTAGGACAAATGTCAGTTACGTTATGATATTCAGAGAGGATTCTTTAGCTTTTGGTTATGATATTGCATCTGCTCTAATCCAGTGAGCCTGCAAATGCATAAGCTAATTAATGCATTGATAAATATTATCCATCCACGTACACGTCCCTTAAGTCTAGCACATGTTTGTGTAATTCATTTAAAAATGTGTGTGTTTATGTGTGTGTTTATTTAGTTCCTATCATATGCTGGGCCCTGCTTTAGTTCCTGGGCATATGAGGACAAGGGGCAAATATTGAGAGAAAGGAAAGTTCTGGAAACCTTTCTATCACTCATCTTATTTTAGAAACCCTGTATCCATAGCTATCAAGCTCAGAGCTCTAGTGTGACTCAGTCAGTCGGCCTCCTCCACACCCACTCCTGGCTCGTGTCCTCTTCCTGTGTTAGCTCTGCTCAGAGTAACTGGAAAAACACATAGGAGGATCATTTTGTGTGGAGAGAACCATGGAGTTCGCATTGGACCAGAGTGGGAGCAGCAGGAAGCCTCTTGCACTTCCCCTTCCAGCTCCATAGTCTGATGTTTATTCTTCTTGACAGCAAGATAGACTGCCAACTTTGTTTTTAATTATTTGAATAAAATGACATCCCTCCTCCTCCCTTTTCTCAGGCCTCCCTCTGAAATCCCATCTTCTGTGTAGCCAATGCTGATGAAATTGCCGGTTTTGGCATTGGTGCTCTTTTCAGCCAAGTGAGATGAGCTGAGTTAATATCCACACCCTGAAAGGAAGCCAGAAACATTTACCCCTGCTTGGTCCTCTGTCCCCCAGCCCTCTACCTCCCCTCCACTCTTTACCTGCCACCCTGCAGACATACCGCACGTCTCCACTGCATCTAACCTGGCACCTGAATAAACCATTTTCAAGTATTTTCTAATCCCCTACCTTCCCACATCCCCCTTTTCTTTTCTTTCTTTCTTTTGTGTGTGTCTGTTTTTACAAAATAGTTGAATTCTCTTTTTTTGTATTCTAGTGTAAACATGGAACAAATGTGTAACTCATCATAATGGACATCTGTTACATGAATAGTGGAGAGCTCATATCTCCCCGATTAATCACTGTTTCTATTCATTTGGAATTAGCAACCTGTGACTTCAAGTAACTCCCTGATGAAACAGAACACACATTCTTTTCACAGATGTATAGAAATAGGAATAAATCTACAATTTGGCAAATGCTCCAGATGCAGAGCACAGTGCATGCTTATAATAAGAAAATATAATAACTGTCTTAGACTAATACATGGTAACTCTGACAAAGAGGAATTTATATAGTCAAAACTTCTTGAAAACGGTCTCACCTGCATACGTATTTTCTAAACTCTGGCCCTGGAGCCTGTAGTTTCCGGACAAAGTTTTCTCATGTTATTTGTCCTCCTTGGAGACTTGAAATTCCTCATCATTTAGAAGCAAGATAGAAATTTGGAGGCTATGAAGCATAGCAGAATTATCGACTGTAGGAGCCAGGATCTTACTGGCTACCCTTCTTTGTCAAGGTATGTTTTCAGAAAGAGTGCATTTCTGTGTGCTAGGACTGTGTATCCAAGACATCTATCATATACAGACCATTGAGTAATTGAGTCTGCATAAGCTAATGATTCACAGTTGTATCCCATTGCACATTTAGACATAATATTGCACTCAAACCAGAATAAGGAGTGTACAGCATTTGCTGAATTCATTTTTGTTATGAAATAATGCCAGTTTTAATAATAATGAGGTCATTTGTTTATCTAGCAATCATTTATGCATCTTGTTCTATCAGAACTACTGGTCTGATTCTGGCACTGTCTAATTTGGGATAAAAAAAGATGTGAATTTTTTCTTTTTTTTTTTTTAAATATATTTTATTGATTTTTTACAGAGAGGAAGGAAGAGGGATAGATAGTCAGAAACATCGATGAGAGAGAAACATCGATCAGCTGCCTCTTGCACACCTCCTACTGGGGATGTGCCCGCAACCAAGTTACATGCCCTTGACCGGAATCGAACCTGGGACCTTTCAGTCCACAGGCTGACGCTCTATCCACTGAGCCAAACCGGTTTTGGCGTGAATTTTTTCTTAAAAAATGAATAGTATAATGAAGAAGCCAGATATGTCTACACATGAGGCCAATACTGTGATAGACCCTTTGATATGCATTTGCACAAAGAATGGTCAATCTCTCTTCAGTGTGCTGGAGGCAGTGAGAAGAAATTCAGAGGGAGAAGGTGGTGTCATAGCAGAGACTTGAAAGAGGGTTATTTATCTGGGTCTTAGGGAGAGCATTGGACATAGGGTGGGGACAAAGTGGGGATATTACTGACTGTCTTCCTTAGGTTGTATATAATTTCTCTTCTACTTCCAGAAGCAAACTCAGAGTGTAAAAGATGTAAGTAGGAAAATTATATAGCAGGGTCAACATTTGAGAGGAAGAAATAGGCACAGCTTAGGCCATTTACAGTTATAACCTGATGGTGGGAGAAACATGAATTAACTCACTCTGGTTTTCTACAGTTGACCATGCTGAGGATAGACAAGATAATAAGAAAATTGTAAATAAAAATGGCCAAATGTTGGTAATCTTGCAAGGTTCAGTCTAGTAGGTATAACATACAGAGAATGAAAAGTATGTCTCAATTCTGTCCTTCTCGCCTGTCCACCATTTCCCTCCTTAGAGAAGACCACTGCTAGAGTTCTTCCAAAAGATAGTCTGGTCATGTTCAAGCATTTCCATAATGTAACATGTTGAAATGGAACCCTTTCCAGGGTCAGTTTTGGCTGAGGCATGAAGACAATGGGCACTACATCCCAAGATACCCTAGGACAATAATTCTAAATAGAAAACCTGAATAGAGGACTCACTGACATGGAAGATAAGAGTCAAGAGGATAGAGAGTTGCCTGGCTGGTGTAGCTCAGTGGTTGAGCATCAACCTATGAACCAGGAGGTTACAGTTTGATTCCCGGTAAGGGCACATGCCCGGGTTGTGCGCTCGATCCCCAGGAGGCAGCCGACCCATGATTCTCTCTCATCATTGATGTTTCTATCTCTCTCTCCATCTTCCTTCCTCTCTGAAATCAACAAAAAAAAGGATAAAGAGTTAAGAAGAGTTTGTGAGGGGTGTCCTTGGAGGAAGTGACACTGGGAGTCTCACCATTCTTTACCACCAACAATCAGGGCAGGGAGACAACAACCCCTAATCCCTGTCCTAGTGAGGGGAGCATCTAGGGGACCTATGCAATGCAAGCTGAATCGGCCTTAGCCATCCCCATGGGTAGTTCTGGCATAAAATGGCCCACCATAATGGTCCCTCTTTGGGTCAAATGGCAAGAATGTTATATGTTTGCTTTGACTAACTGTCATTGGGTGTAGGCCCTGTGAAGGACATGACCATGGCTTTGCAGCCCTCTGCTGCTGGGTTGCAGGCTGTAGGCTTTCTGCCCTCAGTGCACTCCCAGAAGCTGGGGCAACAAGCATTTCATTGAAGGGGGATCCAGATAGCACACCTCAATACCCACCACACAGGCAAGGGTACCTCAGCGTTAGGAGGCACGTGTGTGTAGTGCTAGGGCAAGAAGCTAAGAAAGGCCATGCCATGTCACAGGGATTGCAGTCACAGGTATCTCCAGAGAACATGGGTACATGCCTCAAGAAGGCAGCCACTCCAGGGAGCATAATCCATCTCACAAGGTATGAGTTAATTAGAGCTCTCCTAACCACTTGTACACATCAGGATATGAGCAAGAAACCAATGGCACATTTATACTGAGTAATATGTAAATATTTTAGTGAAGCCTCAAGGGAAGGTACAGTACCCTGGGTCTAGTAAGAATGAATGCCATCAACCAATGCAGCCTGAAGGTTGGATGGGGAGAGATCCGTTTCCAGGAACCCAGAGACCAGGAGAGCTCAGTCTGTAGGACCCACTAGCTGGGCTGTCACCTTTGGCCATCAAGCAGAACCTGGCTGACATGAGCCTGCAGCTGGGCACTGGGGGAAGTCTTACTTCAAACGCACTCTTCTCACTTTCTTTGGTATTATACTGGGACTCTCCACTGGGAACCTGATTCATGTTGTGCATATAGGTCAGCCCTCAGAGGCACAGAGGTGGGCTACAAGAGTGGAGTGTGCAAATCCTCTCTTCCCCCACTGGGTCCTGGATAGGGCACCAAACTCTGCAGTGATCAGTAGTCAGATGAGAGAGAGAGAGAGAGAGAGAGAGAGAGAGAGAGAGAGAGAGAGAGACTCACCTTGCATGTCTATACTTAGCACCCTGAGGTCACAATACATCAGTGCAACTTCTTAGTTTTCAAGATGAGAGACAGGATGGAGTGAAACTCTGGGGTCTACTTGAATCATAAAATGGCTGTGAGGGAGCAATCTGAATTTTGGTGTTTGCTCTGGAAAGGGGAGGAGTATCAAGTTTGATTCCTCCCCTTCCCCTCTCCCCCCAAATCATGGCTGATGTTTTCGTCCTAGGTCATGTGCTTGGGGACAGCTTTCCTTTCACTGAGACTTCTGAATCTGAATGAAAGGAAGTCCCAGAATTTTAAATCTGGGCCTTAATGGAAAAAATTAGTTCTGGGATATTTGAGCCTTGGGAGAAAAAGACATCCTAGTGTTGAAGTTTCTGTGGTTAATTTTGTTGGTAGAGATGGATGTTTGATTCTCCTTTGAGGATGATTGCTCTTCAGTTGTGGGGAAGAAAAATGACCACAGTCAACCTTTTGGCTGTGCCAAAGGGAAGCTGTAACTCTAAGCCATCTGCATAAAAATTCTTCACTGTAGAGCAGAGTTGTACCCTCATAGGAGGGGAACCTGAGGCTGGTAATCAAGGATAAACTTGTTTCCTGTCTCTAGGTCCCAGGCGAGTTTGGGTATGGGGGATACAATGGTCAAAAATACTCCCAGAGTGAGTGGGTGGTGGGAGGTGGGCTCTACTCTGTAACATGGTGGGTACTGGGAGCTGCATTTTTTATTGATATTAGAGATGGGGGCAGGGGGAGAGAGAGAAACAACGATTTGTTATTCCACTTATTGATGCATTCCTTAGTTGATTCTTGTATATGCCCTGACTGGTGATCCAACCCACAACATTGGCATATCGGGATGATGCTCTAACCAACTGAACTACCCAGAAAGGACCAGAGCTATACTATTTTGTGTCTAGTTTTAAACGTTCTCTTTTGCATTACAGTTCTCTTCTTTTAACCTCATGTGGTCAGTAAATTTTATTAAATTCTATAGCCTGGACTTAGCAGGGTTTTGTGAAATTAAAGGGCCATGGTTCCTGTTGGGGACAAATAGGTGAGAAAAGTGAATGCAGTCTGCTGGGACAGGTTACAAGACAGGAAGGCACTGAATTCCTGGACTGGCTGTAGCCACAAGTTTCCAGGGTGAGCTGAAGGAAAAGCTAACATGTCTTTAGGACTCTCCGTATCAGAGATACCTGGGCGGGACACCATACTGTGGCATGAGGTGGGGATTTGACCACTAATGCGAGGACATAAAGGTAACGGCCACCACGAGGCAGGAGTACTTGGAGCATTTGGACATCAGTACGGAGAGACTTTAGTGGCTTCTCCAATAAGTGGTTTCACCATCTTATCCAGCCACTGCTTGGATATCTGTACTCATCCCTTTGTGTGGTTGGATAAGTCTACTTACTAAAAAACTTTTCTAATGAAAGTTAACTTCAGGTTTTCTTACTGGCCCCTTCCTAGCTCTTTTTATTTTCTTCCCTTCAGCACTTTTCAGTTAAACATTGCTTTGATCAAGAAGCACATATATGGTAGAACCATTGCTTTGGAGTAATGAAAACTCATGTTCAAAATTGAGTCTACTTCCTGCTGGCTGCATATGCGTGCACAAATTACTTAACTTCCCCTAGATTGAGTTTCTACAATCGTTACTCATAAAAAGGGGCATACTCAACTCAGATTTCCATAGATTTGAGCAGTGGGAACCTCTTTAAGCTGGTTCCCGTGTCCTTTTGAAATGACTCCATTTGTCTTTGAAACCTTCCTTGATTTCCAGCACTGCAAAATGTCCCATGATTATCTCATATCTTCCCTGCCCCTGAACCAGATTTTGAATTGGCCATTTCTCTAAGAAACTCTGGTAACTTTCATTGGAGAATGGACTTACGGGCCAAATCTACTGGTCATTTTAGTTGACAGAGTCAGAAAGCAGATATATTTAAAGCTTATGAGTTCATAGTAACATTTCCAGCTCAAAGGAACAATACCAGTTTCTCACTTCTTTAATTTTATAATCTCAACTTTTTCTTATACAGAAAATCTTTTTGGTAACACTACTAGTATAATTACTTCTCCACTTTATACTACAAATAAAGAAAATATTTCAGAATAATAGTACAAATATTGCTATAAAAATAAAACAAGGAGATGAATGGTAACAAGAACAGCAACTACTAATTGAAAAATATCAAACTCATGCAGTTGTGATGAGGATTAACTGATCTACACCAGCGATTTTCAACCTTTTTAATTTCATGGAACACATATACTTACCACTCAAATTCTGCGGCATACCAAAAAATATACTTTTTGCTGATCTGACCCAAAAGTGGGTATAATTTTGATTCATTCACACTGGATGGCTATTGTTGTGTTGGCTGTCATTTATTTATTTGACAATCTAAGGGAAAAGAGGTCAGTGCCCCTGACTAAGTAGTCGGGTATTGCCTATTTTAAAAATTCTTGCAGCATACCAGTTGAAGATCTTGAAAATCGCTGATCTGTGTCCATTTCTGAGAATAACACTCTGGGCACAGCACTCACTAACTGTTAATCTTCTTTCCCACCTCCCAGCCCACCCCCCAGTCTCAATCAAACCTTTTCTTAGTGGTCCTCTCACTCGTGGATAAACTGGTATTGTTCCTAAACACAGCCTGGCATTTGGGCCTTTTCCAAACATACTTCTATCCCGACGGCTCCCTGGTGCTCCTGCTCAAATGCACTGAATCCTTTCAACATGTCCCGTGCACTTCTGCATTCTAGCTTGGCTTGCAATGTTGCATTTCCCTCCTTCCTCTCTCCCTTCCAAATGCATCATCTATTCTTTCCCCCTTTGAATTGAAGTAAGTGCTTTAACAGACATTAAATTCTTACATGTACTTGGATCTCTTTGTCTTTTCTCATGTTAATACCAGACCCTTTTATTATAGGGACTTTATTGTAAATTTAAAACATTGTTGAGCAGGTTTTTCTTCATTATTACATTTCAAAAATTTCTTGCAATTTTCATAAAATTTTACAATCATTTTCACCTTATTCAACCTCCCACCTCCCTATTCCCACCCCCATTCCCACAATCCAAATAAACTTTGCTTGGACTCTTATAGAAATAGTATTAAACCAATAGGTTGGCCTTTTTATTACCTTAAGTCTTCCAGAAAAGGAACCTGGTATTTCTCTCTCTTTAGAGTTTAGAAGATCTTGTTTTAATTCTTTTAATATCATTTTGTAGTTTTCTTCATGTAGGTTCTGTGCCTTCCTTTAAAATATATTTAAAGGATTTTGTAGTGTTTCTTGCTATTATGATTTTCTTTCAATTTTCAGTTTAATTTATATTTTAAGAGCTATTGTTTTTAAAATAATAAAAGTATAATCTTAGAATATTTTTACATTTTACAGAAAAGTTATAAAGATAGTACAGAGAGTTCCTATATACCCCACACCCAGTTTCCCCTA
Source organism: Plecotus auritus (assembly GCF_963455305.1). Taxonomy (NCBI): domain Eukaryota; kingdom Metazoa; phylum Chordata; class Mammalia; order Chiroptera; family Vespertilionidae; genus Plecotus; species Plecotus auritus. The sequence goes on along the minus strand of NC_137784.1, from coordinate 4,301,533 downwards.
TTAGTAACATCTTACATTAGTATGGTACATTTGTCAAAACTAATGAACCAATATTGATACATTATTAACTAAAGCCCATTGTTAATTTAGATTTTTAAAGTTATTACCTAATGCTCTTTTTCTGTCCCAGGGTCTTGTCCAGAAAACATCACATTTAGCCATCATGTCTCTTTAGCATCCTCTTGGCTATGACAGTTTCTCAGACTTTCCTTGTTTTTGATAACCTTGACAGTATTGGAGTTCTGGGCAGAAATCTTGTGGGATGACCCTTATTGCAATTTGTCTAATTTTTTCTTTTTTAAAAAATATATTTTATTGATTTTTAGAGAGGAAGGGAGAGGGAGAGAGAGATAGAAACATCAATGATGAGAGAGAAGCATTGATGGCTGCCTCCTGCACGCCCCCTACTTGGGATCGAGCCTGCAACCCAGGCATGTGCCCTCGGCCGGAATTGAACCTGGGACCACTCATTCCTCAGGCTGACGCTCTATCCACTGAGCCAAATCAGCCAGGGTTCTAATTTTTTCTTATAATTAGACTGGCCTCGTTGATTAATGGAAGATCACAGAGGTAAAGTCCTGTTCTCGTCACATTTCATTGAGAATACATGCTACCAGCATGACGTTACTATTGATGTTGACCTTGATCACCTGGCTGAGGTAATGTTTGTCAGTTTTCTCCACTGTAAAGTTATTGCCCCCCCCCTTTCCATATTACATTCTTTGGAAAGAAGTCGCTATGCACAGATCATATTCAAGGAATGGGGAATTATATTCCACTTCCCTAAATGAATTATTTAGAATTCTTCTGCATGGAAGATATGTCTAGTCTTCCTCATTTATTTATTCAAGTATTTATCTTTGCCATAATGACTCATGGATACTTATTTTAAACTTAGGGTTATAATCCAAACGGCTTTATTTATTTATTTTTTGTGCTCAAATTATTCCAGGCTTATTTTGTATATTTTCTTTCCCAGACTTAGCCATTTCTCTAAGGCTGCCTGCTTCCTTTTATTGGAGAATGGTATTAGAAACCAAGATCTGGTGCTAATGGGCTTGCTTCTACGAGGCCCTCTCAATTGGCAGAGCAAGGAAACGTGTGTCTGTAAAATAAGCTATGTATATGCGTATATCTATAAATGTCTATGTGTGTGAACATTTGTACCTACGTTAACCTAAACATAAAAAGGTGGTTGCTGGCAGTATCTATTCAATTTTAAAATGGACACCTATTTTTACTCAATACTCCCAATTTGTAGAGTTGATTCTACAGAAATGAAACCACCAATACATAAACATATATGTAATAGGGTGTTTACTGTAGCATAACTTTTAGAAAAAATTACTAGAAATAGCCAAGATGCCTTTAAAAATGGGAACAGTTGAATAAATTGTTGTTATATAATGTTATTTTTGAAAAAAAGTTAAAAAGAAATAGGTATACATTACAATGAACCTAAGAAAGTTGTAGAAAGACATATATACCAAACTGCTAACAAAGCTGAGATTTGGAAAGAGAATATTATTATTTGTATTGAATAGCATAGTATTCTATGATTTCCTACAATGATCATGTATTACCTTATTTTATATTTTCAGATCTATTGAAATAATTTAAATCACACACAAAAATATGGAGGAATGGATTTGGATCTACATTTTAAAGGTGTTTGGACTTTGTTCCATCTATTTTGTCTACTGTAAGCTCTATGTGTTGCTACAAATTATCTTTGGGGCTGGTTTTTTTTTTTTGGGGGGGGGGAAACATACATGGTGGAACCCATAACAGACCTTCATTCTTAGAATTATATAAGTCAGTATAATATTTGAAAACCTTGTTTCAAATATGTGTTACTATCTGATAAAAAGACACATCCTTTTATCCCAATGACAGCTAATGTTTCAATTATATAAGAAAATGTTCATTTATACATATTTAAATCTCCCTATTCAATAAAAATAGATTTTGTCAGATTCCTAAATTGGTGTATAATTCCTCCCCTCTTCTCCCAGATCTGGTCCATATCATTTTCATTGTTCACTTCTCTGCAATACCAGAAGAGGAGTGATGTAGCTAATTTAGCATTTATACATTGGTGAGAAAAAGTAGCCACTGTTAGGTAACTCAACTATTCCTTGCAACTCCCCGGGGTCTCAGTAGGGCTGGACAGTGGTGGCAGGAATGTGCTGATTTCTTTTCAGGTAGAACATTACTCCTTCTCCTCCTCTTTTCCTGAATTTTGTCCTCTGATACATTGCCAAGTCTTCACAGTACAGAGGAAAACAGGCATGATAATGAGGAGGAGAACGGGGCCATTTTCTTGTAGGAAATAGTCTTCAAACCCATGGTAAGTATTTGAGAAATTTAATATTCAGGTAGGTCTTTCACAAAAGCGAAGTGGTCCTACCACAAATTTTTGGAAAGGGGGGGATACTCTTCGCTTCATGCCATTTCAGCTTATGAAAATGTCATAGCACCCCTCTGCTTTTGGAGAGCAGGGGAAACCTGCACTTTGAATTTTTATTAACAAGGAGCAAATGTTATATTTATGAAAATGCTATTAAGCACTTAAATAAGATCTAAAACATAAACATTAAATTTCCAATATATATGTAAATAATTGAGTAATATTAAGTTTAGGATTAAGGGGATGTAGTTTTAGACCATTTTTATTTATTATTTATTTTTAATATTTTTATTGATTTCAGAGAGGAAGGGATAGGGAGAGAGATAGAAACATCAATGATGACAGAGAATCATAGATCAACTGTCCCCTGCACGCCCCCTACTGGGAATTGAGCTCACAACTTGGGCATGTGCCCTGACCAGGAATCGAACTGTGACCTCCTGGTTCATAGGTTGACACTCAACCACTGAGCCATGTGGGCTGGGCTAGGCCATTTTTAAATGCTCTTGCAACTAATATTTTTGAAATGGTCTTTTCTGTGAAATAGTTTGTTCTTTCATCTTCTATAAATATTTAGGAGGTGGTATTTTCGAATGGTCCCCTTTATGATGATATTGCCAACTTCTTGCAGTTGAAGGGAGCATAGTGTAGTGAAAGCAGCACAGCCTTTGGGGTTAGGTCTGGGTTAAATGTAGCCTTGGCCAAGTTTTCCAACACCTCACAGACTTGCTTTCTCATCTCTTAGAGATCAAAACATTGTCTCAAGGATTTAATTAGGTCATATGTAAGGTAGCTAGAGATTGTTTAAGAAGTGATATTTATTGATATATCTATGCAAAAATTGTATAGCTTTCTGCTTCTAAAGAGTGAACTGATGAATGTTGTGATGAAATATCTGCATAAATGAGTAGAAGATGAGAAAGTCTGTAAAGGAAATTAAGGCTTTGGCCTTAAAGTAACATGGATGTTTAATAAAGAATCTAACTCCCTGTAATACATTTAATTATTATAGCCTATTATTACAAAGAAATGTCATTATTTAAACAAGCCCTCAAATTTATAATAGAACTGCATAAATAATGAATTATTTATAACTTTGGTTCATACTTTTACCAAAACAGAATAGATTTTTCTCTAGAAGATCCAGAGCAAATATATTCTTCTCAACATTAATCATATTTTCTTCAATCCAATTAAACTAATTGTTGCCAATTCACAGGAAATTCGGTTTGAAGAAAACATTTATAATTTTGGGATAGCGTTCATTGGAAAGCCACAAAAGTAGAACACAGATTAGAGAAACAGTTCCCAAACCAATGTCTGGGATTTTGTTTGGAATTATCCTCAAAACCCCAATTCTGGAGCTAAATGGTAATATCAAATGACATATCAATTATTTCTCCTATCCCCTCCTTGTCCCTCTGCTCTGCCAAGTAATTCCCCCCTCTAACTATGACATTATTCATTCAACAGAACCCTGATGAGTTTGAGACAGACTGAAAACTCACATGGTGTCAAAAGTGGAAATAGCTCATATTTTTTATTGTGTTACAATGAGCTTTGGACTGTACATGGTAGTTCATTCATGTTGCTTCTCTTGGGAAGGTCTTATGTACCACTGACACATGAGGCCAGATGTGCCTTCCCAGAGTTGGAAATGTTACATATTTCAAAGAAGCACTTCTTTGTGCTAATGTTTGAAAGAAAAGCTCCTTTTTGTGGTGTCCCCACCCCACCCCATTCCTGGTATGAAGCTACACATTTCAAAAATGTCTTGCTTATGAATACCAGGCAGAAAAGGCATTCGCGTAAGCATTTAGAGGGGGAAGAAATAGACTAAACTGGATGAAGAGAAGCATAAATGAATTTTGGAAACACTATTCTGTTTTTCCAAAGGAGATTCTCTGGTTCCTTTGCTCTCCTCCCAGTCCTTATGGAGCTATTTCAGAGCCAAAAAAGAAAAAAAAAATAGGCGAAACTATTCCTTTCCTATCTTCTCTTTGTTTTACTTCTCTTGCTGAACAAATGATTCATTTTTATTGTATTTTGCCTAATGCCCTTTTGGTTCTGCATTTTTGTTGTTTGACTACTGTAAAAACACGAACAAAACCAATCTAACCCATTACTGATATTTGGATTTTGCCTAAGGCAATCAGTAGTGCCTACCAATATACTGGGGACACTCCTTCCCTTTCCCCACTCCACACAAGCAAATCCCTTCTCTTGTTCTTGGCTGTCCTGAAGACTATTGCATTTCTAGGTGTGTTTTTTTTTTGTAACACATTAAATATTTTGGGATCTTTCATAATTTTGTGTCTACCACTCATAGTTAAGTCCTTGAGCAAATTCTACAATAAATAATACTTTTAATTCTACAGCTTGTCTCTTTGCAAATAGATTTATTTTATTTTATTGGCCTCATTCTAAATCATATTATGAGCAAGACTACTGGCAAATTAGCTAGGTTTGCCATATGTGTAATTTCTGAGACAGGAGAAGCTGTTGGATTCAAAGTATAATTGTTCCCATGAATTATTAAGGGCTAAAATGTCCTATCTTGTTTTGAAAATCGTCCATTATTTTCATCGAGCTCTATTTATGTTGTCTGTTGCTAAAATTATAGGAAGATAGAAACATCAAATTAAATGAAGAGAAAAATCAAGGGGACGAAGTTCTCTTCCTCCTCCCTCTCTTCTTCTTTGCCACTGAGACTTTGTCAATTTCTTACGAAGGGCAGATTAAATCAATGTCAGAATCATTAATTGCCTTCCATAATCCAGGAGGGGCCTCCTGGTTCCATCAAGAAGGGATGGTGACTCTCTGAAAGGGAGCATCCATGCTCTGGGACAATACAGATACTTAAAAACTATGAGAATTATTTTGCCTGGGGATCATTTCTTTTTCTGTTTGGTAGTAAAGTAAAAGAATCACTTTTTAAAATTCTTTATTTTTTAAAGTATTACATATGTCTCCTTTTCCCCCCATTGACCTATCCCCAGGCATTCCCACCCCCCACTCATGCCCTCACCCCCCTATTGTCTGTGTCCATGGGTTATGCTCATATGCATGCATATAAGTCCTTTGCTTGTTCTCTTACCTTCCCCCGCTACACCTTCTCTCTGAGGTGGGTAGTCTGTTTGATGCTTCTGTGTCTCTGGATCTAATTTTGTTCGTCAGTTTATGTTGTTTATTATATTCCATAAATGAGTGAGATCATGTGATATTTATTTTTCTCCTATTGGCTTATTTCACTTAGCATAATGCTTTCCAGGTCCATCCATGCTGTTGCAAATGGTAAGAGTTCCCTTTTTTTATAGCAGCGTAGTATTCTGTTGTGTGGATGTACCACAGTTTTTAATCTACTCATCTGCTGACGGGCACCTAGGCTGTTTCCAAATCTTAGCTATGGTGAATTGTGCTGCTATGAACATAGGGGTGCATATATCCTTTCTGATTGGTGCTTCTGGTTTCTTGGGATGTATTACTAGAAGTGGGATCACTGGGTCAAATGGCAGTTCCATTTTCAATTTTCTGAGGAAACTCCATACTGTTTTTCACGGTGGCTATACCAGTCTGCATTCCCACCAGCAGTGCACGAGGGTTCCTTTTTCTCCGCATCCTCGCCAGCACTTGTCGTTTGTTGATTTGTTGATGATAGCCATTCTGACAGGTGTGAGATGATACCTCATTGTCACTTTAATTTGCATCACTCATGATGAGTGACTTTGAGCATGTTTTCATATGTCTCTTGGCCTTCTGTATGTCCTCTTTGGAAAAAGTGTCTATTTAGGTCCTTTGCCCATTTTTTTTTAATTGGGTTGTTTACCTTCCTTTTGTTAAGTTGTATGAGTTCCCTATAAATTTTGGAGATTAAATCCTTTTTGGATATAACATTGGCAAATATGTTCTCCCATGCAGTGGGCTTTCTTATTGTTTTGTTGATGGTTTCTTTTGCTGTGCAGAAGCTTTTTATTTTATTAGACCACGAACTTACACCGGACACAAAAATAAACTCAAAATGGATAAAGGACTAACACGTAAGATGGGAAACTATAAAAATCTTAGAAGAGTCTGTAGGCAGCAAAATACCAGATATATGCCGTAGCAATATCTTTACTGATACTGCTTCTAGGCAATGGAAACTAAGGAGAAAAGAAACAAATGGGACTATATCAAAAGAATCACTTTTAATGTCCATCATCTCATTGTTGTAGATTCTTTTTTCTTTATATCCTCTTTGGCATGTCACTGAATTATTCTTAGGCGTTAACCAGAGAACTGTATCTGGAAAAAATTTGGTTGGGATCAACCTTGTATCAAGCATTCAAGTGATTATTTGCTCCTAATAACACACACACACACACACACACACACACACACACACACACACACACACACTCCATCAGAATAAGATTTGATTGATTGCCTTCAAACAGCAGAAGTTTAAATAAAATGTTTAGAACCTAAGTGGATGTTATCATATTTTTTTCCTTCCTGGCTGTATTCTGTTATGCCCGATCTAGGATTATTTTAATTCCTAGCTATAGAAAACCAATTCACACTAGATAACAAAAAAAAAAAAACCCAACAGAATACATTGATATATGTAACTAAGAGATAAAAGAATTAGGGCTGACTTTAGGCATGATAGGATCCAAGGAGTAAAAATACGCCATTAGGACATATATGTACGCATCTTTATGACTATATATATAATCGTTTTTCTTTTTTAATTCTTGATGATCTTGTGATTAAAAAATTATTGCGATAAAGTATATATAACATAAGATGACATTTTAACCATTTTAAGTGTACAATTCAGAGACATTAATTACATTAAAATGGTGTGCAGCTATCACTCTATTTGTTTCCAAATCTTTTTCATCACCCTAAACAGAATCTCTGTAATCATAAGCAGTAACTCCTCCTCCCACTCTCCTCCCAGCCCTGGTAGCCTCTGATCTACTTTCTGTCTTTATGAATTTGCCTATTCCAGATCTTTTGTATATGTGGAACCATGCAATATTTGTCCTTCTGTGTTGGGTTTATTTCACTAAGAATAATGTTTTCAAGGTTCATCCATGTCAGCAGACATCAGTATTTTTATGGCTAAACAATATTTCATCATATGTATACACCACTTTTTGTTTATCCATTCATCTGTTGACAGACATCTGTTTTGTTTCTATCTTTTTGCTATTGTGAATGATACTACAACAAACATTGGTGTACAAATATCTGTTCAAGTCCCTGTTCCCAATTCTTTTTGGGTGGAATATTTATGTACCCAATCTTGATTCCGCTGTCCTCTCTATGGCTTCTTCCTCAGGCAGGCAAAGACAGCTTGTTTCTTACTCCTCATTTCATATAAGGAAGGGAGAGATTTTTCTCTCCTATTGCCCTTATTAACACCTGAATAAAATTTTTGATAGCCGATATTCTGATCTCTACTCCTGGATGGCTCACTCCACCTAGGGAGAAGCGCCTTCATAACTGTGTCACTACCAACCAATCCACTGGGTTGGAGGGCAGTCCTTCATAGAAAAGAGAAGCTCTGTTTCTAGAAATAAGAGACACTGGTGGGCGGAGGTGAGAGATGTCCCCTGCAGTCTCTTTCCACGTATGGGCAGAAAACTCACCTTGGTTGTTTATCAGGGACCCTTGGGTGAGTCCTTAAGAATGACATAGTCCAAGTTTTGACAAGAATAAGAGAAAACAGAAACTGTTGATGCTGCTGATTGGGATACTAATTGCTGTCACCTCATGGAAGAGCATTTTGATGACATTTACCATGGCTGAAAATGTGCAGGCGTTAGGACCCAGCAGTTCTGTCCTTGATATAGTCTCAAGAAAAACTCTTCCACTGTAGTCATGGGAAACATGGACAGGATTATTCTTGGCAGCATTATTTGTAGTCATGAAAAATGGAAAACACCTGAAGGTTTCATCAGCTGGCTAAAAGATAAATTGTAGTGTCCTCATAGAATGGAATGTGATGCCACCATTAATAATGACCTAGATCTACAGCTATTAAAATAGATAGGCTCAAATGTATAACACCGAATAAAGAAATCAAGTTGTAGAAGCGTAAGTGTTATATTGAGAGCACCTATGTATATATTAGAAAACATGTATATAAAATATATGGTGTAGCCTATATAATAAAGAGCTAATATGCTAATTAGACCTAACAAGACGACCTTCCAGACTACCATCCGGACAACCTTCTGGACGAAGCCGGGGCTGTGAGGGCTGAGGCAGTTGGGGCTATGAGGGCCGAGCCCCTTGCACGAATTTTGTGCACCGGGCTTCTAGTATGTATAAAATAAAAGTATAAAACCATGCACTGTAAGGGTTCCCAGGAAATTAAATAGAGAGGCAAATGTGACTAAGAAAAATTGAAGGGGACTTCAATGTTTTCTGGACTGCTGCTGGTTTTTTTTCATTTTAAAATTGGCTCAGTTAAGTTAACTAAATGTGAACAATTGTTAATTTAGTATGCTTGGTACTGTATTGTGTTCTTTTTTTCACTGTTCTATAATTTTTCAAAAGCATTTTGCAATTTAAAAAGTAGCACATGATTCGAGTAAAAATAGAAATAAATTTTATTGTTTAATCTTAACACGTTTGGATATGTATGCAGTTAGAGAGATAGATGATAGATAGAAGATAGCTAACATATTGTGATTTTTTTTAACTTGGTGCTTTTTCAAGTATTCATAAGAAGAGGCTCTTGCCAAAATCTCCCTGCTGTGCTATCCTACTTCACGCCATTTTATATCATTTATGAGTTCGAGTGCATTTAGTCCTTAATCTTCCCTGTGCCTAGTATTCCCCTAACCAGCAAAATGCCCAGTGTGTTTCCCATTAACCTCAACATTCCTACTAAGATTTAGTCTCGGAGCCCCGAAATGCCTCCTATCATTTTAGCAAACAATCAAACGGCCCCTCGCACGTTAAAAGCTGGCAAAGAGAAACTATCCCAATCAGTATTCCTATGGGAAAAAAGTCCTGGGAGGTGAAGATAGATTTCAGAAATCCTATTCATACCATGAGGGAAAAGTCATTAAATAATTGTGCATGAGGCAGTTGGTGACAGCCTTGTCTCTTTCGGTTTTGCAAAAAATGCTAACAAAGATTTGCCACATCTTGCTTGATGCTGAAGTGGTTAAAATTTTATAATAGGAACCTGAATGGCAAGAAAAAGAGTCTCAGAAAGAGCATTGCTCGCTGAGCACTGACATCACCGTGTGGGAATGAGTATTGTCTTACACAATGGAATGTGCCCTAGCCCTCCTCCGAGAGGGAATTTGGCTTGGTATCCAAATTAAAATATTGTTTGGAAAAATCCGTTGCATCAAATGACAGAAAAAAAATGTTCTAATCCAGCTCTTTGGTCTACTGTTGGCAAAGCAGCGGACAGTGGGTTCATCTAGCCAGTTTGTCCGGGCCATGCTCTTGGGTTTTTGATGGAGTCCAGTCAGGGAGAATTGTCCGCTGGCAAAGATGCAAAAGAGCCCTACATTCTTGGGGTCGCTGTTGAAATGGTTTTACCGGGCATAAAAGAAAGGAAAGAATGGGCTTGAAATACTTGCACGCCCTTCGAAGCATTTAGAACTTGAGTGTTTGCTATTTTGTTCTTCCTTGGTTGGGAAGTTGGTAGGTGAGATAGTGGAAAGCTGGCTTGTTTTGGTAGGTGAGCTGCTTCTCCGTTCAAGCTTACTTCAAAATGTCTGTCCCCACATGAAGGCTTCTAGTTGCAAGTTCCATAGCCTGGAAATCATGTGAAACTATTCAGAAATGTTATCCATTTCACAGCTCTGCTCTCCAATGTCATTTGACTGGGTTTGAGCCTGGGTTCACAGGTAAGGATTCAGGGAGTGACTGATGCCATCACGCATGCTCATGGCTCCTATATCACTGGGGGGCAGTGGTTCTCCTAGAGAACAGTTAATGGCATCATTTGACTGCCTGGATCCTACCATGCCTGAAGTCAGCACTAATTCCTTTCTCTTTTAGTTACATATATCAATATATTCTGTTTTTTTTTTAATCTAGTTTGAATTGGCTTTCTGTCACTAGGGATTGAAATAATCCCCAACAGCATCATAAGCATCACCTGGGACCTTGTTGGAAATGTAGATTCTTGGAGTCCACCCTAGATCTCCTGGGGGCGGGACTCAGGAATCTAATTTAACGGACCCTCCCTGTGATTCAGATGCATACTCAAGTTTGAGGAGTACTACACCAGGGAAATCTGTCTACTTGGATGTAGAGAAGCCCAACTCTGAGTCCCTCTACTCTTCCTCCTCCTGCCATGGCTGAAATTAAAATGCCAAATTTGTCATCAAATAGTTTGTGGTAGAATAATTTTAAATTGATTGCCATCGTGTACAAAGGACCTTTGGTGTTATTTTGGAATTTACAGGGCGATGTTTTTTCATGAGAAAGTAAATGTGGTCATTCTTAGTTGTAAATAGGGGAATGGGAGTTTGGGATTCGTGCCTTTATGGAAGAGGCCCCAGAGTGCTCCTGGTTCCCTGGTTCCATGTGCCACTATAGTGTTCAGTTAGCACCCATTTAGATCCCCCTTTTTTTCTTCAAGAAGTACACTTGAAATTAATATTGAAAAAGTCCTTCCCTGAGATTGTACCTCCTCTAATGACTTCTATCACTGAATCGTATTGCTTTGTGCAGAACTTTTTTTCCGAAACTAATTTGGCATTTTAGGTAACAATCTTCAGATAGATAGGGATACTTTTGGTTGCAGAATGTAAATATATCATTTATATAGGAATACCTAAATGCAAGGAATGGAAAACTATCTCTGGATGCTTCTCTTTCTAGTTTTCTTGGTTTCTATCTTTTTAAAGGCTCTTTGTGGCTATAATTATTGATGGAGGAGATGGAAGAGGAAAACTGTCATTGATCAAATAGCTAGTATAAGTCAAGTGCTTAACGTATACTATCTCACTTAGTATTCTGAACAATTATGAGGATAGGTTACTTGGTCCAATTTACAGATAAAGGAACTCAATCTTTACTTATTGTAGCAGGATATCCACTGTTCCATGGTGCTTTAACTTTTCTTCTTTTATTAATAGAGGAACCCAGGATTACTGTGGGTATCATGTAATTATGTGCTCAGGCAAGGAGGCGGGCTCAGTCTCAGGATATGAAATATGATTGGGCTTAAGTCAAACATGATAGTTCTACCTCTTTTCTAGGCATTTATTTGGGGGTGGCCTCAATAAATCTAGCCAATTAAATGCAAGGGGAAATTTGTGGGGACTGGTGTGAAAACCTATCTGCCCCAATGAAGTAGAGACATGGATTAAATAAAGGACCTCATTTCTCCTTGTATTGGGCTGCTGTCCTGTATGGATGTGGTACTTTGTTGGAGCTACAGCAGCTATCTTGCAACTCTAAGGAAACAGCCAAGGAAGAGCTGCTGGAGTTGTCCTGCCTGGCACTGTTCTGCTTCTGAACTTCTGGTTGTGTGAGTTAGCAAATCCCCATGGTTTGAGCCACTGTTTGTTAGACATCCTATTATGTGCTATTGCAAGTGTATGTTCTGAGAACCTACACACTCATCATGCTACAGAACAGGGATTAGAATCCAAGTTTGATTGATGGTAAACACCATCGTGGTTTGTTCTCTCTCTCATCTGCCTGGCTTTCTGCCTTTTCTTTTAACAAAGGTAATCTTTGTCTACCAGCAACCTACAGAATTGGAAGTCCTAGAAAAATGACCAACAACAATGAGAAGGTATATTAAGTACACTTTATTCTAGACCAGATTGTGACGAGGAATGCTTCATCAGTATTTTTCAGGTAGCCCAATACTTTTAGGTATGACTGTGCACAAAGCCAGAATTGTTTGTGACGTACTCAATCTCACTTTCCTCTTTAGAGGTCATCATCCGTTCCTTGTCAGTAAGATATCTTCCTAGATTATTTTCTATGCATTTTACATTTATGTGTTCGGATCAAGATGATTTTTATAAAATAAATAGCATTATACTGCATGTATTGTACTGTGATTTTTAAAAAGTCCACAGTATAGATTTTTCCACATGAATTAATTAACTGTACTTTATTCTTATTACTAGTGGCCCAGTGCACGAAATTCGTGCACATTAAAAGGGGATTAATTAGAGGAAACAATTTAATATTGCTATTTGCCCTTTCTCTATAATAGCAGTGTCAGAGATGAAAGAAAATTAGTAAAATGTATATGAAAACCTTCCTCCTGTCAGAGTCTGGGGCACACCACGGGACCCAGAGTCAAGTCCCTGCCCACCCATATGCACCTCAAAATCTCGTGAGACCCAGACCTGGCCGCCCCCCCCCTCATTGGGATAGATTCAGACCTGGCTAGTCCCACCCTTGTCAAGCCCCGCCAGGCAGGGAACATAGCCTCAGGTCCCCTGGCCCAGTGCCAGGACAGGGGGCATGGCCTGAGGTCCCCCAGCCCAGACTGAGGTGTGTGCCTTGAGGTCCCCCGTCAAGCTCCACCAGGTGTGGGACATGACCTGAGATCCCCTGTCAAGCCCCACTGGGTGGGGGGCATGGCCTGAGGTCCCCCGTCAAACCCTGCCAGGCGGGGGTGGGGCACAGCCTCAGATCCCCCGGCCCGGCACTGGGAGGGGGGAACAGCCTCAGGTCCCCTGTCAAGCCCCATTGGCAGGGGGGTGCAGCCTCAGGTCCCCCCTGGGCGGGGGGCGCGGCCTGAGTTCCCCCAACCCAGCACTGGGGGTGCATCTTGAGGTCCCTTGTCAAGCCCCGCCAGGCAGGGGGGCACAGCCTCAGGTCCCCTGGCCTGGTGCCGGGGTGGGGGGTGTGGCCTGAAGTCTGTCAAGCCCCACCTGGTGGGGGGCATGGCCTGAGGTATCCCGGCCTGGCGCTGGGGTGGGGGGAGCAGCCTGAGGTCCCTTAGCCCAGCACCAGGACAGGAAGTGCACCTTGAGGTCCCCTGTCAAACCCTGACTGCCTGAGATCCCCTGTCAAGCCCCACAGGGGCGGGGGAGGGCGTAGCCTCAGGTCCCTGCTGATTGTTTGTGAAAGCTCCTTATGGGAACTTGGCCTCAGCTGTGGGTGCAGCCATCTTTGTGATGGAGTGATGGTTAATTAGCATATTCCCTCTTTATTAGATAGGATATGCAGCCTAGTGGTGTACAGTTGGAGCATACTAACATTTTATTTATTTATCTCCTTAACTAAAAAAATACCTAGCACATAATAGGCACTTGATAAACATTTGTTAAATCAATTTGTCTTGGAAGTTACTTAGGATGTTTGTAATTTTTCTGTGTTTCAAACAATGCTTCTATGTAAATTTTAGAGTCAGTTTGTCAATTTGCCTAAAATTAATCCTATTGGGACTTTGGAATTTTATTGGTGAGAATTGACATCTGTATAATATTAATTTTTTCCTTGCATTTTTGCATATGCATTTCTGTAAGACACATAGCTTTGAAAGAAATGGAAGAGTCAAATGGGATATGAATTTTAAGGTTTAATAGTTGCTCCCAAAGTTATTTTTTTTTAATATATTTTATTGATTTTTTACAGAGAGGAAGGGAGAGGGATAGAGAGTTAGAAACATCGATGAGAGAGAAACATCGATCAGCTGCCTCTTGCACACCCCCCACTGGGGATGTGCCTGCAACCAAGGTACATGCCCTTGACCGGAATCGAACCTGGGACCCTTGAGTCCGCAGGCCGACGCTCTATCCACTGAGCCAAACCGGTTTTGGCCCAAAGTTATTTTTAATAAGGCTTCTTCTATAGCTGTCTGTACTATTAATAGTATATGATGACGTCAATAATGGTGATGATAATGGTGATGACGTAGTGATGAGGGTGATGGTGGTGGTTGCAGAAAGGGTACTGGTGGTGGTGATTATACTATATTGTAAAAGAACCCACGGCTTTTCTGTAATAATTCAGTGTAGCTCTGATTTCCCTCAGATATCTGATTACCTTCAGATTTTATTGCTCCTCATTTTGAGTGTGGAGAGAAATCCTGATTCTTCAACTAACCTTCTGTTAGAAAAATTAGGCTTGCCTGAGAGTATACATTTTATAATTGCTACCAACATTAGCTCAGCCCTAGGTGGATGCTTGTATTACAATGTTGAGAAGTACTGAATTGCTTTTTAGGAACAGGGACTCCCACCATCTTAAACCACTGTCAAAAAGTATTCTAGAATAGCAGAGGAAGACTTCTAGAGCGAAGACAAGCATTGACCAGAAAAAGACTGTTGGTTCCTGCTCATGTAGCTATTTTGCTGAGTATCAGGAATCCCAGTTGAACTCCTCAATGTTCTTGTTCCCTAATACATTTCCAGATTTCTGTATGTAGACTGATCCCAAAACCTTTGGGGCAGCGCTTAACTGGCTGCCTCCATGTAGAGTTTGTTTTCACATATTAAGCTAGTTATGCAAAATCTAGAGCTCCTAACCTTCGTCACAGTATGTCTGGCTGGTCTTCTTAACTAGCAAAACCTGTGGGCTTCTTTTGCTGCCGTGTTTTGTGTGCATGTATGTTTAGTTGTTTCTGTTTCTTTTACAAAGTATTTGTGTGCCCAAGGATTAATCCACTGATCCAATTAACAAGAAACCTCATCAACTGCAATAACTCTGGTATATCATACTATATTAAGTGATAGTCTTTACTGTTTTACGTATAAAGTTTTGTTCTGAATGATAAACAAATAAACTGGTTGGGGGATTTATGAATATTCTAAATTACTTAGATTCAATGATTTCAGTGTAATTTTCTAAGAATAAAGATAGAGATTACACACACACACACATATATACACACATATATATGTAAATATACACTGAGTGGCCAGATTATTATGATCTCTGAACGCAAAATAATCTGGCCACTCAGTATATATATATATATATATATGTATATATATATATTTTAGAGGCCCGGTACATGAATTCGTGCATGGGTGGGGCCTGGCCAGCCTGGCCAGGGGGAGGGGACATGGGTGGTTGGCCGGCCTGCCTGCTGGTCGAACTCCTGGTCGAGGGGACAATTTATATATTAGCTTTTTATTATATAGGATCTACACTGAGTGGCCAGATGATTATGCATTCAGAGATCATAATAATCTGGCCACTCAGTGTGTGTGTGTGTGTGTGTGTGTGTGTGTGTGTGTGTGTGTGTGTATCCTATCTAATAAAAGAGTAATATGCAAATTGACTGTCACTCCAACACACAACATGGCTACCCCCATGTGGTCAAAGATGGCTGCCCCCATGTGGACACAAGATGGCCGCCACAGGATGGCCAGCAGGGGAGGGCAGTTGGGAGGGACCAGGCTTGCAAGGGAGGGCAGTTGGGGGCGATCAAGCCTGCAGGGGAGGTCAGTTAGGGGTGACCAGGCCAGCAGAGGAGGGAAGTTGGGGGCGACCTGGCCTGCGGGGAAGGGCAGTTGGGGGGGACCCAGGCCTGCAGGGGAGAGCAGTTGTGGGGGACCAGGCCTGCAGGGGAGAGCAGTTAGGGGTGACCAGGCCTGCAGGGGAGGATAGTTAGGGGCAAACAGGCTGGCAGGGGAGCAGTTAGGCATCAATCAGGCTGGCAGGGGAGTGGTTAGGGGGTGATCAGGCTGGCAGGCAGAAGTGGTTAGGGGTAATCAGGAAGGCAGGCAGGCGAGCAGTTGGGAACCAGCAGTCCTGGATTGTGAGAGGAATGTCCGACTGCCCGTTTAAGCCTGATCCCATTGGGATCGGGCCTAAACGGGCAGTCGGACATCCCTCTAGGGGTCCCAGATTAGAGAGGGTGCAGGCTGGGCTGAGGGACACACACCCCTGTGCACGAATTTTGTGCACCGGGCCTCTAATATATTATATATATATATGATTTAAGATTTTCAAAATATGTCCTCATGGGATGCCAAATATCATCCTGTCATTATAGTTTTACTACCTCCTGTAATGCTGTTGCGAAAAGGTCAACATCTGTTTTCCTTTGTATCTGCCTGAGGAGCACAATTGTACCCAGCAGAGTCATTGGGAAAAGAGGCTGTTTTCCCACTTAATTATGGAAGCAGCCTCTGGGCTGCTCCAAAGAGGGACTCACTGACCTGCATCCCTCTCCTCTCCCTGGCTCTCAGGCAGAGTGCTGCTTCTAATTAATGTGAGCTGAAGTGTTGGTGAGGTTCCTGCATGTGACCCATTGCTCTGTTCTCATATAATTCTGGAAGGTCTATTGCCTGCTCTGTAGGAGCTGCTGGTCAATGGGAATTTTGCAGATTGATTATAGGCATACATCAGAGAAGATGTATTGATGTTGAGTTAATAGATGAAAATTAGAATGCCTCTCTAGAATATTTTTTTTTGAATTCCAAAAGCTATTCTTTGTCCACTGCTGGGATCCTCACTTGGATCTTTTGAACCTGAAGCAGTCAAATGAGAGGCACCTTCTAGAAACAGAACATAACCATAGAGAAAAGAATCCTTGGCCTTTATAACTCAAAGTGTGGTCCATGGATCAGCAACACCCTATTACCTAAGAGCTTGTTAGAAATGCAGAGCCTTGGGTCGCACTGCAGGCCTACTGAGTCAGAGTCTTCATTTTAACAATATTCCTTGGTGATTCTGATGCACATTAAAGTGTGAGAAGTACTATTTTAGGCAGTATTAAGACTAGAAGATGTGCATTTTCTCACCTGCAGTCACCCTAATGCATAATATCACTTTCCATCACTATGTTTGTGAGCATTTCAAAGGAACCTCACAGGAAAGTGTTTGTACAGACTTGCATAGAGAAGCTAAGAGCAGAAATGGCAATAAAGAACTAATCAAGCAGTTAGTTCATGGTAGAGTTCTAGGAAGCCATGCAACTGATAAGCTCTGTGTGGTTAGGGCAAGAACCCCCAGTGCTTTAAAGGCTGACCCTGAACAATACAGGCTGACACTGAGAGATTATGGCCCTGACACATCAGCAAGTTTGGGTGGATCAGCATGAGATAACACTGCTAGAGAGAGATGAAAGGATGGGGTCACTCATTAAGTACAGGGTTGTGCTTTTATTTAGCAAGTCCTGTCATGTCTGCATCCGACTCTTAAATGTTATGAACAAGGATAAGTGCTGTGATGGTTTTATATTGACCTTGGGTGGCCTATAGGACGTGGCTTTTAATTCTTGTGTCATGGACTCAATTTGGAGCCAACTCATTCTCAGTATTCTGAAATAATGGTATTTGACCTCATACATTTAAAAAGTGAGGTATAATTAAACTACAATAAATTGCACAAATCCTCATTTCAATTAAGTTTTGACAACTGCATGTATTAATCTTCCAAAATAAAATATAGAATATTTCCATCATCCCAGAAGGCTCCTTTGTGCCACTTTCTGGTTAATTTAACTATTGTTTTTATTTTCTTTGCCATGCATTATTTTGCTTGTTCTAGAATTTCATGTAAATAGATTCAAACGTATGTTCTCTTGTGTGTGGCTTCTTTCACTGAGTACAATGTTTTTGAGAATCATCCATGTTTTTGATTGTATTAGTAATTCCTATTCTCTATTGTTGAGTAGTATTCTCTTGTGTGAACATACAAAGTTTATGTTTACATGTTGCTGAACATATGGATAGTTTCCAGTTTTGAGCTTATCAATAAGACTGCTTTGATCATTTATAAACAAGTCTTTTGAGGATATGCATTTTCATTCATCTTAGATAATTACCTACAGTGGAATTACTGGTTCCTAGGACAGATGTATGTTTAACTGTTAGAAACTGCCAAACAGTTCTCCAAATAATTATACTATTTTATACTCTGATTAGAAGTGTTCGAGAATTCTAGTTGCTCTATAGCCTCACCAATATTTGATGTAAGTCTCTTAAATGTTGGTTTAATTTGCATTTCCTTCGTAACTAATGATGTGGGGCACTATTTCATATAATTATTTGCCTTTCATGTAGTCTTTTATGAAGGGTCTGTTCAGGGAGCTCTTTTTCCCACTTTTATTGTGTGTGTGTGTGTTTATTGTTTACTTGTGTGAGTGTCACAGAAGCATTTCTCTCAACTTACCTGACAAGCCCCAGGCCTTCAGTACCTCTGAGCCCAGAGCGTGTCAAATGTACTTTTCTCAGTTCTGCTTTTGGAAATGGCTGCCCTGCCCTTGGAAAAGGCCTTGTTCATTCCAGGGGGGAATCCCTCTTACGCCCTGTCCCAGCCTTTGGCACAATACCCCTGAGTATCTGGTGGCAACCCGTGGAAATGATTTGGTGGATCAGTACAGACTTGCTCTGTGGCTGAGTGCCTTGGCATTCTCTTCTTTTGTGTGCCAGACCTCATGTGACCAATGAACCTTCCTTGCAGTCTTGGCTAATGTCTCCTTATCCCTTCCCAAGTGGAGTTCTTTTCCACTTATCATTCTGCTGAGTGACAACAGTTACAACTCTCTTCTCACCTGTGAAGGGCAATTATTTTCTGGAAATTTTTTCATTTAGGTTTGTTTGCATCCCCCACTCTCAGGTGGATTTTTTAAAACTTTGATTTTGTAGCTTATCAGGTTTGCTTTGGTGGTTGGGGTGAGAATGATGCTCTCTTGTGATTCTTGACAGAAAGAGATACATTATTTAGATATAACAGACTAAGAGGTTCATAGTAACCCAGTGTAGAAACCTTGGCATTAGTAGAACCAAACCATTATAGTTTTACTAGAGGCCCTGGTATCTGGGATTTATTTATCTTCTACAATTGAAACTTTGTAGCCTGGAGCAGAGCCAAGCCTTCTGCTCACTCTGTGGCAGCAGCCATTTCTGTTGGGAATTATTTATCTTCTATAATTGAAACTTTGTAGCCTTAAGCAGAGGCCAAGGCAGGCCAGGGCTTCAGAAGCTTAGCTTCCTCCATCGCCGGGGGCAACCCTAGCCTCCTGCTCTCTCTAGCTCCGTGGCTGCCTCCATTTTTGTTGGGATTTATTTATCTTCTATAATTGAAACTTTGTAGCTTGGAGTGCAGGCCTGGGCTGGCCAGGGTGTGCAGAAAGCTTGGCTTCCTCCATCGCTGGGGAAACCCAAGCCTCCCTTTTGCTCTCTCCATGGCTACAGCCATCTCGGTTGTGTTAATTTGCATACGTGCTCCTGATTGGCTGGTGGGCGTGGCTTGTGGGTGTAGCAGAGTGATGGTTAATTTGCATATTACTCTTTTATTAGATAGGATGTTATATTTTTAAGGGTTAAATTGGCATCCAGTAAACCATGATAGCTGTTGAGCACATTACTAAACATTGTGACTTGGTGTCCTTGTCTATAAAATGGGAATAAAAAGAGTACTTGCATCATGGGGTTGCTAGAGGATTAAACAAATTAATATATGTAAAGAGCTTAGAGACATGCATAGCACATGGCAGATGCCTGATAAATGAAGCACTAGTTGTTATTAATAATAGCACTACTGAAGATTCTTTATTAAGCGCTTACTTTATTTCAGCCAATCCCCCCTCCTTTTTTTTGTTTTGTTAATCCTCAATGGAGGATATTTTTCAATTGATTTTTAGAGAGAGTGGAAGAGAAGGGGAGAGACGGAGAGTGAGAAACATCCATATGAGAGCGATACATCGATTGATTGCCTCCCGCATGTGGCCCAGCCTCCAACTGAGGTAACGGGGAAAGTTGAACCCGCAATCCTTGGGGGCCAACACTCTATCCACTGAGCCAAACTGGCTAGGGCTCAGCCAATCCCTTTTGTGTCTTACTTAAACCTTAAGTTACCGCTTTCTCTAAGGATTAGTAACACTTAACAGATACAGCTAACAAGCACTACAGTCAATATTTCAGTTCCAGGAACAAATATATTAGACTATGGTGGTTTCCCAAATGGTGCCTGTGGTGACAGTTAACATTATTCAGCGATGTCGTTGGTTCTTCTACCTTTGGGTGGGATTGTACCTTTGTGCCCCTTTGACATGAGGCAGGGCTATATGATTTGCATTGGCAATGAAATGTGACTAGAAATGTCTTTAAGAGCTATTTTGCAATCCAACATGCTTTCTTCACCCAGCCATGGGGAGCAGAGATGTTCCAAGCAGAGAACTCTGAGTGCGGGTGATCTGGAACACGGTCATAGCTGGCCTGTGATGGGCATGTAGTATAAGACAAAAATAAACCTTTGCTTTAGACCACAGAGAATTTGGAGCTGTTTGTTACATAAGCACCACTGAACCTATCTCAATTGACTGATACAGTACCTTTAGGATATAGTCCACACTGTTTGCTTTGCACTGGCTGGACAAGCTTGAGTCCAGTGGATGCACTAGCCAAGCAGAGAACTCCTGGAGCCCACAGTCTGGATGGAGGGGGTGTCAGAGGCATGAGTGCCAGACAATGAGTTCAAACCTACCTACTTTGGACACTGGTACCAGATATCCAGTGTCCAAATCTGTCCAAAGAGCAGGTGCGGGATTAGCAGCAGGAGACATGAGGTGGGGCCCAAAGCTTTGGAGCTGAGGAAAGGCAGGGATGAAGCAGGAACTGAAGAACAAACCCTGCAACCAGATATGAGGGTCTGTCCATTATGTTTCATTGCATGGCAAAGGGAGATCCAGAGTGCAGTCTTATTGGGTGCAGCTGTTTGGTGTGTGGTGGGCTGCCTCGCTGAAAGACACAAGGTCAAGTCAACAAGACCTTGGGCTGATTTCTTTTTGGATGTACCAGACAGAGTTCACACCAGCAAGTTTCCTTGATACCCCAAGGTTTGAAGAACAACACACAAATCACTGTGTTCTGGACAGCTTTTGTGCTCATTGTCTTTTTTTATGCCGAGGGTCTCTCAATCCAGATTTAAAAGGGAAATCACTCCGATATTCTGCCAGTGTGATTCTGGCTCCCTTTTAAGGTACCTTGTCGTTTAAATCATACAAATTGTTACAAATACAGAACTGTCCGTGTATGTTTTTAATTGGGTCAGTGATGTTAGTGCAGCAGCAATGTAAGCAGAGCATTTAAAAAAATTCTTCCAGTCCTTTTGGAATTCACCTCATGGGCTTAACAGACATGTATTGACATAACTAACTTGTTCAACATGTCTTTCTGTAAGTTATAAGTGAGGAGAAAGTAAAGCTTTGCATTAAACTAACACGAATTTTGTATTAGGGATAATATACTAATATGATAAACACTAATAGGATACATATTCCAAAGTGCAATTTCATCATTTAATGCAAAGTAACCTCCTACTGGGAAGTGAGGATTATTTTACAGAAAATATAAATACTATGAAGGCTTTCTGGGCAATCAGTAATAACCTGGGATGTGAAATAACATGTACTGTCAGCCATGTGCAATCCCTTTTATTGAAGATGATCATCAGGGTTCTTTGGAGAATGGATTATCAAGGCTGGAGGAGAGCTAATTCCTGTTATGATATATCAGGGGCTAAGCCTTATCAAAGCTTGTTTTTCTTCTCACTTATTCCCTTAGTAAACTAGAAAGGTAGAAAATGGTTGCTTAAGTCTGTCTCTATTTGCGGCTAACATTATTACTTATTCGTTAAGTTGTCTGTTTTTTTTTTTGACACTTGACTTATTATGTTAATAATATGCATTGACACACACTGGCACATCTACCTATACAGAGTAGATGGTTCATAAATGTTTGTCAAAAGTGATTTTATAAGTACACATAAAGTTTGAAATCTACATTGTCAGGAAGCTGAGAAGAACCTTTCTGTAAAAAAAAAATCAGATCAATAGGAAACACTCTTAACAGTTTGTAATACATGTGTGTATGATATGTATTACATATATATTATATATAGTATAGAAAATATTTCTAAATAACATTATCAAAGAATCTTTAGGTGTTTAGAGAAAATTTTGTACAAGAAAGGCAAATGCAAAGAGAAAAGCTTGCCTTATTTTATTGCTTCTTTGCTAAAGGTATTTACTCAGAACATCAGAAGTAGAGCTTTAACGTCCAAGGTCTAGACTTCAATATGTGTGAATGCTTATGTTTAAGTTGAAGAAGAATGTTGGTAGACATAAATCACTTTCAGAGAGAATTCCCAGGACCTAGTCCCTTTTACAGAAGCTCTCCTGGTCCTTGTGCAAATACATAGCCCTTTAAAGTACTGGCCCACATAACTTATGGGCTTATGTCTCTATGCCTCTGTTTATTTTTGGTATGAAAACGCTTGCTTATAAAAAGGGTAGTTAAGTATGGTACTACAGAACTGTGATCCCTTTTGCCTGACTTAAGAGTTTGTACTTAAGGAACATAAACTAAAGTCGGAGGTAATTCAATTAACATTCCAAACACACAAAGGTATGCTTGCCTCTCAGCTTTAAGGCACAAAGCAGCCCCACTGAATTATAGCAGTAATTACACCACATGTACACATTCTTAACATTTTCATGAATCGCAAGGCCAAGTCTAATGTGAGATGTTTGTCTATCTCTGGAGAGGATCAACTGAAATAGAAATCTTGACACCAAATAGCTCACCTACTTATCCAGCTTCACAAAACAAACGTGGTCACCTTCCATTCTCAGACATATACTTGATTCTCCCTGTTTTCTTACCACGCACACTAATTTATCACCAAACTCCATGGGTACAAGCTCTGAAATAGCTCTGGAATCTGTCCACTTCTGTCCATTTTCTTTGTTAGCACCTTGTTCAGGATGCCATCTTTTTTGGCCCATATTAAGGTCAATGGTCTTCTGCCTGTTTTCCTTGCCTCTATATTATCTCCTTCAACCTTTCCTCCACTCTGCATAGGGCCGTATTTCAATAAAACAAAATGGCATCAAGAAGGATGCTGGGAGTCTCAGCTCAAATTAAACATCACTTCCCCGGGGCCTCCCTGGTTTCACCTCCCTTATTCTGCACCTTCCTACAGTCCTTCAGGTGTAACAAGTGTCACACTTGATTGTGACCCCTCGTGTACTTGTCTTTTCAGGAGATCATAAGCTCTGTGAGGGCAGGAACTGTACTTATGGTGCTTACCCCAGAATCCTTGGATTCCAGTCCAGGTGGACTCCCAAAGTATGAAGGGAATTATTACAATTTTTAATATTAGAGCCAAGGTATGTACCAACACTCTCTAACATATTATTTTTTCCTTATGCCAGAACATTTATGGCTCTAAGGGAAAATTCCCCAAGGCGGTGTGTTCCAACAGCCTTTATTTTAACTAGTGAGGATGGTAAAATCTTTTTAAAAAAATTTATTTATTGTCTAAAGTTTTACATATGTCTCCTTTTTCCCCGATTGACCGCCCCACCCCCCCCGCCAGCCATTCCCATCCCGGGCAAGCCTCCACCGCCCCAGTGTCTATGTCCATTGGTTATGCTAATATGCATGCATATACGTCCTTATACATTTCTCCTTGAACTAAAGGTACTAACTTAAATTTCTTCTTTTGACTTTAACTGAAATACTAATAATAAGATTTTAAAATATTTTTATTTTAGGTGTGCTTTAAATATTAATATAAAATTACATATAACTGTGGTATAAAATGTGATATGAAAATCTGGATGAATGTGGAATTGGGTGTGGCATTGGTTCCCTTAACTGTGAACTTGTTAGATGACTTTTCATGTATTTTTCTACTTTTTCCTTTAACACCTTATTTACAGACTTTTCCCCTCGTAAGTGAAAATCTGGTTTGGTTTAGACTAGAAGAATGTGATATAGGAAGAAAAATTACATGTATCTTTTTCTGGGTATTTGTATGTATGTATATATGATGATTGATTAATGACTATTATTAGCGATAAGAAAAATGGAACATGTGGGAGTTTGTGGAGCAGAAGTTCATTCACAGCTCTATTGTGAAGGAAAGGTCATTGTCAGTTCAAATGAAATCTTTTTCCCCAGCTTTATTGAGATATAATTGACAGATAACATTGTGTAAGTTTAAGGTCAAATGAAATATTGTCTTTATTGTAAATGTTAAAAGTGAGTAGTATTGAACAGATTTTGTCCTTGTTATGAAAATATTAGAAGTAAATGTCATTGTCCTCGCAGAAGTCAAAACAAATATTCATTTAATTATGGCCACTGATAAATTTGGCCTAAAATCTCACACAAGAAATATAAACTTAAACATACATGTATGTATAGAAATAATTATAGGTGAAATGGTAGTAATCCAGGGTGGAGAGGGGAGGAAAAAGTGGTTAGGGGTATGGAGCAATCATTTATTGTATCTCAGGTCATCTAATATATTTTTCCCTGAAGAAGTGTGGGATTCCAAATTTAAAGAAATAGGAAACTGCTTGTGATACAACAAAATGACCTGAAGCACATGCATGCACATGTGCGCGCACACACACACACACACACACACACACACACACACACGTTCACATGCATATGCACAGTGGATTAAGCCAGCAGTAAGTGGTAGAGGCGTTCAGACATTAGTAAGTGGACTAAAATGTTGGAGTCTAGTGAATAATCCTATGAACTGAAAGATTTTTGGAAGCCCCCTACCAGAGTGACTTAAAATACGTAATGTGCTCCTTGAGGATAAAATTTAAAATAAAATGAAATCAGATGCATTTCTAGGTTTGAAAGCAAAGTTTCTTACTAGTTCAAATTTGAGCCTTTTGTGAAGATGGTTTCAAAGATAACAATCTAAGGTTTTTTTTCAAAGAGTCCCTCCAGAGAACTGAAGCATAGCCAAATCCCTCAACATAGAGAAGAATAATCACTTAAAAGAGAAAAAAGCAAGTCATCCTGTTTCACTTGCTTATTTTCTCCTGCACATATGGAATATAAGAATCTAGAGAGCAGGGTAACAGTGAGTTAATATCCATCCTGTTTTGGTTATCTTGGCTTTTAAAATACACATTTCTTAAATTTCTGGCTTATATAGTTTCTGTGTTTACCCAGCCAGCCTTATATTTTCTCCAAGTTTTCACTTTAAAGTGAAAATGTTAGTCCATTTTCCTCAAGTTTTCCTTCTCTCTTCCCAGACCTTGTTCATCATTTTTCTAAGAGTCTGTTTACTCAGAGCATGCTGGCGGGCTATTTTGTTTTTGAAACAAAATTTAAACGTGTTAACACACAATCAATGATGTGTGAAATATGTATGGGTGAATGCAATTTCATAATCCAGTTATACCTTCCATAACTAAATACAGGATGCCAGTTGTTTGTTGGTTTGTAAGTGGCTATGCCTTTGATTAGATTATACCCACTAGCTATCCCTATGATGGCATGGAAGTCCTTTCTTTTTACTGAATTTTTAAAGATATTGGTTAGGGCTTCTCTGAGACAGTGTTCCTCAAATATCAAGGAACCTTCTCACAAGCTTAGCTCTTATGGTTGCATCCAAATATATCTGGAGTCAGTGTGTTAAGGTAAGCAACACTATCTACAGTGACAAGTCACCCACATATCTCCATGACGTAACCCAAGCATGGTTGATGTGGTATGTGGGAAGGCTCTACTGCATTCAGCCATTCAGTGGCCTGGGTTCCATAAATATTATGTCTCTGCTCTCCTGTGAGGCCTCAGAATGTGACTGGATCATCTACAACCACATGGTAGAAAAAGGAAGAGAAAATGCATGGAGAACTGTTCAGGGGGTTTCAGGGACCTAGCCTAGTAGTGACAGACATCACTTCCACCCACATTGTGTGGGCCAGAATTCAGTAATATGACCTGGTAGCATAGCAGAGGAGGCTGGGAAATCTATAACATTGAGCCTAGGTGGACAAGAAAATGAAGTCTGATGAGTTTATAGCGCTGTCTCTGCCACTATACAGGTTGACCTGCTATAGTTTTAGTGGCATCATCAAAGTCCCTGATGTGTCCCAAATATTCCCCTGTGGCAAGCTGATTCCTGGATTCAGCTTGAATCAAGGTTGAATGGCAACATTGATTCCTGTTGGGTAAGACTTAAGAATATGATCTGTCATTAAGCTCTCATGTGGATGAAGACTTTGAAAGTAGGTCTTGTTCCAGGGTGGGTAGGAAAATTTCCCAGGGATATGGGTGCTAGCTGGGTAATGGGAATGAAATACTGCAGGGTGAGTAAGATTATTCCTTACATCAGCAGATTTTTCAAGCAGTGTGCCACTGCAGGCACATTGTTGTGCTGCAAGAATCCTATCTAATAAAAGAGTAATATGCAAATTGACCATACCTCTGCTACAACCACAAGCCACGCCCACCAGCCAATCAGGAGCGAATATGTAAATAAACCCAACCAAGATGGCTGCGGCCACAGAGAGCAGGAGGGAGGCTTGGGTTTCCCCGGCAATGGAGGAAGCCAAGCTTTTTGCCTGCCCTTGCCGGCCTTGGCCGGGGGCAGAGCCGGGCGATTGGAGCAGGCTGGGGGTCCCCATCCAGGGCCCGAGCCTGGGCCAGAGGCTTGCGGCCTGGGCCGGGGCCGGAGCCAGGCGATCAGAGGGAGCTGGGGGTCCCCCACCCAGTGTCCGAGCCTCGGCCAGAGGCTTGTGGCCTCTGGCCGAGGGCGGAGCTGGGCGATCAGAGCAGGCTGGGGTCCCCTGCCCAGGATCCGAGCCTGGGCCAGAGGCTTGCGGCCTTGGCAGGGGGCGGAGCCGGGCGATCAGAGGGAGCTGGGGGTCCCCCGCCCAGGGCCAGAGGCTTTAGGCCTTGGCAGGGATGGAGCCGGCTATTGGAGGAAACTGGGGGTCCCCCACCCAGGGCCGGAGGCTTTAGGCCTTGGCAGGGGTGGAGTGGGAGATCAGAGGAGATAGGTGTGAACTACAGAGGAAACACCTTTTCTGACCGCTCATTGGCTAAGCTCCCTGTATGCCACTGGTAATATTCTTAGTAACTTGTGTATAAAAATCCAAAAAGGTGACCTAGGGCTTTTCCACCACAATCCTGGAGAAAAAAACGAAGGTCCGCTGCTGGAGGGCTAAGAAATGTCATATCCTGCCCTAGGTGGTTTGACTCAGTGGATAATGCCTAGGTTTGCCAACTGCAGGGTCCGAGTTAGATTCTGATCAAGGGCATGTACCTAGGTTGCAGGCTTCTCCCTGGCTGGGGCCCATGTCAGGGCTCATGCAGGAGCCAACCAATCAAAGTGTTCCTCTCACTTTGATGTTTCTCTCTGCCTTTCCCTTTCTCTTCCACATTCTCTAAAAATCAATGGAAACATATCCTCAGGTGAGAAGAAAGAAAGAAAGAAAGAAAGAAAGAAAGAAAGAAAGAAAGAAAGAAAGAAAGAAAGAAAGAAAGAAAGAAAGAAATTTCATATCCTATTAAAGACATATCTTGAAAATGCCTAAAGAAAGTTGTCATTTTTTCATGGTGAAGGGACCCGAGTCCATGTTGATGAAAACATCTTGGTGGCTGCGGTGACTGGCAGTGGCTGCAGCAGTGAGGTGATGGGGCTGATGCCTTTCCCTGATCAGCCCATTTGCCTCCCACAAAGGGAGGCCAGACTGCGGCTTAAGCTGTCAGTAGGACATTGCCTGAGGGTTCCCAGTATGTGAGAGGGGACAGGCTGGGCTGAGGGGACCCCCTCCCCAGTGCATGAATTTCATGCACCGGGCCCCTAGTGTTTAAAAAGCTTTTGCACAGCAAAGGAAACCATCAATAAATCAACAAGAAAGCCCACTGCATGGGAGAACATATTTGCCAATGATATCAACGATAAGGGTTTAATCTCAAACATTTACAGGGAACTCATACAACTTAACAAAAAGAAGATAAACAACCCAATTAAAATAATGGGCAACTGACCTAAATAGATACTTTTCGAAAGAAGACAAAAGGAAGGCCAAGAGACATGAAAACCTGCTCAAAGTCACTAATCATCAGAGAGATGCAAATCAAAACAACAATGCGGTACCATCTCACACCTGTCAGAATGGCTATCATCAGCAAATCAACAAATGACAAGTGCTGGCGAGGATGCGGAGAAAAAGGAACCCTGGTGCACTGCTGGTGGGAATGCAGACTGGTGCAGCCACTGTGGAGAACAGTATGGAGTTTCCTCAAAAAACTAAAAATGGAACTCCCATTTGACCCAGTGATCCCACTTCTAGGAATATATCCCAAGAAGCTAGAAACACCAATCAGAAAGGATATATGCACCCCTATGTTCATAGCAGCACAATTCACCATAGCTAAGATTTGGAAACAGCCTAAGTGCCCATCAGCGGATGAGTGGATTAAAAAACTGTGGTACACCTACACAATGGAATACTACGCTGCAGTAAAAAAGGAGTTCTTACCATTTGCAACAACATGGATGGAGATGGAGAGCATTATGCTAAGTGAAATAAGCCAGGCAGAGACAGATAAATATCACATGATCTCACTCATTTGTGGAATATAATGAACAACATAAACTGATGAACAAAAACAGATCCAGAGACAGAGAAACATCAGTCAGAACGTCAACCCTCAGGGAAGGTAGGGGACGGTGGGGGTAAGGGGGAGAGATCAACCAAAGGACTTATATGCATGCATATAAGCCTAATCTATGGACACAGACAACAGGTGGGTGGGGGCATAAATGGGGGGTGGGGGGTAATGGGGGAATAAGGACACATATGTAATACCTTAATCAATAAAGAAATTAAAAAAAAACATGCAATACCTGACTATTTAGTCAGGGGCACTGACCTCTCTTCCCTTAGATTGTCAAATAAAAAAATGACAACAGCCAACACAACAATAGCTGTCTGGTGTGAATGAATCAAAGTAATACCTATTTTTGTCAGATCTTAATTGTGCTGCAGAAATTTAGTAATTAGTTTATGTGTGCCATGAGATGAAAAAGGTTGAAAATCGCTGCCTTACATACTTGCAGTGGCCTAAGTGCTGACTGCCCTAGAAGGATGTTTTTTTTTCTTTTCTTAATCCTCACCTGAGGATATGCTTACTGATCAGAGAGGGAGAGGGAGGGAGGGAGGGAGGGAGGGAGGGAGGGAGGGAGGGAGGGAGGGAGAAAGAGAGAGAGAGAGAGAGAGAGAGAGAGAGAGAGAGAGAGAGAGAGAGAACATCAATTGGTTGCCTTCCATATGTGCTCCTGACCAGGGATCAAATTTGCAACCTCGGTATGTACCCTGGCCAAGAATTGAACCCGCAAACCTTTCATTATATGGGACGATACGCCAAACAATTGAGGCACACTGGCCATCGCCCCAAGAAGGATAGTTTTAAAGACTGCTGGACCCATCCTTTCTCCTTACCACCACCGTTGTTTTGTTTCCCCTCCTGTAATTGTTTTGTTTCCCCTCCTGTAATTGTTTTGTTTCCCCTCCTGTAATTGTTTTGTTTCCCCTCCTGTAGTCTCAGTTGGGTTCTCCAGGAAACAGATTCTGAGGTGGAAATTTGCATGCAAATAATTTATTGGGGAGTGCTCTCAACACCTTTGGGGAAGAGAAAGAAGAAAGGTAAACAGAGAAAGGAGTTGAAATGGTCATGGGTCAAGAAGGTTTTGAGCTTAGATCTTCAAAGTTGTCCTTCCTTGAGACAAAGGGGACAGTCCTTTCTATCCCTCTGCATCTGACAGTCATTGGATGCTAGCTTCGCTCAGAGAAGGGGCACGAGCTAGGGATTATGTGGTCGGCAAACTGTGGCTCTCGAGCCACATGCGGCTCTTTGGCCCCTTGAGTGTGGCTCTTCTGCAAAATACCACGGCCTGGGCGAGTCTATTTTGATGAAGTGGCGTTAGAAGTTTAAGTTTAAAAAATGTGGCTCTCCAAAGAAATTTCAGTCGTTGTCCTGTTGATATTTGGCTCTGGTGACTAATGAGTTTGCCGACCACTGAGCTAGGTGAGGTGGCTCTCTTCAGTGCTGGGTGATGCCTAGAGAGGAACTGAGCTGTGAGTTATTACTCTCCAACACTCCTGACCCCTGTGAGTCTGGGCAGCCCACTACCGCATCTACTACACTAGTGGACGCTATCTGTAAGAAGTAGACACAGACCCACTACAGATGCCAGTACTTCTCTCCAGATCTGACAACCAGAAAAATCTCTAGATATTGCCAAATGTCTGCTGGGGATTCGAATCATTCTCAGTTGAGAACAACTTGGCCAGAAACTTTAGCAATAGGCAGCACTTACCATAGTAGCAGCTTCTCTGTGAGCAATGGACATTTCTTTTGTGAGGTGGAAAATTAGGAGTGTGTTTAATGCTAGTGGAAGTCCAGATGTTGACACTCTCTCTTGGGGATAATGCACTTGTTTTATCTACTCTTGATGATCTGTCCACGTCACAAAATCTCTACATTTGAGACCCTGGTATGTGAACCCCATTTCCCCCAAAGTTAATAGTTCAGCTTTTTTCAAGTGTTTCTTATGGGATACATGGTCATGGAATAAAAAGATCATAGTTAGTAATCATTTGTTTATTATTTTTTTGGAAACTTTGACCAGCAGGGAAGTACGAGGATTTTTGAGAAATCACCAGGGTACAGTGAAAGTTGCCAATAAAAATGTAAAATAATACAGATGTTGTTATGAAGCAGAAACATGTTATGTTTAAAATAAATCAGTATCCTTAACTATTAGTAAGAGAACTTGAGTTTTTTAAAAAGAACAATGGCATTATAGTTTTATTATCTTTTTCCTACACATCTGGAATTTTGAAAACGTTTGGAATAAGAAAATCCCATTAGATTAAGTCACTCTTGAGTTTAATTGTAGTTTTGAGAATATATGGAAAAGTTCTGCCTCAAATCTCTTCTTCTTTTATAAAATCTTCTTAATTTTTTGAAATAATTTATCTGGGAATTATTGCCTGTTATATGTAGGTGAAAATCAGAGATAGTCTATAAATTTTGTTTTAAATCACACATTACTTTTCTATAACTGAAATTTGAAAAAATAGAGACAAGTATAAAAAAGAAAATATATGTAGTTTATAATAGTTTGACATAGGTCTTTTAGCCTTTTTTTGTATGCTTATATTTTATTAGCTCTCCAACTTTAACATGCATAAGAATCATAGGGATAACCTGTTTAAACAGCATGTTCTATCTGCTTTAGAAAAGGAGGGTACAATATGGGTCCTGGGAAACAGCATTTTAACATACCCCAGCTGTTTCTGATTCAGATGGTGTGTAAAAAGCAGTTGGAAAAACTAATATACTTTTAAAAATTTCTTTATTGATTAAGGTATTACATATGTGTCCTTATTCCCCATTACCCCCCACCTCCCATTCATGACCCCACCCCCCTGTTGTCTGTGTCCATTGATTAGACTTATATGCATGCATATAAGTCCTTTGGTTGATCTCTCCCCTTTAACCCCACCTTCCCCTACCTTCCCTGAGGTTTGATGTTCTGATTGATGTTTCTCTGTCTCTGCATCTATTGTTGTTCATCAGTTTATGTTGTTAATCAGATTCCACAAATGAGTGAGATCATGTGATATTTATCTTTCTCTGCCTGGCTTATTTCACTTAGCATAATGCTCTCCATCTCCATCCATGTTGTTGCAAATGGTAAGAACTCCTTCTTTTTTACTGCAGCGTAGTATTCCATTGTGTAGGTGTACCACGATTTTTTAATCCACTCATCCGCTGATGGGCACTTAGGCTGTTTCCAAATCTTAGCTATGGTGAATTGTGCTGCTATGAACATAGGGGTGCATATATCCTTTCTGATTGGTGTTTCTACCTTCTTGGGGTATATTCTTAGAAGTGGGATCACTGGGTCAAATGGGAGTTCCATTTTTAGTTTTTTGAGGAAACTCCATACTGTTCTCTAGAGTGGCTGCACCAGTCTGCATTCCCACCAGCAGTGCACGAGGGTTCCTTTTTCTCCGCATCCTCGCCAGCACTTGTCATTTGTTAATTTGCTGATGATAGCCATTCTGACAGGTGTGAGATGGTACCGCATTGTTGTTTTGATTTGCATCTCTCTGATGATTAGTGACTTTGAGCAGGTTTTCATATGTCTCTTGGACTTCCTTCTGTCTTCTTTCAAAAAGTGCCTATTTAGATCAGTTGCCCATTTTTTGATTGGGTTGTTTATCTTCTTTTTGTTAAGCTGCATGAGTTCCCTGTAAATGTTTGAGATTAAACCCTTATCGTTGATAACATTGGCAAATATGTTCTCCCATGCAGTGGGCTTTCTTGTTGTTTTATTGATGGTCTCCTTTGCCATGCAAAAGCTTTTTATTTTGATGTAGTCCCATTTGTTTATTTTCTCTTTAGTTTCCATTGCCCTAGGAGCAGTATCAGTGAAGAAATTGCTTCGGCATATGTCAGAGATTTTTCTGCCTGTGGATTCCTCTAGTACTTTTATGGTTTCCCATCTTATGTTTAAGTCCTTGATCCATTTTGAGTTTATTTTTGTGTATGGTGTAAGTTGGTGGTCTAGTTTCATTTTTTTGCATGTATCTGTCAAATTTTCCCAACACCATTTATTGAAGAGACTGTCTTGACTCCATTGTATGTTCATGCCTCCTTTGTCAAATATTAATTGAGCGTAGTGATTTGGGTCAGTTTCTGGGTTCTCTATTCTATTCCATTGATCTATATGTCTGTTCCTGTGCCAGTACCAGGCAGTTTTGAGAACAGTGGCTTTGTAATACAGCTTGAAATCTGGTATTGAGATCCCACCTACTTTGTTCTTCTTTCTCAGGATTGCTGTGGCTATTCGGGGTCTTTTTTTATTAAAGATGAATTTTTGGAGAGTTCTTCTAGGTCTGTGAAATATGCTGTTGGTATTTTAATGGGGAGTGCCTTGAATCTATAGATTGCTTTGGGTAGTATGGACATTGTAATGATGTTGATCCTCCCAATCCATGAACATGGTATGTTCTTCCATCTGTTTACGTCTTCCTCTATCTCTTTTTTCAGTGTTGTGTAGTTTCCCGTGTATGGGTCTTTTACCTCCTTAGTTAAGTTTATTCCTAGGTATCTTAATTTTTTTGGTGCGATGGTAAATAGGATTGCTTTTTTAGTCTCTCTTTCTGTAAGTTCATTATTGGTGTATAGAAATGCCATAGATTTCTTGGCATTAATTTTGTATCCTGCTACATTGCCGAATTCATATATTAAGTCCATTAGTTGTTTGATGGAGTCTTTTGGGTTTTTTATGTACAATATCATGTCATCTGCAAATAAGGACAGCTTTACTTCTTCTTTTCCAGTTTGGATGCCTTTTATTTCTTCTTCTTGTCTAATTGCAATGGCTAATACTTCCAGTACTATGTCGAACAGGAGTGGTGAGATTGGGCATCCCTGTCTTGTTCCTGTTCTTAGGGGAAATGGTTTTAGTTTTTGCCCATTGAGTATGATGTTAGCTGTGGGTTTATCAAATATAGTTTTTATAATGTTGAGGTATGATCCTTCTATTCCCACCTTGTTAAGAGTTTTTATCAAGAAAGGGTGTTGGATTTTGTCAAATGCCTTTTCTGCATCAATTGATATGACTATGTGATTTTTATCTCTCAATTTGTTTATGTGATGTATCACGTTTATTGATTTGTGGATATTGTACCATCCTTGCATTCCTGGGATAAATCCTACTTGGTCATGGAGTATGATCTTTCTGATGTACTGCTGGATCCGATTGGCTAGAATTTTGTTGAGGATTTTGGCATCTATGTTCATGAGTGATATTGGCCTGTAATTCTCTTTCATTGTGTTGTCTTTATCTGGTTTTGGTATTAGGGTGATGCTGGCTTCATAGAATAAGCTTGGAAGTGTTCCACGCCAAGGCAAATTATAATTAAATTGACAAACACCAACGTCAAAGTAAGAATCTTAAAAGTGGCCAGAGAGAGACAGAAAGTTACCTACAAAAGAACCCCCATCAGACTAGCAACTGATTTCTCAACAGAAACTCATCAGGCCAGAAGGGAATGGAATGAAATATACAAAGTCATGCAAAGGAAGGGTCTGAATCCAAGAATCCTGTACCCAGCAAGGCTATCAATCAAAATTGAAGGTGAAATCAGGAGCTTCACAGACAAAAAAGGACTAAGGGAATTTATTACCACCAAACCAGCACTGCAATAAATGCTAAAGGGTCTGCTGTAAAAAAAAAAAAAAAAAAAAAAAAAAAAAAAAAAAAGCAGTAGGAAGCGAAGAAGGAACACAGGGGTAAAGAATAAAAATGGCGATAAATAAGTACCTATCAATAATAACTTTAAATGTAAGTGGATTAAATGCCCTAATCAAAAGACATAGGGTAACGGATTGGATAAGAAAACATGACCCATATATCTGCTGTCTACAAGAAACCCACCTCAGAAAAAAAAGACGCACATAGACTGAGGGTGAAGGGATGGAAAAAGGTTTTTCAGGCTAATGGAAATGAAAAAAAAGCTGGGGTAGCCATACTTATATCTGACAAATTAGATCTCAAAGTGAAGGACATAATAAGAGATAAGGAAGACCACTTCATAATACTAAAGGGAGCAATACAACAAGAACAAATAACTCTGGTAAACATATATGCACCCAATACAGGAGCACCCAAATACATAAAAAAACTCCTGGAGGATATCAAGGGAGAGATTGACAGCAATACAATCATAGTAGGAGACTTTAATACCCCACTATCACCATTGGACAAATCCTCTAAACAAAAAATCAGCAAAGAAACATCAATCCTAAATGACTCACTAGACCAGATGGAATTAATTGACATCTTCAGAACATTTCACCCCAAAGCCACAGAATATACATTCTTCTCAAGTGCACATGGGTCATTTTCAAAGATAGACCATATGTTGGGACATAGGCAAAGTCTCTTCAAATTCAAGAAGATAGAAATCATATCAAGCATCTTCTCAGACCACAGTGGCATAAAACTGGAAATCAACTACAATAAAAACAACCCAAAGAAATCAAACACGTGGAGGCTAAACAGCATGCTATTAAACCATGACTGGGTTACCAGAGAGATCAAAGAAGAAATAAAAAACATCATGGCAACAAATGACAATGAAAACAAAACAATCCAAAATCCATGGGACACAGCGAAAGCAGTCTTGAGAGGGAAGTTCATAGCTCTACAAGCCTACTGCAAAAAAACAAGAAACAATGGTAATAAATTACCTAACCCAACAACTCAAAGAGTTAGAAAAAGAGCAATAAGAAAAGCCCAGTGTAAGCAGAAGGAAGGAAATAATAAAGATCAGAGCAGAGATAAACGACATAGAGACCAAAGAAACAATACAAAAGATCAACAAAACCAAGAGCTGGTTCTTTGAAAGGATAAACAAGATTGATGAACCTCTAGTCAGGCTCACCAAGAAGCAAAGAGAGAGGACCCAAATAAACAAAATCAGAAATGAAAGAGGTGAAATAACAACAGATCCCGCCGAAATACAAAGGATTGTTAAAAAATACTACGAACAACTCTATTCCAACAAACTGGACAACCTGGAGGAAATGGACATATTCCTAGAAAAATATAACCTTCCAAAACTCAATCAGGAAGAATCTAAACATCTCAATAGGCCAATAGCTATGGAAGAAATTGAAGCAGTCATCAAAAAGCTTCTAGCAAACAAAAGCCCGGGGCCAGATGGCTTCACAGGGGAATTTTACCAAACATTCAAGGAATAACTAAAACCTATCCTCCTCAGACTATTCCAAAAAATTCAAGAGGAAGGAACACTTCCAAGCTAATATACTTTTTTATGCCTCTGTCATATCAGTACCCTACTTTGACTGGTTAGGAGAGGGAAGAAACTATGGATTTTTACTTTTGTCTATTTTAAAAAGAACCCTGTGCTTTATAAATATCAATTCTTTCTATAATAATAACTTCTATTTAAGACATGGCATTCATTTTAGTCTTTCAGTACCCCTTTGGGCTATTTTTCATGGATTGGGGACCATTCAGTGTTATTTGCCTGTGTTAGTTGGAATAGATATGTGAATAACCCATTTCCGATTTAACAATCTCCTCTGAACTCCCAGAATACTTGGCCTGTATTTCTCTTGACATGTGCTAACTCCAGGCAGGCAGAAATGGAGGGGTAAATCATGTAGTGTCAGTGTTTAAGAAAAGGAATGGCATAGACCTGGATGATTTGGGAGCAGGCAAAATCTGTAGTAATTAGCACCTGTTAGGCGCAAGGGTGAATGAGAAGGGGATGTCCTAGGACAGTGGTCGGCAAACTGCGGCTCACGAGCCACATGCAGCTCGCGAGTCACAGTTTGCCGCTGTTGACTAATGAGTTTGCTGACCACTGACCTAGACTCTCGATTCCAATAATTACAGGCTGTTGTTGTTCCTTGTGATTAAGCCCCTATCCCAGTGGTCGGCAAACGCATTAGTCAACAGAGCCACAGTTTGCCGACCACTGGGCTAACCAAAAGAGAGTAAATGTTAAAAGAGGGCCCCAGCGTGGCCAGTGTGGCTCAGTGGTTGAGCATCGATATATGAACCAGAAGGTCAGGGTTTGAATCCCAGTCAGGGCACATGCCCCTGTTGCAGGCTCAATCCTCTGTGAGGGGTGTGCAGGAGGCAGCCAATCAATGATTCTCTCTCATCATTGATGTGTCTATTTCTCTCTCCCTCTACTTTCCTCTCAGAAATAAATAAAAATATATTTTTGAAAATAAAAATAATAATAATAAAATAAAAGAGGGCCCCAAAGTAAGCTGTGAGGCAGGCCATTATTTAGAAACTAGGAGGAGAAAAAAGGAATAAAACAGATAAATAGACAAAGAGGAAGTAGGAATAGCAGAAAAAAACCTGTCCTAGGATTAAGGGAACACTTTGGGAAAAAAGGTGTGTTCAGTAGGGTCAAAGCCAACAGAATTGAAAGAAGGGGAAGACTAAAAATTGTTGAGCTTGGTGGCCAGAATTTGTTGGGTGACCTTTGAAGAAGCTCAGTTACTTAAGTAGACTACATGAAGTGAAGAGCCTGGAGCATAAGAGAGAACTTAAAACTCAAAATCACAGCAAGAACTTGATTCTTCCAAGTCAGCTTGTCATTGGGTTCCTTGTTTTTGTTGCGGGTTTCTGTCTGCAGGATAAGTAAGTATTTGCTTGCAGTTTTCCGTGATGACCCCTTCAGTGTAATCAGTTTAGTGCTCCTGGCGCTCCTCCATGACCACCATTTGAAGCTCTCTGAGTTAGGTGGGACGATGCTTCAGTGCAGTTAATTGGTTCAACTGGCAATTCCCACCCAAGGCAGCTTCTCATCTCTGGACTGACCTCTTCATGCAGTACACCAGGAGATGGGAGGGAAATTGAATTAATCTTCTATAACCCTTTCATTTCATGTCCGCGGTGCAATCACTCCCCCTTCAG
This sequence comes from Plecotus auritus, assembly GCF_963455305.1. Classification (NCBI taxonomy): domain Eukaryota; kingdom Metazoa; phylum Chordata; class Mammalia; order Chiroptera; family Vespertilionidae; genus Plecotus; species Plecotus auritus. The sequence continues at coordinate 4,263,912 of NC_137784.1, read as the reverse complement.
CTCACTAACACTACTCAAATATTCAAGCCACCAAATTCAATTGATTAGACCCCTGAAACAACTTAATAAAATGATGTAATTCAGGCCCTTGGGAAAGGTACCTAGTGGGGCTGGTGTGTACCTGCTTTCATTCCTTTCTAAGGTTCAAAGCATATTTTTAAGAAGCCAGTTAATTTTCTTCAGTGAATTCTATTTCAATGTCAGCTTCTCTACTGAGAATTGTTTATAGCTTGGCAATATGGCCATTAAACTTTACTTACCTTTGAAAAATTAAAGTATCTGGGTGTTATAGAGTGAAATTTGAGCCCAGATTGCCAGTAATATTTCCACCATACCATGCTACCTTTACAGGTAATTTTTCTCTTCAAATTTTGCTTTATATGAATGGATAGTTGACATATTTTCTTCTGCTGCCTCCTATGATACATAAATTCAATTAAGAAATAAAACCAAGGAAACACACATTACCAAATTAATTATGTATGACCCAAATGCTTAGGAATGAAAAATTTAGCCTTAGACCCATTCATATTGCATGGGCAGCTAACAACAAGTCCTAGTTTCCTAATGTACCGCTTTATGAGCTAAAAAAGAACCATAATGAACTTATGTCCCATAACACGTCTCTAATGCTTATAAATATTTTACATAAAGTCAATTAATGGAGTTAAACTCCTACAACCAGATGATGAGACCTGACAGATCCCATCTTTTTGAGGCAACAGTTGAAAATGGCCAATTCAAAGGCATCCTAAATTATTTATATGTAAGTTAAAAATTTTCATGTTCCAATTTTATGTTTTTTTTCTCATTTTAGAGAAGAACCAGGTTCTTTTAGGTCAGATAACAAGTTGTAAGTACAGTTATATGAGATATCAACTTATTTCCAGATTCGGGATATGGAATTCCCCATAAAGCATGCTCTGAGGCATGGGCTAGTATAAGTTTGAGGACACCGAGCCTAGGAAAGATGTGGGTTCACTTCTGGATGTTGGATGTTTCTAAGGTAAGGTGATATGGCTGCTGGATGAGAGAGATAGTCACTGGAAGGACAGACTTTGTGGTCATAGATGATGAGTCCCTCAGAGAAAGACCTCAGGCAGTAGCTGTGGGTCTAGGGAAAGCAGCAACCATCATTCAAGGGACACAATTGGCAAGAGTTGAGAATAGGTAGGGATTGCAGGAGGGCTTCATGCTGCCCCAATGGAGAACCCAGAGGAGAAGGACGATTGCTATCATGGGAATTGTGAGAATTATGATGGGAATTACGATTGGGTAGCACTGTCTCCTCCTGGTGGTAGGACTTGGTACTCCATGGCCACGATGTCTTAGAACCTGCACGTCACTGAGCCTGCAATACCAACCCAGCTGCAAAAGGCTGAGAAAGAGGGAAGCTGACACCTTGCAGTCCATTGGTCTTTGATTCTATAGTTCCATAACCATAAATACGTTCTTTTTATGTGTGTGTGGTTAAGTTTCTCAAATGTCAACAGAACATAGTAGATATGAACACTGACTCTGGAGCCAAATTGCTGGGTTCAGAATGGGCCCTTGAACAAGTTACTTGACCTCTCTGCAGTTCAGTTTTCTCATCTGTACGTTGGGCATAATAGTCTCTACATCATTAGCTTGTTACGAGGTTTAAATGAGTTGATATTTGTAAAGCTTTTGGAACTGCAGATGGCACAGAATATGAGTTTTCTATTCCATTATCAAAACTAAAAAGAAAACTTTAATGTATTATGGATACAGTCATGATACAAAACCAAATACTAGAGCCTCCACAATGATTTAACTAAATAGAGCTGTCAAGACAGTCACACTGCATTTTTGCAACAACATGGCTTTTTCTTAGTTAAAACAAAAATGTGATCTGCTGGAGCAACCACACCATAGTGTCAGGGAAGGCCCAGGGCAGAGAGTGAGAGATGTGAGGTGAAGCTGTAGTAAGTATCATCAGGTTAGCTACCTTGCACAAGCCACTTACCCTTTCTAAACCTCAGTTCTTCCTTCTGTATAATGGATCATATTTATTTCATAGGGTTGCTATTAGAAGTATTTTAAAAGTGCATAGGGTACTCTATAAGCCTTTACGCTGGGGAGGATTGCGGGGGGAGATAAGAGATCAACCGAAGGACTTGTATGCATACATATAAGCATAACCAATGGATGCAAGACACTGGGGGGGGATGGTGAGGGCATGTGCGGGGGCAGGGGGATGTAGGGGAGGCTGGGGGAAGGTCAATGGGGAAAAAAGGAGACATATGTACTACTACTTGTAATACTTTAAACAATAAAATAAAATTTAAAAAAGAAAGAAATAGAAATAAATAAGTAGATAAAAGTTGTAAAAAATGTGATCTGCTCTTCTATAAATGAATTCAATAAAGCAGCAATGCACACACAATTTATTTGAAAAGAAAACAAAATATTCTCCTATTCCTGTCACTGTAAGTGTTTATAGGCTGCCCTTATTTAGGCAGACAAGATGTCCTGATGTAGCTTTACTAGATCACGTGCTAGCAGAAATGGATTTATAATGAGCTATTTTTAAAAATCTGGTTGCCCTTGTTAGCAGTCTCATTTATTTTCAAGGTGATTGGCTTGAGTTAAGGACCTATTCCATGACCTTGAAGCAAAGAACAGTTAATTTATATAGCAAAGGGTTACTTAGCACTTGTATCTCAACCATGAACCCAGGTAACCTGAAAAATTAACTACATTTTCTTGCCTGTGGGCTTTTCACACATACAAATAAAAGAAACATTTTTTTCTCCTTCTTCTTCTTCATGTAAGAACCCATGTGTGGCAGATTTTATTTTCTAAAAATTGCCACAGTAATACATTCAGTCCCAAATGTTCCTCAAGAATCATGACACACCCCTATTGAGAGGTGAAATCTACTTCTCCTCCTTTGAACCCGAGCAGAACTTTGGGGCTGGCTCCACAAATAGAATGCAGTGGAAGTGACACCCATGACTTCCGAGGCCAGGTCATAAATAGTGTTATGGCCGTGCCTGGTTCTACCTCTTCGGCACACACATCCTTGAGATCCAGCCACCATGTTGTGCGGAAGCCTCAGGCACATGAGGAGACCATGTGTTTCTTCCTGACCCAACCTGAGACCTCCTGCTGGAAGCCAGCATCAGCTGCCAGAAATGTTAGTGTACTAATCTCCAGAAAATTCCATATCCCAGTCCTCAGCCTTTGAGCAGCCCCAAATTGCAGAATTCCGAGCAAAACAAAAGTAATTGCTTAAGGTGCTAAGTGTGGGGATGGTTTGTTAGTCAGGATGAGAGAACTGTAACCCCAGGGCTTCCTATTCTGCAGATGTGTATGGTTTTTGCCTAAGGGAATAGTTAAGAGGCCCTTGGAATCAAAAGTGAGAACAGGATCAGGGCTCAGAGAGTACAAGGAGGGAGGCAGTTGTCCAGCCGCGAAGGAGTAAAATTCCTAAGCTACAAGAAGGAGAGCTAGGAGTTCTGAGAGCAGTGGAGATGGTGTTCCAGTCCCAACGAGGCTCGGAGGAAGGGCAGGATCTCTGACAGGCTGGCAGTGTGTGGGCCTGTGGACCAAATACTAAGCTCAGTGGTCTTGGGCTCTCATGATCCCTTATGGTGTGTGTGTGTGTGTGTGTGTGTGTGTGTGTGTGTATCTGTGTGTGTGTGTCTGTGTGTGTGTGTGTGTGTGTGTGGTGGGGGAATGGGAAAAGAAAAACCAGTTGCCTTTAGGTGGACCATAACTGCCAGAGCAAAGACAGGTGGCAGAGTTGCAACCACATACTGAAAGACATCCTTGGAATCCATGTAAGCCCCTGGGACACTTGTCTGGTCCTGGGAAGGAAAAGGTACTCTCAGAATTTATACTGATGAAGGGTACATATCCCCTTGACCAGGAGTTCGACCAGCAGGCAGGCCAGCCAACCGCCCAAGTCCCCTCCCCCTGGCCAGGCTGGCCGGACCCCACCCATGCACGAATTCATGCACCAGGCCTCTAATATTTATATAATCTGGCCACTCAGTGAAAAAAAAAATATATATATATATATTCACTGAGTGGCCAGATTATTATGCATTCAGAGATCATAATAATCTGGCCACTCTCTCTCTCTCTCTCTCTCTCTCTCTCTCTCTCTCTCTCTATATATATATATATATATATATATATATATATATATGAAAATTGTTAACCATTTGTTATAATATCATTTGTTGACTAGTTAATTTGCTGGTTAATCCTTTTCTTTATTGATTTGAAATATTACTTTATCATATACCAGATATTTTAGTATATTTGATTTTGCTGTGTTTCATTAATCCATCTGTCTAGATTACCAAAGTGATTCCATTTTAGTAATTATATATTTATAATTACTTTAATATCTTGTAGAGAAATGTCTTGTCATTATTTTTTTCCAGAAGTTTCTTGGCTTTCTCATAAGTGTATTCTTCCAGGCAGGCTTTTTGGTGAGCTACTTCTTCACTCCTCCACCCCAAAAAACTCACTAGGGATTTGATTGTGATTGTCTTGCTTGCAAATAGTTAAATATGGCAGATTGAACACAAAAATCACTTTAACTCTTCTTGTTCCCAGAATCCCATTAAATGAGAGTAAAGAAATGTGTGAAGAAGATATACCAGTAAATAGACAAGAATAAAAGTGAGATAGGAAACAACAGTGACAAAATTTGGGAAGCTGATAGGCAGATAGATGGGAGTTAAATGACTTAACAGACAGAGAAAGCTGAATCCTAAGCTGGAGGTTGGGAAAGGGGAGTCATAACCTAATGTACATTGCAGAACCCTCCAAAGGAGCAGGGTTTGGCAGGTGGAAGAATTGGTTGAAAGTCTGTTGAACAATTTAGTCCCTCAATCTCCATTCCAAATGTAGTCAGCTGAGCAAACATCCCTTCCCCATTCTGGCAGGACACTTGAGGTTTATTCTATAAAGAGGATAAGCAGATGATCTTTGAACTAGACAATACTAGGCGCAGCTCAAACAGAGACCAAGTAGAAAACATGGGGATTAAGGTGAACCTGATATATGGGACTTGAGATTCTCAGCCTTCTTCCCTCAAATGGCTCAAAATTTTGGCAGCCAGACATGTACATTCTATGTAAGAGGTCAGAAGTATCTTCTCTGGAAACCTAACTTCCAGGAGAAAGAGCACAAGATACTCAATTCAGAGGTCTTTCAAATATCACCCTAGAGAGAAAAGCATCATTGACAAGCAACCCCAGAGCTTCCAGTCATCATTTTAGTGTCCCACTTTTAATATGATCTGATGGCCAATGACTGCCAGAGATTTATTTAAAAAGTAAAAGCCAACTTGAAATGCAAATATAAATGGAAATAAAAGTCCATAATAACTACTATTAATGTCTTCAGAGAAGATATAAATCTATGAAGAAGTAGATACTGTAAAAAAGAAATATTCAGTGAATATAAAACCTTAGGCATTAAAATTATGATAGCACAAACTGTTGGGAGATAAAATCAAAGGAATCCCTCCCCTCCCAGAAAATAGAATAGAAAAAAAGATTTTAAGAAATAGAGGCTCATCTAGAATGTTCTAGAATAATTGAAGTTCTGTGAATATAAGACAGAGATAACAGAGGGAAGGAAATCATTAATAAAATAATTCAACAATTTTTCCCAGAATATCCTGATAAATGTCTGGAACAATGAAGTAGACCAACTCCAAGGCACATTATCAAGGAATTTCAGAAAGCGGGGGGACAGAAAATATGTTCTACAAACTCTCAGGGAGAAAGACAAACAAGTTTCATACAAAGTATCAAATATTAGATGGCATCAGACTTATCAATAACAATAGTGAAAGCTAGAAAGCAGTAGATCAACAACACACGCAAAATTCTGAGGAAAAATAATTTCAAGCCAAGAGTTTCATATTCGGTGCCTAAAAAAAAAAACAACAAACTATACACACACAACAAACTTACATCCCATGCAGTCTTTATCAGGAAGCTGTTTGAGATATGCTTCTATAAAACTATAGAGTTAATCAAGAAAGAAAGAAGAGATAGGGTCCAGGAAGCAGAGACTCCAGCCCAAGAGGAAGGCTAAGGTGACCCTATTGATAGTAATGAAGGGAGCTTCCTGGATGGCTTCTAGATACAGTCATGTAAAGGTATTTCAGTCAAAGATGGACCTCATACATGGCAGTGGTCCCATAAGATTACAATGGAGCTGAAACATTCCTGTGGCCTAATGATGTAGTCATTGCAATGTCATAGCATAGTGCATTACTTGCATGTTTGTGTTGATGCCGGTCTGGTGTAAGCAAACCCACTGTGTTGCCAGTTCTGTAAAAGTACAGCACATACAATTATGTACAGTGCATAACACTTACTAATGGTAATAAATAACTGTGTTACTTTTTATGTATTTGCTGTACAAGACTTTTAAGAGCTGTTTTAGAATGTACTCTTTCTACTTATAAAAACAGGTTTGCTGTAAAACAGTATGCTGTGTTAAGCCAGCAGGAGCCTCGTGTATCTTGTGTTTACCTTGTGTCTTGATGGCATCATTTTCTCTTCTGTTTGATTTAATCTTGTGTTTTGTACAGTAACAGACTGTACATGCTGATAGCCTAGGAGCAATAGGCTAGACCAGCCGTGGGCAAACTACGGCCCACGGGCCGGATCCGGCCCGTTCAGCTGTTCTATCCGGCCCACGGAGCCGAAAGAGCGGAGGGTTCTCTTGCTCTCCCCTCCGCTCCTTTACTTTGAATTTATATTAGTTCACACAAACACCCCATCCATGCTTTTGTTCCGGCCCTCCGGTCCAGTTTAAGAACCCATTGTGGCCCTCGAGTCAAAAAGTTTGCCCACCCCTGGTAGACCATATAGCCTAGGTGTGTAGGAGGCTATACCATCTAGGTTGCTGTAAGTACACTTTCTGATGTTTGCACAACAATGAAACCACTTAAGGATGCAATTCTCAAAACATCCTTGTCAGTAAGTGGCACATGACTGTATTAGGTATAGTAGTAGTAGGCAGAACTCCCAAGATTTCCACCCCCTGATACACATGCCCTGAATAATCCCCTCCCCGAGGCAGGCAGGACCCATGAACGTGATGGGATAACATGCCCATGATGAAGTTGTGTTACGTAATGGTTACAAGATTTCACAGATGTGATAATGTCCCTAACCAGTTGATTTTAAATTAACTAAAAGGAAGATTATCTTGGGTGGGCCCAACCTTCGTTTTTTTACAGCAGTGTAGTATTCCATTATGTAGATGTACCACAGGGTGGTCCAGCGAAGCGGAGGGCCTCCGTTCTAGCACCACAAGGAAATGAATCCTGCCAAGAGCCCAATGATCTGGGAAGAGGACTCTGTGACTCAGATGGGAATGCATCCCTGGCCATCACCTTGACTTCAGCCCAGTATGAACCTGAATAGAGAACCAGTTATGCCATGCCTGGACCCAGGGAAACAGTGAGATAAGAAATGTGCATTGTTTTAAGCCACTCACTGTGTGTCAGTAGATAAATAGCACAGGTGTAGATGGCATCAATCCAGATTGGAGCAGCTCAGACTCTGGAGACGTTTATTCAGAGTTGTAAACTGGTTCTAATGTCTTGACAGATGCACTCAGCTTGCAGATAATTGGAAAATGTACTGGTAGTAAGTACACACAAAACTAAGGAATTAAACACAAGACCATTGGTCACTTTAAGAAAAACAAAATGTTTGTAATAGGATTTACAGAGTCACAATAATGTAAAAGCGAAATGACAGTCTAGGCAAACTTACATGATAAATACTGTAGATGAGGAAAATGTTTTTTTTTTAATATATTTTATTGATTTTCTACAGAGAGGAAGGGAGAGGGATAGAGAGTTAGAAACATCGATCAGCTGCCTCTTGCACACCCCCCACTGGGGATGTGCCCGCAACCAAGGTACATGCCCTTGACCGGAATCGAATCTGGGACCCTCCAGTCCGCAGGCCGACGCTCTATCCACTGAGCCAAACCGGTTTTGGCAGGAAAATGTTTTTCTGATCCTCTTTGAGTCCTTGGTTGGGTCTGAAAATTAGACTGACAAAGACAAATTAACAGGAGAAAAGCATACAAATTTACTTAAGTTTTAGGTGAAACGGGAGCCTTCATAAGGAAATGAAGAACCAAAGAAGCAGCTGAACTTGAGTGTTTTTTTTTTAAATTTAAATTCTTTATTGTTGAAAGTATTACATGTTTCCTTTTTCCCCCATTGACCTCTGCCTGGCCACTCCCGCCTCCCAGCCCATGTCCCTGCCCCCCTACTGTCTGTGTCCATTGGTTATGATCATATGCATGCATACAAGTCCTTTGGTTGATCTCTTACCCTCCCCCTCCCGCCATCCCCTGCCTTCCCTCCGAGACTCAACAATTGTTTGATGCTTCTGTATCATTGGATCTATTTTAGTTAATCAGTTTATGTTGTTAATTAGATTCCACAAATGAGTGAGATCATGTGATATTTATCTTTCTCCAACTAGCTTATTTTGCTCAGTATAATGCTTTCCAGGTCCATCCATGCTGTTGCAAATGTGAGAGTTCTTTCTTTTTTATAGCTGTGTAGTATTCCATTGTGTAGATGTACCACAGGTTTTTAATCCACTCATCTGCTGATGGGCACTTAGGCTGTTTCCAAATCTTAGCTATTGTAAATTGCACTGCTATGAACATAGGGTTGCATATATTCTTTCTGATTGGTGTTTCTGATTTCTTGGGATATATTCCTAAAGTGGGGTTACTGGGTCAAATGGGAGTTCCATTTTTAATTTTCTGAGGAAACTCCATACTGTCTTCCACAGTGGCTGCACCAGTCTGCATTCCCACCAGCAGTGCACGAGGGTTCCTTTTTCTCCACATGTCATTTGTTGATTTGCTGATGATAGCCATTCTGACAGGGGTGAGATGGTACCGCATTGTTGTTTTGATTTGCATCTCTTGGATGATTAGTGCCTTTGAGCATGTTTTCATATGTCTCTAAGCCTTCTGTATGTCCTCTTTCGAAAAGTGTCTGTTTAGGTTCTTTGCCCATTTTTTGATTGGATTGCTTATCTTCCATTTGTTAAGTTGTAGAGTTCCCTATAAATTTTATAGATTAAACCCTTGTCAGATATAACATTAGCAAATATGTTCTCCCATGCAGTGGGCTTTCTTGTTGTTTTGTTGATGGTTTCTTTTTCTGCGCAGAAGCTTTTTATTTTGATGTAGTCCCATTTGTTTACTTTCTCCTTAGTTTTCATTGTCCTAGGAGCTGTATCGGTGAAGATATTGCTACGAGGTATGTCTGATATTTTACTGGCTATGGATTCTTCTAAATTCTTATGGTTTCCCATCTTATGTTTAAGTCCTTTATCCATTTTGAGTTTATTTTTGTATGTGGTGTAAGTTGGTGATCTAGTTTCATTTTTTTTGCATGTATCTGTCTAATTTTCCCAACACCATTTATTGAAGAGACTATCTTGATTCCATTGTATGCTCTTGCCTCCTTTGTCAAATATTAGTTGAGCATAATGGCTTAAGTCGATTTCTGGGTTCTCTGTTCTGTTCCATTGGTCTATATGTCTGTTCTTGTGCTAGTTAGTACCAGACAGTTTTAAGAACAGTAGCTTTGTAGTATAGCTTGATATCTGGTATTGTGATTCCTCAAACTTTGTTCTTCTTTCTCAGGTTGCTGCGGCTCTTCAGGGTCTTTTTTTATTCCATACAAATTTTTGGAGAGTTTGTTCTAGGTCTGTGAAATATGCCATTGGTATTTTAATGTTGATTGCATCGAATGTGTAGATTGCTTTGGGTAGTATGGACATTTTAATGATGTTGATTCTAGCAATCCACAAACACAGTATATTCTTCCACTTGTTTATATCTTCCTCTATCTCACTTTTCAATGTCCTATAGTTTTCCAAGTACAAGTTTTTACCTCCTTAGTTTATTCCTAGGTATCTTAATTTTTTTGGTGTGGATGGTAAATGACATTGCTTTTTTAGTCTCTCTTTCTGTAAGTTCACTATTCATGTATAGAAATGCCATAGATTTCTTGGTGTTAATTTTGTATCCTGCTACATTGCTGAATTCATTTATTAAGTCTAATGGTTTTTTGATGGAGTCTTTAGGGTTTTTTACGTACAATATCATGTTATCTGCGAATAGGGACAGTTTTACTTCTTCTTTTCCAATTTGGATGCCCTTTATTTCTTCTTCTTGTCTGATTGCTATGGCAAGCACTTCCAATACTATGTTGAACAAGAGTGGAGAAAGTGGGTATCCCTGTCTTGTTCCTGCTCTTAGTGAAAATGGTTTTAATATTTGCCCATTGAGTATGATGTTGACTATATAGGTTTGCCATATAAGGCTTTTATTATGTTGAGGAATGATCCCTTTATTTCCACCTTGCTGAGAGTTTTTATCAAAAAAGGGTGTTGGATTTTGTCCAATGCTTTTTTTCTGCATCAATTGATATGATAATGTGTTTTTTTTCTTTCAATTTGTTTATGTGATGTTGAACTTGAATGTTTTTATGCTGAGTTTGAGGAAGAGTGCAAAGTTTTAGAAAGATGTGATGGAACAAAGGTTATGAGGTAAGTCTAATAAACTGAGGGAAACTTAGCAAGGCCTGTTCATTCAGATTCCTGTGTCCTTTAGTCTTCAGAGATAAGGATGCTCCTTTCTTCAGGTATATGGAGGGCACCTCTCACATAAGGGTTTTGTGACCTGCTTCATGGAGAAGGTGAGAAAGTCCTTCCTGCACCTGCCATTTCTCAAATTACATCAGCTGGAAATATTTAACATGGTAAGGTGTCATAATTGGGGATAACATGTCCTGAACACTGTCAATACATTGGAGGGTTGCAGATGGAAGTGTACGTGGGGTGGGGGTAAGAATCTTCTTCTTCCATAGTTAATGTAATCCTATCTAATAAAAGAGTAATATGCAAATTGACTGTACCTCTGTGACACCCACAAGCCACGCCCACCAGCCAATCAGGAGCAAGTATCCAAATTAACCCAATCAAGATGGCTGTGGCCACAGAGCTGCAGCAAGCAGGAGGCTTGAGTTTCCCTGGCAATGGAGGAAGCCAAGCTTCCCTGCTGCCCTGGCTGGCCCAGGCCTACACTCAAGGCTACAAAGTTTCAATTATAGAAGATAAATAAACCCCAGATACCAGGGCCTCACTTGGGTCGCCGGGGGGCGTGGCCGGCCTGCAAACCACCACAGGCCCCTTGCCCAGGCTGCCCCACACCCCAAGGGAACCCCCACCCTGATCCGGGACACCCTTCAGGGCAAACCAGCTGACCCCCACCCATGCACCAGGCCTCTATCCTATCTAATAAAAGAGTAATATGCAGATTGACCATCACTTCAACACACAAGATGGCTGCCCCCATGTGGACACAAGATGGCCACCACAAGATGGCCAGCAGGGGAGGGCAGTTGGGAGGGACCAGATCTGCAAGGGAGGGCAGTTGGGGGTGATCAAGCCTGCAGGGGAGGGCAGTTAGGGATGACCAGGCTGGCAGAGGAGGGAAGTTGGGGGCGACCGGGCCTGCAGAGAAGGGCAATTGGGGGGGACCCAGGCCTACAGGGGAGAGCAGTTGGGGGGTGACCAGGCCTGCAGGGGAGGGCAGTTATGAGTGACTAGGCCTGCAGGGGAGGGCAGTTAGGGGCAATCAGGCTGGCAGGGGAGGGCAGTTAGGCATCAATCAGGCTGTCAGGGGAGTGGTTAGGGGGTGATCAGGCTGGCAGGCAGAAGTGGTTAGGGGCAATCAGGAAGGCAAGCAGGCAAGCAGTTGGGAGCCAGCAGTCCTGGATTGTGAGAGGGATGTCGGACTGCCCATTTAAGCCTGATCCTAGGATCGGGCCTAAATGGGCAGTCAGACATCCCTTGAGGGGTCCCAGATTGGAGAGGGTGCAGGCTGGGCTGAGGAACACACACCCCCATGCATGATTTTCATGCACCAGGCCTCTAGTAGATAATAATTAGAATGGAAAAATTAGAAGTATCAATATATGCCTATTAGAGTGACTGTGGGAAGGGAAAAATTGGAGTTGGGAAGGCAGGTAATGTTTGTAATCAACTGATTATGGACCTTGTTAAAATCTGTGGAAGTACCATGCCTCTTGAAGAGATGTAAATGTATAGATTAGACAAAAGTGAAAATGAATCTGAAGCAAGAATTGAAAGTTCAATAGATTAAAGATACTTAAGATGGCCTGGCCGGTGTGGCTCAGTGGTTGAGTGTTGACCCATGAACCAAGAGGTCACTGTTCGATTCCCAGTCAGGGCACATGCCAGGGTTGCAGGCTTGATCCCCAGTAGGGGGCATGCAGGAGGCAAGGTAGCCAATTGATTATGTCTCTCTCATCAATGTTTCTATTTCTCTCTCCCTCTCTCTGAAATTAATAAAGCATATTAAAAAATACTTAAGATTGATTCTTGAGATGACATTTGCATTCAATTTCATTTTCAAATCCCTCCCCCTTATGGGCTGTTTGTAAATGAATAAGATTATTAATGGTAAATTCAATTAGCTTATTCCATGTATGAAAAAATGCCACAAATGAAAAGAATATCCTTTACCCAATCACATATATTTCCTTTTTAAAAATGACTTTCAGGAAGCTAGCCTGATTAAATAAACAAGAGCTGCCACTCCTCAATTTATAGCACACCATAGAGTGAGGGGATTGTTTCTCTTGCTAATCGCAATGGCTAATACTTCCAGTACTATGTCGAACAGGAGTGGAGAGAGTGGGCATCCCTGTCTTGTTCCTGTTCTTAGGGGAAATGATTTTAGTTTTTGCCCATTGAGTATGATGTTGGCTGTGGGTTTGTCATATATGGCTTTTATTGTGTTGAGGTATGATCCTTCTATTCCCACCTTGCTGAGAGTTTTTATCAAAAATGGGTGTTGGATTTGTCGAATGCTTTTTGTGCATCAATTGATATGACTATGTGATTTTTATCTCTCCATTTGTTTATGTGATGTATCACGTTTATTGATTTGCAGATATTATACCACCCTTGCATTCCTGGGAAAAATCCTACTTGGTCATGTAGTATGATCTTTCTGATGTACTGCTGGATCCGATTTGCTAGAATTTTGTTGAGGATTTTGGCATCTATGTTCATGAGGGATACTAGCCTGTAAATCTCTTTCATTGTGTTATTTTTATCTGGTTTTGGTATTAGGGTGATGCTGGCTTCATAGAATGAGCTTGGAAGTGTTCCTTCCTCTTGAATTTTTTGGAATAGTCTGAGGAGGATAAGTTTTAGTTCTTCCTTGAATGTTTGGTAAAACTCCCCTGTGAAGCCGTCTGGCCCCAGGCTTTTGTTTGCTGGAAGCTTTTTGATGACTGCTTCAATTTCTTCCATAGCTATTGGCCTATAGAGATTTTTAGATTCTTCCTAATTGAGTTTTGGAAGGTTGTATTTTTCTAGGAGTATGTCCATTTCCTCCAAGTTGTCTAGTTTGTTGGAATAGAGTTGTTCATAGTATCTTTTAAAAATCCTTTGTATTTCGGTGGGGTCTGTTGTTATTTCTCCTCTTTAATTTCTGATTTTGTTTATTTGGGTCTGCTCTCTTTGCTTCTTGGTGAGCCTGGCTAGAGGTTCATCAATCTTGTTTATCCTTTCAAAGAACCAGCTCTTGGTTTTGTTGATTTTTTTTGTCTCTGTGTCATTTATCTCCACTTTGATCTTTATTATTTCCTTCCTTCTGCTTAGACTGGGCTTTTCTTGTTGCTCTCTTTCTAACTCTTTGAGTTGTAGGGTTAGGTACTTTATTACCATTGTTTCTTTCTTTCTTTTTTTTTTTTTTTTTTTTTTTGCAGTAGGCTTGTAGAGCTATGAACTTCCCTCTTAAGACTGCTTTAGCTGTGTCCCATAGATTTTGGATTGTTGTGTTTTCATTGTCATTTGTTGCCATGACGTTTTTTATTTCTTCCTTGATCTCTCTGGTAACCCAGTCATTGTTTAATAGCATGCTGTTTAGTCTCCATGTGTTTGATTTTTTTGGATTGTTTTTGTTGTAGTTGATTTCCAGTTTTATGCCACTGTGATCTGAGAAGATGCTTGATATGATTTCTATCTTCTTGAATTTGAAGAGACTTTTCCTATGACCCAATATATGGTCTATCTTTGAAAATGACCAATGTGCACTTGAGAAGAATGTATATTCTGTGGCTTTGGGGTGAAATGTTCTGAAGATGTCAATTAATTCCATCTGGTCTAGTGAGTCATTTAGGATTAATGTTTCTTTGCTGATTTTTTTGTTTAGAGGATTTGTCCAATAGTGATAGTGGGGTATTAAAGTCTCCTACTATGATTGTATTGCTGTCAATCTCTCCCTTGATATCCTCCAGGAGTTTTTTTTTTATGTATTTGGGTGCTCCTATATTGGGTGCATATATGTTTACCAGAGTTATTTCTTCTTGTTGTATTGTTCCCTTTAGTATTATGCAGTGGCCTTCCTTATCTCTTGTTATGTCCTTCACTTTGAGATCTAATTTGTCAGATATAAGTATGGCTACCCCAGCTTTTTTTCATTTCCATTCACCTGGAAAACCTTTTTCCATCCCTTGACCCTCAGTCTGTATGTGTCTTTTTTTCTGAGGTGGGTTTCTTGTAGACAGCAGATATATGGGTCATGTTTTCTTATCCAATCCGTTACCCTATTTCTTTTGATTGGGGCATTTAATCCATTTACATTTAAAGTTATTAGTGATAGGTATTTGTTTGTTGCCATTTTTATTCTTTACCCCTGTTTTCCTCCTTTGCTTCCTATTTCTTTTCTTTCTTTTTTTTTTTTTTTTTTTTTTTACAGCAGACCCTTTAGCATTTATTGCATTGCTGGTTTGGTGGTAATAAACTCCCTTAGTCCTTTTTTGTCTGTGAAGCTCCTGATTTCACCCTCAATTTTGATTGATAGCCTTGCTGGGTACAGGATTCTTGGATTCAGACCCTTCCTTTGCATGACTTTGTATATTTCATTGAATTCCCTTCTGGCTTGATGTGTTTCTGTTGGGAAATCAGTTGCTAATCTGATGTGGGATCCTTTGTAGGTAACTTTCTGTCTCTCTCTGGCCGCTTTTAAGATTCTTACTTTGTCGTTAGTGTTTGCCAATTTAATTATAATGTGCCTTGGCATCAGTCTTTTGGGGTTCATTTTGCTTGGGACTCTGTGAGCTTCTTGCATTTGTGTGGGTTTTTTCTTCCCTATATCAGGGAAGTTTTCTGTCATTATTTCTTCAAAGAGGTTTTCTATTCCTTGCTCAGTTTCCTCACCTTCTGGAACCCCTATTATGTGGATGTTGTTTTGTTTGGTGTTGTCCCAAAGTTCCCTTAGGCTCTCCTCCTGCTTTTTAATTTTTTTTTCTAGAAGCTGCTCTACTTGGGTATTTTTTCCTACCTTGTCTTCTAGCTCACTGATGGGGTCCTCTACTTCTTCTAGTCTACTCTTGATGCTTTCTATTGAGTTATTTACAGCAGTGATGTCATTTTTCATTTCTTCTTTGTTCTTCTTCATTTCCTCTTGGTTCTTACACATGTTGTCGAATTTGTCTTCCATTCTTTTCATCCACCTTATGACCATTTCTCTGAATTCTTTCTCTGACAGGTTGCTTGCCTCTATTTTGTTTACTTCCTTTTCTGGTGATGCCTGCTTTTCTTTCATATGTGGGCTGTTTCTTTGTCTTCCCATGATCTCTCTTCTCCGGGTGTCTGGTTATGTAGTGCATTGATTTAAAGGCACAAAATACAACACAACCAGGTATACCCCAGAAGGCACTGAACAGAAATGTATTCTCAATATTAATAACTCCAAATAAAGGTGACCACCAGAGAAAGGCAAATTAGAGGATAGGAGAGAAAGAAGAAGAGGGAAAAAAAGGAGTGAAAAAATGAAATTGGGAAAAGGGGAAAAAAAGTAAGAGAGAAAAGAAAGAGAATAATAAAGAAGAGGGGAACAAACTATATATATATATATATATATATATATATATATATATATATATATATATATATATGGAGTAAACTCCAATAGAACAGCCACTAATCCCAACAAATGCCAGTAACAAGTACCTGGAGATGAATGCAAACTACAAACAACAACTAATATCAAGCAAGGCGAGGGAAAACAGAAACAAAAACAAACAAAAACAAAACAAAAAACTAAAAGAATAAGCAAAACAATCTCACTAACAAGCATAAAAAATCGATATAATCAACAATCAAGCAAACAACAACAAAAGGACAGAGAGAAAAATTTTTTTGCATAGTGAATAAAGAGAAGAGAGAGGAGCAGGGGATTGGAAATTAGATATATAAGTAGGGTGAAATTTTAACAGGGGTAAAAAGAAGGAATAGGGAAAATCTAAAGCAGGAAAAGGGTAAGAGAAACAGGACAACAAAAGGGGAAAAGTTAGGAAGAGAGTGCAGGCATAAAGGTAAAGTTGAGATAGAGTACAATGATGCTAAAGGAAAGATGAAAATAGAATGTAGAATACTAATCGCAAAGTAAAATAAAGAGAAAATAAAATGACACTTAAAAAAAGGTAAAATAGTAGTAGTAATAATACTGATTGAAAGTAAAAATGTATTAATTAAAAGGGTAAAATCAAGTGAGTAAAAAAGAAAAAATTAGTTTCTTAAGTAAAAGATGAAAAAATAAAAATAAATAAAAATGTGCAGTAGTGAAGGTCATTCACTTCCTCTACTGTTCTGTTTGGCACGCCTGTTTCCTAGTCAGGACAGTATTGAAGTTCCCTGATTTCCACTGCTCCTCAGTGTTGTAAGCCAGTCCTGATTTTTAAGCAGGCAGTATGTCTCTATTTCTTGTATTCCTTTATTTGTGTTTACACAAGAGTCAATTTTTGATTCAACCCCTGGGTGGCAGTTTTTCTGAATTGACTTCTGGGTCTATAGGTTCTCTCTAGCCTGTGCTTAGATCCTGCTTCCCCTGTGGCACTTAATACTTGTTTGTGGGAGTAGGTTGCCCCAGAGCTGGTTTTATGATGGTTATTCTCCACTCTGATCCCCAGGTTCTAGAAAAACAACTTTTCCCTGAAGCCTCTTAGGGTGTCCCCAATTGGGTGATCTTATGTATTGGGGTTAGTAATCAGAAGCAAGGATTTAAAGAGGAAAAAGAAAGAAAGAAAGAAAAAGAGCCAGAGTAAGTGTGTGAACTCCAGGGCTGCATGCAAATCTGTGCAGTCTTTTTTTTTCCCTTGGGTCTAAGCAGCAGGCACACTTTTAAAATTTTTAGGCTGTCCTTTTGTGTCCAAATCAAAATGGGTTGCTTTTTAGAGTTCCCTTCTGTTAGCAGCTCTGAGGACCCCCTTCCACATTCACGGATCACACCAGCCCCAATGGCCACAGATTTTTCTAGGTGCAGACTTCCCCAGGTTCTTTCTCCTGCCAGGACCACAGACCTCACCTTATCCCAGGCAGAATCTAACCTTTCTGTGGTGGAGTGTAGCGCTCCTCTGAATCCGCATGTTTGCGCCAATTGGGGGCCAGTGTTCTCAGGTTCGCAGCTGTTCGGTGGGTGCCGCAGTTGTAGATTCCCCGGGCTTTTCAGGCGTCTGATAACATCCACTTTCCTCTTCAAGATGGGCGATCTCCACATCTGAGCTGGTTGCTCTGGGAGGGAACCCAGCAGCAGTGGGGGCTGCCCGGTCAGGGGAGCCCCGTCCAGCAGTCTCCCACAGTCTCCTGGAGTATAGCTGTCCCTCAACTCACCAACAAACACTCCCCGTGCGACCACACACTCTCCCTTTGTTTTCTCACACACTGTCTTGCAGTCTGCCTTCCTGTCGGCAGCCATCTTCTCTTCTCCCTATAGCATTTTCTATGTGGGGTTTTCTCACCCACTCTAGGAAGTAAATGGTAAATTGATCCATTTCTGTTCTCTTTCTGAAAGAAAATTAAACTTATTAAGCATGGTAATTTCCATACTCACTTTCATCCATTTGAATCTGTACAATTCCTAAGAGTTTGTGATACCAAAGGTAGGTACATCCATAAAAAATGTGACTTTTCCAGACTTAGAATTTAAAAATGAATTTTGTTTAAAATCCTGAATCTCTTCAGGAAATTGGTAGGGAAATTGTGTTGAGATAGCCACTGATTTCTAATTCTCAGCAGATACAAAAGAATTGATTGGACCTTATCTAGAAAACCCCATTATGAAACCTGGCTATTATTTGTATATTCAGAGCAAAAAGTAGTGCTAAAGATTTAGCCTTGTGAAAACTTTATTCTTTAATTGTTAAAGCTTTGGTCAGGAAAAAAAATGAGAAAATGATAGTTTCCCATTTCAGGCTTTTCCAATCACTTTTTACCCATTTATTTCTTGCCTGGGGAACAAATTTTAAAGCACAAATATCAGTGCTTTCATATTTCTGAATGATAAATTATTAAAAGTTCACTTTAATCCAATGGTCATCATTTCTGAGGAAAAAAATTCTCAATACAAATGTAAAGAATAAAAGCCCATTAAAGACATTAATCTTTTGTTTTGGTTTCTTCTTTGTTCCATTGCAATTCTACAAAGACACAGGAATTAAGAAATTTTGGGTTAGGGACAGCTAAGTTGAAGCTTTCTCTAGAATGCTTTCTTCCTTTAATAAGCCATGGAAACTCAATGCAAATACTATTGCCACAATATCTATGTGCAAAGTCCAAATTTTAGAACAGTTGTCAGGAAATTCTGAAGGTTCTGCAGCCCAATTATGTGGGTGCTGTGGCCTGAATGTAATTTTTCTATTCCTCCTTCCCTTGTAAATTTATATCTTCAATGCAGTACTGTTCATGTGGTAAAGAATGTGTCATAGTTTGCCCAGGGTATGTAATGTGGCCAAGTTCTTATTGCTCCTAAGAATTTTAACTAGGCATATTCTGACTTTTGATTGTTCACCCTTTAAACAATTTTGCATTAATGTATACCACACAGAATATCAGCTTTTGAGGCGAAGGAGAAACTGAGGATAAGGATATTTGTAAACACATGGCTTCCACAGAAAACAGTTCAATAAGACCAGGTTTGCTGTTTGAATAACTACACTTTTTAAGGCAGTCAGCTCGTCCTTCTAAGCATGACAAGAAGAGAAGGAAAAATCTTTATATTATTTTTTTAAATAGAAGCTGTTAGTCTCGCCTCATTTATCATTCAGCTACAAAATGGAAACTTGGCCTTTGTCCACTCACAATTCTAATTTTTCAAGAAAACGTGCACATATTTGAACAAGTTTCGCTTCTTCTAAGTGGTTAACATGAAATGCTAAGTTTTTAGAACATGGAAACAATTTCAATAAAATAAGAAAAAAGTTTAATCTGGAGACTCATACCGTTAAATAATGGGGATTTGGAGGAGGATTGGGAATTAAGAGAGATCAGAGATCTCCACAAACCACAGTTAAAATAAAACAAATTCCAATGTGGTGCAAGTGAAATTGATGTTAACATAATTAGTTAATTCAATGGATTTAAGAAATACATTTTCTGAACAACTGTAGGAAAATATGATTGCTGTGTAATAGAATGAATTTTTTTCTGTTTCCTAACTGAGTTCTTTTCCCACCTCCTCACCCCTGTCCTTTTCTCCAACTCTCCCTCTATCCCCCCACCCCCACTCTCTACTTCATTTTTTCTAAGTGGCACAGAGGTGGCTAGAGATAGTGGTCCTAGCTGCATGTCCCTTCTACCTTCTTCCTTTTCTTGCATAAATTATCCTATTTCAGAACCCCAACTTTGTGGATTCACAATTTTGGGGGATTTGGGCTTCTTTTTGCCTCTGCCACATGGCCATCCAGTCACTATATGCTCTGTAATGGGGCAACAGGCAAAATATGGGTCATCACCCCTTTGATTCCCAGATCTAATAATTTAATTGACCATTCAACAGTGATTTATTGCATACCACCATATATCTGGCAAGTGGATTGCAGTGCCTATGGGGGTGGTGTTTTTCCAATTTACTGTGACTCTTATGCTGTAGCTCTTCCAGGCCCTATCCCACTGCCTGGCATGGTTAGGAGGCTCCCACTCACATTGGTCATCTTGGATTCCCAGTTTTGTTCCCCGAGACTTAGGAGACTGTCAGAAGTTCTGCTCAACTTAGCTTCTCTAGTCCCTTCTTTTGGGCTGGACAGATGTCCCTGGGGAAGAAGGAACACCTACATAGCAGGCTTAACTCTTTGTGGTTCTTTCTGTTTTTAGTTCCTTGAGCTTAAAATTCTTTATTCCCTTGTTAGCTGTTTAATGCTTTCAATCAGCTGGGGTTTCTGCTTGTTTCTTAAATATATATATATATATATATATATATATATATATATATATATACACACACACACACACATATACACACACACACACACATATATATACGTATATATATATAATTTTATTTATTTATTTTTCTTTATTGATTAAGGTATTACTTATGTGTCCTTATCGCTCCATTGCTCCCCCCACATCTCCCACTCATGCCCTCACCCCCCTGGTGTCTGTGTCCATTGGTTAGGCTTATACGCATGCATACAAGTCCTTTGGTTGATCTCTCCTCCTTCCCCCCACCCTCCCCTACCTTCCCTCTGAGGTTTGACGGTCTGATCGCTGCTTCTCTGTCTCTGGAACTGTTTGTGTTCATCAGTTTATGTTGTTCATTATATTCCACAAATGAGTGAGATCATGTCATATTTATGTTCCTCTGACTGGCTTATTTCACTTAGCATAATGCTCTCCAGGTCCATCCATGCTGTTGCAAATGATAAGAATTCCTTCTTTTTTACTACAGCATAGTATTCCATTGTGTAGATGTACCACAGTTTTTTAATCCACTCATCTGCTTTAAATATATTTTTATTGATTTCAGAGATGAAGAGAGTGAGATAGAAACATCAATGATGAGAGAGAATCATTGACCAGCTGCCTCCCGCATGCCCCACACATCGGGCATGTGCCCTGACCAGGAATCGAGCTGGGACCTCGTGGTTCACAGGTCAACACTCAACCACTGAGCTATGCCAGCCTGGCTCAATCAGCTGTTTTTAAGCTAGCTTTCCTTAGGAGATGGGTGGTTCCAATGATCTAGTTTACCAGTACATTATTGAAACCCTTCACCTTTTAAGATTCATTTCCACATTTTTTATTTGTGAAATTATATCTATGATACCCCTTCATTCTAGGCAGAATTCACCATGTCATCCTCTGTGCCAGCAAACTTGTGGGCACATACCTGTTTAGAGAGTGTATCCATTTTATAATAGCTCAGTTAAGCACCGAGTTATTGTATAAAGGACATGTATAAAGGACAGTAGTTATCCCTAAACCATGTTTATGTTCACAGTGCCTACTGTTGATGCATATAGTACATGCTCAATAAGCGTGTGTTGGTGTAAATAGCATCTCATGTGAATTTCATGTTTATAAACTCAGTGTCTCAAGTAAAAATCATTTAATAGCCACTCTCCCACCACAAGAAGAGAAAAGGAAAACAAAAGAAAAGGTAGAACTTATGTGTCTCTTTTAGGATGCATGAGCTAGGGAAATTTTAAAAAGTAGCTGTCTTCTTTGGTTTTGCCAAAAGAAGGATGGGGAAATAGGAAGAGAAGTATTGTAACCATCAAGGTTAGGAAGGGAAAAGGAAGAAAAGAAACCCTTCCACACGGATTTGGGGGATGATTTGCCAAGAGGCCAGCCTGTAAGCGTTGTTCAACCTCTGCATGTCTGCCTCTGTGCTCCAGAGGAGAAGCACAGGCTACCCAAATATGTGCCTCTAACATGATACGATTGTCAGAAACCTTGCAGAGTGGGAGTTCACACCCATTTGGACAATTGTTCTTAGAGGTATCCATCTTAATACTTAGGTTTTCTAAGTGGATATTTGGTCAATGAAATTTGTAAAAATACTAGTACTTAAGAGTACAGAAAAAAAGTGCATTTTAAGCATAAGGTGTGGATGGGAAAGAAGTAAGCAAATATTAATATTTCCTCCCAGTGGAAATTCTTTTACAAGATAAGAAAAATTGCCTTGTTGGCAGTAAATTAATTATTGTAGATGGCATAAGCATATGCAATTTGTGTGGCATTCTTAATCAAGCAGTATGAAGAAGTTTATACCACAAACAGAATGTTGCCATGAAAAATCATTGCCAGATGTGATATTTTATTTCTTCACCTATTTAATTGTGAAGCAAGTAGGAAAACCATGAATAAGGTTAAAGACTGAGACTTTGTCTTTAAAATGGAAATTTTTATAGTCTCAGGGGATTCATGCCAATTGTACTATTATAAAATATGTAAAGGAATACAGGTATATTACACCCATGTTTACAATTTTATTCTTGTCCTATTCTAATTTTCGTTCTCTATACTTTCCCTTATAAAGTCAAAGAACATGAGCACACAGAGAGTTTCCCTCTGTTTTGTAAGGCTGTCCCATTCTCAGAAAAGCAACAGTATGCCTCAATAATGTTCCTAAATTCAAACTTTCCAGTCAAAGCAAAATAAAGCAATACCAGTCATTCATATGGGATCAGTAAGTCATGGAAACCATGGTGTGACAGTCTCTGAAACTTCTCCTAAAATAATGGGGACAGCAGGCTTCACCATCATCTATTCATTCAGCAAACTTCATGTTTAGAAGAGAGAGAGAGAAAGAGAGAGCGTAAAGGAAGCCTACAAGCATTACTAACCTCAGCACTCCTGCCTTATATTGTCCCTAACGAGCCTGAGAGGTAGGTGATACTACCTCCTTAGACTCAGGGAAGCAAGGCTTCTGAGAAGTGTAATATCTCATCCACAGCAAGGACATGAAAGAAGAGAAACAGAACACAAACTCTAGAATCTATGCTCTCTCCACTGGACCACACTGGTTTTAGTTGTGAGGCAGGGCACAGATGGTCCTAACATGTAATGAACCCCTCCAGTGTAATGCAAAAGAAAATAATGCCAACCCCTAAAATATGTGCAAAAACATCCCATAATATTTTACAGTTTTCCCAAGGTAACTATTGTGTTTAGTTATCTACGCTAATAAAAGAGAAGCATGCAGCCGAAACCGGTTTGGCTCAGTGGATGGAGCGTCGGCCTGCGGACTGAAAGGTCCCAGGTTCGATTCCGGTCAAGGGCATGTACCTTGGTTGCGGGCACATCCCCAGTAGGAGGTGTGCAGGAGGCAGCTGATCGATGTTTCTCTCTCATCGATGTTTCTAGCTCTCTATTCCTCTCCCTTCCTCTCTGTGAAATATCAATAAAATATATTTAAAAAAAAAATAAAAAAAATAAAAAATAAAAAAAAAGAGAAGCATGCAAATTGACTGTACCTCTGCTACACCCACAAGCCACGCCCACCAGCCAATCAGGAGCGAGTATGCAAATTAACCCAACCAAGATGGCTGTGGCCACTGAGCAAGCAGGAGGCTTGGGTTTCCCTGGTAATGGAGGAAGCCAAGCTTCCTGCCCACCCTGGCTGGCCCTGGCCTCCGCTCAAGGCTACAAAGTTTCTATTATAGAAGATAAATAAATCCCAGATACCAGGGCCTCCACTTGGGTTGCCGGGGCATGTGGCTGGCCTGCAAACCACCACAGGCCCCTTGTCCCACACCCCAAGGGAACCCCCACCGTGATCTGGGACACCATTCAGGGCAAACCAGCCAGACCCCACCCATGCACCAGGCCTCTATCCCAGTGGTTGGCAAACTCATTAGTCAACAGAGCCAAATATCAACAGTACAGTGATTGAAATTTCTTTTGAGAGCTGAAAACTGACTTCTGTGCATGGGCCACAAAGTTTCAATTGCACTGTACATGCGCGCCCGCAGGTGGTATTTTGTGGTAGAGCCACACTCAAGGGGCCAAAGAGCTGCATGTGGCTCGCGAGCCGCAGTTTGCCAACCACTGCTCTATCCTATCTAATAAAAGAGTAATATGCAAATTGACCATCACTCTAACACACAAGATGGCTGCCCCCCATGTGGTCAAAGATGGCTGCCCCCATGTGGACACAAGACGGCCACCACGAGATGGCCAGCAGGGGAGGGCAGTTGGGAGGGACCAGATCTGCAAGGAAGGGCAGTTGTGGGCGATCAAGCCTGCAGGGGAGGTCAGTTAGGGGTGACCAGGCCGGCAGAGAAGGGAAGTTGGGGGCAACTGGGCCTGCAGGGAAGAGCAGTTGGGGGGGGACCCAGGCCTGCATGGGAGAGCAGTTGGGGGGCACCAGGCCTGCAGGGGAGGGCAGTTAGGGGTGACCAGGCCTGCAGGGGAGGGCAGTTAGGGGCAATCAGGCTGGCAGGGGAACAGTTAGGCATCAATCAGGCTGGCAGAGGAGTGGTTAGGGGGTGATCAGGCTGACAGGCAGAAGTGGTTAGGGGCAATCAGGCAGGCAGGCAGGCGAGCAGTTGGGAGCCAGCAGTCCTGGATTGTGAGAGGGATGTCTGACTGCTCGTTTAGCCCCAATCGGGCCTAAACGGGCAGTCGGACATCCCTCGAGGGGTCCCAGATTGGAGAGGGTGCAGGCTGGGCTGAGGGACACCCCCCACCCCCGTGCACGAATTTCATGCACCGGGCCTCTAGTTACGGAAATATTAGTAAGCAAATAATTTCAAAGACCTCCCCCCACTTTCTTCCCCTCTCTCCTGCTTTGCTGTTGTCATAAGCACATACTTTCTTTTCCATTTGTGTAATCTGGTACTGCTCAGTGTAGGAAAATCTTATTCTCTGTGCAGCAGAAGTTCTCAGTAAGGTTTATGGACAACTAAGTGGCCTTGGAATAGCGTGCAAAATATTATGTGTACAGGCAGTTTTCTTGGGTAAAGCCTAGAGCTTTTGTGGTCACGCACAATAGCACAACCACTGCTATAAAACATTGGGAGTGCTAGAAATTCCTAAAAGCGGGAGAGGAGATTGAAGAATAAAGAAAAGAGAAAGTTACACAAATTGCTTTTATAAGAGAAATGCAAGACACTTCACTCATCTGATTGTAAATTAGCAACAAGGATTATAAATTATATTCAATAGCTATCAAAAATAAAGATCACTTTTACTAAATTATACTTATGCAATTTTTTCTCTGTACCCAGCACCATTCTAAGTATTATATATATAATTTAATCCTCACAAGAATCCAATGAAGTTAGTATTATTTTTTCCATTTTATTTTAAGATACCAAATATTTTATAAATAAAAATATATCACAGTTCTATATTAACTACAGTACATAATGGCAAAAGACAGAAGAGGGGAAGGGAAAGAAAGTGAAACAGGAAGGAAAATAGAGCATAGAAGGGATGATGGATGAAAGGGTGAGGAAGAGAAATCCAATACTGAAGTATTGTTGGAAAAAAGAGAAGTCATAACTATGTATAGACTGGTGTGACCAGAGCTGTAAAAACACAATTCTGCTACTTGCCAAAGCCATGTGCATGAACAGATTAATCATTTTAGAAGAAAATGGAATATATAAACCATTAGATTAAAAATATGTATAAACACTGTCAAAATTTATTAGGAGAAGTGTTTGAATTTCAGCCTAATATTTGGAAGTACAGACATTTTTAAATGTTCTCTTTTCTCCATTTGATAGAGAAAATCCTTATTCACACATTGTGGAAACAGACTGAGAAAATAGTAGTTCATTGAATAAACACCCATTTTCCACCTGGTCTTTTGGACATTAATTAATGGTCCCTTATAGTTCGCCCTATACATTGGTGAAATTAAGCCCAGAACTGCACAGAGACCACAGATGAATGCTAGTCCATCCTTCCTTGCTTGCCAAGTCTGCCATGAAATTAAACCTGGACTGTCATAATTGGAAAGTAAGTTATCTATATTGTACCGAAATGCTCTCAATATGTACTAGTATACATTAGCCCTATATGCTACCTGAGATAATAAACATACTATTGTAGGAATTTCAACTGGATTCTTTCTGCTCTTTAACAGAAAATTCAGGAATGCAGCAAATGCATTTAGCGCAGGGAAGTTCGCAGGATTTTCCTATCAAATGTAAAGATTCATTATGTGAGAAGGAATGGAGGATTTAGGCTCAGTGTCAGGTTTCTCATTTAAAATTGTTTTCATCTCTAAAAATGTTGAGAGAGAAGAGATAAACCGAAGCACTTATATACTTAGATGAATAGCCCATGGACATGGGCGATAGGGTGGTTAAGGCGTTGGGAGTGGGTAGGGCCTGGGAGGAGGGGGTAAAGGGAGGGAAAATGGGAGATATCTATAATACTATCAACAATAAAAATATATTTTAAAAAATGTGATAAAAAAAGTGGATTTGAGCATTAAAATTGACTTTGTTTTTCTACCTTTATTCTCAGTGATCAGAGTGACCCTAGGATGTATCTTTTTCGAGTGTTTTCTAATATGTTTAGTATTTGTTGCATTAGGTCTCCGCTACCTCACTCTCATCACCCTAATACATAGTCTGGTCTACAAGACTGCAGGGCCATTGTATTGTACAACTTGGGGGACCAGGGTGGGAGCCACTCGTCAGGCTCTAAGTGAATTGTCTCACTTATGGAACCAATTGATTCTTAATAATTAATTTGGACTAAGTGTCTATCAAAGATCATCATTAAATACCTTGAATCGACTCCAAGTGACCAAATTCTCTTTTTCCCCCCAAATTTAAGCATATGTATTTCAAAGACAGAAAGGGAACTTGCTTATTCACTGTTCTCATTATGTTCGCTTATAAAAAATACATACTCCCTACTTGCCTGTTCCTTCTCATTGGACATAGACTATTGTCACAATCAGCTCATGAAGCTGTCAGCAGGTCTCTGGAGACCACTTTATGATGTCAAAGTAAAGGCAAAGCAACATTGATGCAAATCCCATAGTTATTAACAAAACCAGCAGAACTCATTTTAAATGACTTTTACAGTTGAGATCCCCTTTCTGGACTCTTCCCCACTGCCATGTTTCCATTTCAAAGTCACATCTTTGTTAATAATATAATGGGATTCTGAATTCACATTGCTTGTGTTTTTGTTAACTCTTGGGAATACTCATGCTAGAGTTCCAATTTCCCCTGGGCATATTAGAAAACCACAAACTATTTAAAAGGTTTTTAGTATTGGTTAGATACTTTGTGGATTACAATGCGATATTATTGCATCAAAGTTTAAAATCTTTCCTTGAATTGGGGTATTGAGTGAAAGAGAATTCAGTTAAAGGTATATCACTAAAATATTTGCAGATAAAGAACATTTGAATTAGGATGTCTTTAATTTTTACTCATTCTCCCAAATAGAACATTTATTAAGAGTTTACCATATGCCAGACATTGACTGTATTTTAATAGGAAGAAGAGAATATTGCAAAAAAGGATCAAGTATACACATGATACTCAAGGAGTTTATGAGTGAGGGAAATCCAACACACAATTAGAATATAGCATGTTATGGTATGGGTATGCCCCATGAGATTAGAAGCCCACAGCCTGTGGGAATCAAACTGAGATGATCCAAATAAGAACATTCAGGGATACATGTTCACATGATTTGAAACATTTAGCACATGTACAGAAACCTTTCTTTCCAGGACTTGATTGAAGTTAACAGATGTTTTCTCACCAGCATATATTAATCACTAGAGGCCCGGTGCATGAAATTTGTGCACGTGTGTGTGTGTGTGTGTGTGTGTGTGTGTGTGTCCCTCAGCCCAGGCTGCACCCTCTCCAATCTGGGATCCCTCTCACAATCCAGACTGCTGGCTCCCAACTGCTCGTCTGCCTGCCTGATTGCCCCTGACTGCTTCTGCCTGCCAGCCTGATCACCCCCTAACCACTCCCCTGCCAGCCTGATCGACACCTAACTGCTAACCTGCCATCCCGATTGCCCCTAACTGTCCTCCCCTGCAGGCCTGGTCCCCCCCAACTGCCCTCCCCTGCAGGCCTGGTTCCCCCCCCAACTGCCCTCCCCTGCTGGCCTGGTTGCCCCCAACTGCCCTCCCTTTCAGGCCTGGTCCCTCCCAATTGTCCTCCCCTGCTGGCCTGATCGCCCACAACTGCCCTCCCCTGCAGGCCATCTTGTGGTGGCCATCTTGTGTCCACATGGGGGCAGCCATCTTTGACCACATGGGTGCAACCATCTTGTGTGTTGGAGTGATGGTCAACTTGCATATTACTCTTTTATTAGATAGGATAATCCTTCAAGTGACTTTCAGCATTGACAACAAAGTAGCCTCAAAAAACCACAACCAGCTTAGTCCCTACTTCTAGATCTGTAACTCTTGGGTACATTGACTCCTCATCTGTGGTTTTTCAATACTCAGTTTTCCAGACTCTCCTACTGGCATGTATTTCTTCTTGGAGAATGCCAGGTGGAAGAAAGCATTCTCCATTCCTTTAATATGTTGTTAACTTTTTGACCGATCCTACCTGGAATCATCTCTACACTCTCCGTCTGCCTCCTTCTAGATTCAAAGAGGAATGGGACCCTTACCCCATTTGCTGGTATAGAAGTCACCATCAATACCCCATGCTCTTTCCTACATTTACTTGGTAATTCCCCCAGTGGTTTATACAATGAATCCCAAACAAAATTACTCTGGATTGCATAGGTTTGTAATTGTAACCAATAGTATTTAATGTACTTTTTTTCTAGCAGCCTTCCATACAAACCCAAGGACTGCTGTGGGTGGACGTTGACAGAAGTGGGCATAGTGGATAAATTGAAGGTTTCCGGGGACCCAAAGAATCGACTGACCCTGGAGTGCAAATTAGGAAGGGCAATTTATGAATTTATTTATTCCTTTAGCTGAATATCGTGTTCCTGTTTCTCTTCTATCCCTAGCTTTTTGCTTTTTATTTTTTAAAAACATATTTTTATTGATTTCAGAGAGGAAGGGAGAGGGAGAGATAGAAACATCAATGATGAGAGGGAATCATTGATCGGCTGCCTCCTGCATGCTCCCAATTGGGGATCAAGCTCACAACCCAGACATGTGCCCTTGACCGGAATCCAACCTGGGACCTTTCAGTCTGCAGGCCTATGCTCTATCCACTGAGCAAAACTGACTAGGGCTAGATTTTTGCTTTTTAAAGAAAGAATTTAAAAAAGGAAATGACAGCCTTTGAGCCTGACTCTTTGACTCTACTTTCTGCAAGGGAGGGCAGTTAGGGGTTATCTTATTCCTAAGACAGTCTGCAGTCTCGACCTCTGACACTCCAGCCTCTAAAATGCATTGGATTTTTGTGACTATCATCTGTGTTCCAGGGAAGGGCTGTTGTTCGCATGCCTTAAATTTGGTTTTGGCTAGGTGAAACCCCTAGCCAAATAGCCATTTCCTTTGCAAATGTATATTATAATGAGTGTTCCACTCGGTAAAGATGGAAGCCATCAATTGCATTAGAAACCAGTTAGGTGGGCTAGGGAGGGGACGGGGTGGATGCCAGAAGGAAGAGAAAATAGTGAATGAAGACAGGAAAAAAATGTTGGAAAAGCTTGACACAAAAAAATTAGAGGAGTTAATTATGGCTGAAAGACTTTGGAAGTGGTCATTAGGAGGTCTTTAAGATGTAAAAAATGATAGTATCCAATTCTGGAGGAGTGAAAGGGCATTAAGCATTGCTGGAGGCAGTGTCAATTTGTATGGCTCTTCTGGCAAGAATCTAGAGTTTGACAAGAGTCTTAAAAATATTTATACCATTTGGCTCAATATTATACTTCTTGGAATGTAGCCTAAAAATATTTCTAAATTTTAAAGAAAAAAAAGAACTTTATGTACAAAAATTTCTTCTAGTAATGATTGCATAAGTAAATAATTGGTGACAACCAATATGACTAACAATAGACATGTGATTAGTTTTAAACATTAATTGCTGTTACTTGATTGAATATTAGATAGCCAATGAAAATGATTTAGAAGACCATCTATAATAATAAAAGTGTAATATTCTAATTAGACCAGACAGTTGAACAACCTTCCATATGTCATTCCAGACATCCTTACGGATGAAACTGCAGCGACGGGGGTGGAGGCAGAGGCAGTTAGGGGCGATCAGGCAGGCAGGTGGGCAGTTAAGGGCAATCAGGCAGGCAGGAGAGTGGTTAGGGATGATCAGATAGGCAATCAGAGTGGTTAGGGTTGATCAGGCAGACAGGCAGGTGAGCAGTTAGGAGCCAGCAGTCCTGGATTGCGAGAGGGATGTCCAACTGCCAGTTTAGGCCTGATCCCTCAGGGATCCCTGTGGGATCAGGCCTAAGCTGGCAGTTGGATATCCCCCAAGGGGTCCTGGATTGTGAGAGCATGCAGGCTGGGCTGAGGGACCCCCACTCCCCATGCACAAATTCGTGCGCCAGGCCTCTAGTGTAATACAGAAAATGCTTATATTGTTACAAAACCATGCTACAAAAAGGGTATAAGATCCCATATGTTTCAAAATGAATAAAAAAAATCTATGGTAAACATTGTTGGGAAACACGTCAATAATGATTGTGTTTGAGAAGTGAGCTACAGGCTAGTTGATTTTTTTTCTTTGTTTTTAACAAAGCACTTTTTAAAAATTAAGGTATTATTTATACATGATAAAATCCACCCATTTTTAGTATAGAGTCTGGTGAATTGAGGTTTCTATACAATCAGTTATCACCGCCCCAATCAAGAAGTTTCTTAATGCCCTTTCACAGTGAATCCCCTCTCCCCACCCCTGGCCCCAGACACTTGATCTTTCTGTCATTAAAATTTTGCCTTTTCTAGAATTTCACATAATGGAATCATATAGTATGTGAGACTATAGTTTTCAAGTTTTCTTTAGTCTACTTTAAAATGTTTCTTCAATGAGTATATTAAAACATTACTTAAACCTAAAACATACAAATGTCAATGGTGTCCTTTTCCACTAAAGGCAAAACACGAGATACATGAAGAACTTGGGTTACTTAAGAGAAGAGGTAGTTAAAACAGACCTGAGTTATCAAGGAGCTCATAAAATCTCCCTACTTAGAGACCATAAATAGATGCCTAGTCACCAAGTGCTGGTGTAAGACTGACCTTCTTTCAAGGCTGAGATTCCAACCTGATAAGAGGATAATGGGGGAAAGGAGAAAGATAAGAAGGTGCATCTCTCAGAGGAAAACTAAAGGAGGCACACTTTTTCATTGCCCTGTATTCTGAACATGTGCTATTATAAATTTAACACTCTATTTAAAAAATACAAAGCTCCTGTGGCCACCCACTACGTTTCTTTTTGTTCATTTTCATTTCTGCACATTAGTCCTTTATGTTAGGCCATGTAATTGTAAGGCAAATGATTAGTTAGGTATAATTATGACCACTATGAACTCAGACCATTTTTAGCGGAATTACAGTCTGAGTTACTGTATGTCGTCATTTGATTGTCTTCATGAAGACCTATGTGCTTTAGATAAGCATGTAGTGTAGAAACAAAGTTAAATATTGAATGACAAATGCTATGCACACATATATGTTTATATATATGTGTACAGAGACGGGCAAAAGTAAGTGTCCTGTACCATTGGGACATTCTTTTGAGTTAATAAAGCTATTGTAATAATCATAACCTGCATGCCTCTTTCTATACAAACAACTGGAAACCTATTTTTGCCCACTGCTGTATATATCCATACCTTCACAGCCGAGAATGTTAAAGCGAAGTTGTTTTTTCTTCTCAATAGCTCCCTACTACTGTAGTTTTTACAATTTTTAATTGTGCCAAAATATCCATAGCAAAATATACCATTTAAATCATCTTAAGTGTACAGTTTAGTGGCATAAAGTACATTCACATTTTTGTGCAACCATCACCATCCATCCCCAGAAATTTTATCATCTTCCCAAACTGAAACTCTGTACCCATTACGCACTAGTTCTCATTCTTCCTTTTCCTCTAGGCCTTGGCATCACCATTCCACTTTCTGTCTCCATGAATTTGACTACTCTAAGTACCTTATATGAGTAGAATCAGACAGTATCTGTCTTTTTTTGTGACTGGCTTATTTCACTCCACATCACCGAGTCTTCAAGGTTCATCTGTTTTGTAGCATATCTCAGAATTTCCTTCCTTATTTAGCTTGAGTAATATTCCATTGTATAGTTGTACCACATTTTGATTATTCATTCATCTGTCAATCGACCTTGGGTTGCTTTCACCTTTTGACTCTTGTGACTGTGTGTGTGTGTGTGTGTGTGTGTGTGTGTGTGTGTGTGTGTGTGTTTAAAATGTTCTTATTGATTTGAGAGAGAGAGAGGAAGCGAGAGGAGGAGAAACATACATGAGAGAGAGCCATCGATAGGCTGCCCCCTGCACAGCCCCTACTGGGGATCAAGCCTGAAACCCAGATTTGTGCCCTGACTAGGAATCGTACTGGCGACCTCTGGGTGCATGGGATGATGCTCAACCAACTAAGCCACACTGACCAGGGCTATCTCTCCCTCTCCCTTCCTCTCTGAAATCAATAAAAATATATTTTAAAAAAGAAGAAAAAAAAAACCATAAATCAAGAAGTTAGAAGATTGCCCTGGCTTTGGGGCACGTATGGGAGGCAACCAATTGATGTTTCTCTCTCACCTATCTCTCTCTCCTCCTTCCTCTCTCTTTAAAATCAATAAACATATCCTCGAGTGAGGATAAAAATATATCTATTTTCTGTTGTCCCTATTGGTTTCCATCTTTTGATGGGCATGTAGAGTGATGGTTGAGACCTTTAGTTCAAGCACGTGCCCGCCTAAGCTTGGATCCCATTTCAGTATTTCAAGACTTGGTAACCCTTAAATCCTTTGTACCTAAATGTCCTCATTTGTAAAATTTTCAAAGTGATGATAAAAGTAGTGCCCATTTTACAGGGTTATTAAAACAGCTATAGAAATAAATACTATCCTGAATGTACATAGTAAGTGTTCATAATTATTGTGAGTTAATTCCTGAGCTGTTTTCCTCTAGAAACTCTGAATGTATTTTCATTATAATGATTACCATTAAATTTAAAAATACAGCCTATGTATCTCTGTTAGTTTCACAAAAGAAATATAGTTATTTGAATCCCATGTAAGATGAGGTCTTTAACTTGCTTTTAGTTCTCCCTCCCCTTTGTACATGCATTTCATGGTTTTTGTTGGAATTATATAAGATTATAGAGCCACATTATTTAATATTGAAACTATTTTAACGTGCATACTTTTGCTTTCAAGAATGATGAATTGTTTTTGCCTTCTGTAACATAATCATAAGTATTTGACTTACCTTGGATGTGTTTTCAATACTTACCAACAGACCTTTTAAACTTTTCTTGTATTCTTTTCCCTGTATATATCTATAGTTTTTATCCAAGTGATATCACACTGTGTAGATTTTGAACCTGCCTTAATTTCCTTAACCATCTCTGAGAAGCAAAAAGATTCATCCCAAGAATAAAAGAAATAATTCAGTTAATAAGCCAAAAATTGAAAATATAAATGTCCAACTTCCTTTATTTATTCACATGGTTTGAACCATATGGTTGTCTATTTTTGGGTGGGGTCCATTTGGCTATTTCCCTATGGGTTTGCTTAGAGCTGGAGTGCATCTCTTCCCTCTGCTAGGGTATCATCATATTTGATTTCTTTCTTTTTTTATTGTTTAAAGTATTACATATAGTAGTACATATATCTCCTTTTTTTCCCCCATTGACCTTCCCCCAGCCTCCCCTACCCCCTGTCACATGCCCTCATCCCACCCCCCCAGTGCCTTGTGTCCATTGGTGTGCTTATATGCATGCATACAAGTCCTTTGGTTGATCTCTTATCATATTTGATTTCAATTACTGCATGTACCTAGGGGACTCCTATATCTGCATGTCCATTTCTGGGCTCTCTCCCTCTTTCTAGTACAATAACTCCTGGTTTAAATATTTTATCTCCACAGGTCTGTTATCCATAAGACATGTATTTCTTCAACTATAAATAATGGGATTAGATTAAATGATCTCAAAGGTTTGTTCCTGGAATAAAAGTCTATGATATATAGCTGCTGTTTCTTTATTATTCTGCCAACAGTGCTCTTTAAAATTGTTTTAAACGTCACCCTCTGAATTTGTTCTTTTTTCACTATTAAAGGTAGCCATTATTTATTGGAGCATACAACCTTTGTAAAATACCCATAACCTTTGATCCCCTCAAACCCACTCTGCTGCAGTTAGTGGCTTCAGTATCCAGCATTAGACTATTCGCCAATTCCGTTCCTTTTTACTTATGCACACATGCTCTCAACTCTCCAAGACATCTGAGAACTTCCCTTGGGTGCTGCTCAAACAGTGGAGTCATAAGAGCTGGTACCAGTGCGAATGAAGTATCAGCTCAAGGAATGGTGGCTTTCCCTCCATTTTCATCTCTCTACCTTTCAAAGATTTTTAGTATCAACTGACCACCTGCCCCTACATTGTTTCTTTCTTGGTTGATACTCAGGTTACTCAGAGCGTTCAAAATGCACCCTTTATCTCAGGAGTATCAGCATAAATTTAGTTCAATAGATGTGGCACGTGCTCTACTACTGAGAACACTAACAGTGAAGGGCATAACGCTCTGGGACTGAGGGGGTCACTTCAATCAAAGTATGATTACTGTTGAGCCATGATGGTTTCTGGTTCCTGTTTACTTGACTAGTCAGAACACCTTCGCTCTCTCTCTCTCTCTCTCTCTCTCTCTCTCTCTCTCTCTCTCTCGCTCGCTAGTTTTTTTTTTCTAATCCATACCAGAAAAATTTCAGGTCTATTTTTTTCTAAATATATTTTTATTGATTTCAGAGAGAGGAAGGGGGAGAGAGAGAGAGAGAGAAACATCAATGATGAGAGAGAATCATTGATTGGCCGCCTCCTGCACGCCCCACACTGGGGATCGAGCCCACAACCCGGGCATGTGCCCTGACTGGGAATCAAACTGTGACCTCCTGGTTCATAGGTCGACACACAACTGCTAAGCCATGCCAGCTGGGCTACGCTATTAATGTTACTGCTGCTACCACCATTACTTTTACTGACACTGTTGCTGCAGGTCCAATTTGAGCCTCCAGAGTTTTGTGGGGATTGTTTGACTCATCTTGCACTTGTATCTGTCACTTGGTGTATTAGTTTTCTATTGTTACATAACGAATTACTACAACCTTCGAGACTTAAAACATCACCCATTTATGAGCTCACAGTTCTGTAGGTTAGAAGTCTGGATGGGCTTAGCTGGGTTCTCTGCTTAGGGTGTCACAAGGCCGAAATCAACATGTTGGCTGGGCTGATTTCTTGTCTGGAGAGTGGAGAAGGATCTGCTTCCATGCTCATTTGGACTGAGGGAAGATTTCAGTTCCTTATGATTATAGGATGGATGTCCCCATTTCCTTGCTGGCTGGCTGTTGGGGATCATGCTGAGTTCTTAGAGGCCACCTGCAATCTTTGCCATGTGACCCTTTTCATCTTCAAAGGGACTCCATTATCTTCTGTGCTTGAAATCTTTCTGACTTCCCTTCTGCTCCAAGAATTTTTATATATTCCCCCCTTAATGTTTTTTTAAATTGAGAGCTATAGTCTTTTAAATATATTTTATTGAATTTTTAAAGAGAGATGAAGAGAGAGAGAGAGAGAGAGAGAGAGAGAGAGAGAGAGAGAGAGAGAGAGAGAAACATTGATGAGAGAGAAAAATCAATCGGCCGCCTCCTGCACACCCACCACTGAGGATCAAGCCCGAAACTCGGTATATGCCCTGACCAGGAATCAAACCAGTGACCTCTTGGTACATGGGATGGCACCAGTTGGCAACCAACTAAGCCACACCAGCTGGCCTCCCTTAATATTTTTAAAGTGCAGCGAGCTCTGTGCTTCCCACACCATTGACCACAGCATCTCTCTTCACTGGAATCCAATCTTGTTCTTTGAAGAATGGGATTTACAGTATTTAGAACTTTCTGTAACTAGAAAGCTTTCAAATAATGAAATGTGTATGTATGAAAATCACCAGGAATGTCAAGATAATTATAATTGATGCAATGAAGCAAAGTCAAACTAAAATTGCATTTCCATATGATTGTGTCCTTAGAAAAATATCCATTTTTTCTCTATGATGTTGTAAAATGTGTCAATCCAAGAAGAGAATTCTTCCTGTTTTTATGAAGCATTGCCAAAAAGAAAAGATCAATTATCCTCAAGACACATTTTGTTGAGCCTTCTCCCCACATCCTAAACACTATGTTTATGTGAGTTACACATCTGTACAATGCAGCAATTGTTTCATCTGTCTCAAACTAATAGAGATGCTAGAAACATCTGGTAGTTGATAGTTAATTCATTTTTTTCATTGCACCTTTTCTTAGGAAGCAGGGAACGCAATTCAATATGTCCCCTGAGAGAGTCTTGCATTTATGACAGGTGTGTATTTCTTAACAAGTCATTGTTTGACACCGTTGCTTCTCCTAAGTCCAGCTGGAAGTACATTCATCTGGCAAAAAAAGAGAGAGGAGGAAAAGTGAAATTCGAAAGAAAGTTGGAGTGTCAGGTGGTTGTTGCATAAAGCACCCTGTTCACTCTAGTAATATTTATTCTGCTTATTTTGTGCAATTTCCTGCAACTGCCTTTTACAAGTCTGTCACAATGATGACTTTCTCTGTTTTGAATGTTATTTAGCTGCATACTACTAATTTATTTGAGGCAGTAATATGTGGAACTAGGAATTGATTCAACATAAGGCTTAACCTGCGAATAGACACCCCCACCCAAGCATTCAAGTATCTAAGCATCTCAGCCCCATCTGAGGCTCACAGGAGCAAAAGGATAGAAGATGAGTCATTACATCCTGAATTTTCTGACCACTTCTTAGTATAACTCTTTGATCTCTAAAGACTTTTTTTAGGTCCTTGTGACCTCACTGAGATTATCTGTATTTTCCCCAGCAGTTACGATTAGCTAAGGTTATTTTTACTGTAAACATCTCAGGGCTTCAAGTGGGAGGGTAAGGATGCTACATTCTTGGTGGAGGGCCCAGTGTTTGGAATTCTTCCCTTGATGTAACATAATGAATCTTAATTGGTCTGCCCTTAGGCACAGCAACGCTAGCTGGCTAAGCTTGAAGAACTGGTGCAGCTTAGGGAGGGTTCAGAGGTAGCTCAAAGAAATGCCATTAGTAGGCAGATAGTGAATACAGGGCTACATTGATGACCAACAATGTGGCATCTCTCCTACTGGCTTAGTGACTTCCTCAGTTGAGGACTTGGTTTGTTAGATAGCTACAGAATATTTATTCCCAAAGAATCAATGCTAATGGTGTTTATGTCACTCATGCTTATCTCAAACTTCTCAGACTCCCAGGCACTGCTGACAATCCAGCCTTTTAGTTGGCTTAAAGTACTCTTCTGCACACACACCCCGAATGAAGAAAAGTGCTGCTGTTAACAGAAACATTTGATTGGTCTCCTTTTAACAGTCAGTGTTAGGCAAAATATGATGCTTGCCTACTGGCTTGGTGATTTTGATTTCCTCATTCAATTTAAGTGACAGGGGTTTGGAATATGGACTACTCCTAATTCATTCTTCTACACAAAATTAAAAATACATGCAAAATTGTACTGTACAATACAGCAGTACCCAACGTTTGTCATCCGTTTCTCTCAGAAGTAGTCCAGTAACAAGTTGGCGATAATATTCCCACTGGACTCATGAGGTCACTAGAGCAATGGGGGATTTAATCGTTTGACCAAGGTCAATTCTAATAAATAAAGTGTCTGTGCCTCCATGTTAAATTATACAGCTGGTCCTGGTCACATAATTTCACTCAGCACACGGAATTATTTTGATTTATTTAAAGCATCTATCTTAAAGTGGCAGAACTAATCCAAATAAGCAATTCGATTTAGGCAGCACTGGGAAGTGGTGGGGTGGCTGCTTGAGCTCAGATGACCTCAGTGCCCAGACATCGCCATCCCCTTGAGGCCTTCTCCTGCAGATAAGTTCAGGAAGGATCTTGCTCAGTTCATGCTCTTCCATTAGCTGGCATGCCCTCCCTTATCCTTACTGCCACTTAATGGGTATAAAGAAATGTGTTTTTGTGAGATATCCACTTGGAAATGGCTTTAATAATTGCTGTTTGTACTGCTTCCAGTCAGTCGTCTTTTCTCTGTCAAGAGGGGTGGTCTGATGGCCTCAGGAATTCTACAAATGTGGGGAATGTGCACAAGTCTGGGGCTCTGATTTCAAGGCAATTTCACCTGGGCTCCCCTCCCCTTCCTTGATGACTGAAGTAAAGAAAACGTTAGTAATTAGCTTAATCTCTTTAAGAAAAATTTCTTGATAGAAGCTGTGTGTCAGCACTGGAAAAGTCACTGCAGAAAGGTGGCCTGATTCATCGTGGCCACTCTGTCTTAAAAGTTTTCTTTGTCTGAGAAACCAATGCAATAGATTTTGGAATGACCTAATGAGTGTTATATTTCTTCCATAGCAGGAAAGGGAGAAATTTCTTTTCCCAACTATGGTCTTCTATTCCTCTTTTCTTTAAGTCCCGAGAGTGGTATTTAATCTTTGAGAACATTATGCTTTGCATATGGTAAAGATTGTTAAAACCATTGGGGAAATTTACCAGGAAATTGGCACATTTTTTCCTTCTTCCTCTTTCTTCATAGAACTAACAATGATCTTAACACTCTGCTTTCTGTGATCTAAGAGTCATAGTAGTAACAGGATGAGCTTTAAGGATTCTACCAAATATGTACAGACTGGCTTTTTCCATATCTGCTTGGAGTTTCATCTGAGGGGGATGCCCTAGTATCACCAAGAGTTCATGAAGACTTAGAATGCTGCCTATTACTTTCAGAGTTTTTGGAGGGAGTCCCAAGAATTTGCCTCCCTAACAAGTTCTCAGGTGATGCTGATGTTGCTGGTCCCTGGGCCACATTTTTTTTTTAAAATATATTTTATTGATATTTCACAGAGAGGAAGGGAGAGGGATAGAGAGCTAGAAACATCGATGAGAGAGAGACATCGATCAGCTGCCTCCTGCACACCCCCCACTGGGGATGTGCCCGCAACCAAGGTACATGCCCTTGACCGGAATCGAACCTGGGACCCTTCAGTCCACAGGTCGACGCTCTATCCACTGAGCCACACCGGTTTTGGCTGGGCCACATTTTTTTGAAAGGAGAAGGAAGAAAGAGCGTATAACAAATGTCACACCCGACATCTGAGGCCACTATTCCTTGTGCTAGGGAAACCTATGGACTTGGTAGGTTGAAAGTGTTAGAAAAACCCGTGTCACAACTAGGAAGTTTCTAATTCTATTATCAACACGTTAGGGTGCTTGAGGAATGGGCCAATGTTATATTTGAAAAATATGACTAGCTTCTTAAGAGAACCTCAAGATACCATTTCCCCCTTTTTGTTCTAAGTCCTTATTGTGGAATCATTGTGCTCTGAGAAAAATTACTACAAACGCCACCAAGAAAGAAAGATCTTAGTATGATCTTTGGTTTAACACCTCTTGGAGAAGGACTTGTTTTTCCTATGTCACATGGCTTAAAAGGTTAGTTCACCAGGACAAGCCTAGATGTGTCTGGACCGAGCTAATGAGTAGCTGAATAGTTTACTCATAAGTGCAGAGTAATCCTTATGACCATATGATATAATATGGAAAGTAATCAACAGTTTCAAAAACTGACATCACCGGCCTATTGTTTTCATTTGACTTAACTGATAGTTCCTACATGCCTTAAAGGGAAAAATGGACTAATTAGTAGAGGAGGGAGAGACCAGCTTAGGTAAGGCACAACTCTAATGACATATGAAAACCCAGCCACAGTTTTCAGTTATGGCGCGTGGCGCTGGGTGAGCAAACAGGGCAGGAAGAAGCCAGTGCCCAGCAAAGCTTAGAGGTAGAACCTGCTGCCAAGGAACTTCATGACAAGTCCCACCAATGTCACAGATGGTTTGTGAAAGGAACAACCAGATTAGGATAGACCGACTATTAGAACTGAAGTTCATAATTGTGTCTTCCTTGTCTAAATGACCTCTAGAGTGAGGTGCATGTGTGTAAATATCTGTGTTTTCCGACGGTCTTAGGCGACCCTGCCAGCGGTTCTCAACCTGTGAGTCGCGACCCACAGGTTGAGAACTGCTGCTGTAGAGCCTAAGACCATCGGAAAACACAGATATTTACATGACGATTCATTAACAGTAGCAAAATGACAGTTATGAAGTAGCAACGAAAATAATTTTATGGTTGGGGGTCACCACAACATGAGGAACTGTATTAAAGGGCCGCGGCATTAGAAAGGTTGAGAACCACTGCTCTAAATGATCTCAGTCTCAGCTCTTTGGGGCTCCTCCATCCAAAAAAATGTTGCTATTTCAGTTTTTGTCAGTTGCTTCAGATTGGGCTAGAGAGCCTTATTGTACTTTGTGTATCTCAAAAGCAGTCCCCGCCCATGAACAGAAAGGTAAGTCATAGCTAACATATATTGAGCACTTAGCATTGTACCAGGGGTAGGCATTTTTAAGTATTTTAATGCATCAAAGCATTTTACCTAGGTGACAACCCTAGGGTAGTTCGCAAAACGATTCCCATTTTACAGATGAGAGATCTAGGCGCCATGAGGCTGTGACTTATACAAGTTTCCCCAGGTAGTTAGGGCAGAGCGGGGACTGAATCCAGTTTCAGTCCGTGCTCCTAAGCACATGCCTGTGCTGAGAGTTTTGCCTCCCAGGTGCTGAGTTCTTCCTCCTGTAGAGAAATATGCCATCTCCCTTAAACCCTGCTCCCACTCCCAATAAGACAGGTGGTCCCACCTCTCCACTCCCTTCTACTTAGGGTCATTTCTGGTTTCCCAAGTCATAACCACCAAACACAAAGTCCTCTGACAGAGCAGGGGATGAGGCTGTAGGGGGCCTCATGAAAATAACACTTCTAGTGTTCTTTTTCTTGCGTTTTTACCGAAAAAAAAAAAAAAGATTGAAATATTTCCATATCAGTGATAAGAGCTTTCCTTAACTCCCCTCCCCTTATAATATCAAGATCCCACTCCTTTCACATCCTAAATAATTTGAATTTGCCCTGACCGGTTTGGCTCAGTGGATAGAGCGTCGGCCTGCGGACTGAAAGGTCCCAGGTTCGATTCTGGTCAAGGGCATGTACCTTGGTTGCGGGCACATCCCCAGTAGGGGGTGTGCAGGAGGCAGCTGATCGATGTTTCTCTCTCATCGATGTTTCTAGCTCTCTGTCCCTCTCCCTTCCTCTCTGTAAAAAATCAATAAAATATATTAAAAAAATAATTTGAATTTGGTAAATAAGTAAACTGGGATGGAGGTATGTGTTTGTTTATAAAATGACTCCATTCCATCTGAGTTGCTGAGTACAATAAAATAGAAACCAATTTTCACATACTCAAAAAACATACAACTTTACAGGAATATTTTTGTACCTATAAAGCACTTTATTTTAAGAAGAATATGTAGAGATAAGAAATCAGGATTTTAGAATTCACTTTCTTTTTTAAAAAATATATTTTATTGATATTTTACAGAGAGGAAGGGAGAGGGATAGAGAGTTAGAAACATCGATGAGAGAGAAATATTGATCAGCTGCCTCCTGCACACCTCCTACTGGGGATGTGCCCGCAACCAAGGTACATGCCCTTGACTGGAATCAAACCTGGGACCTTTCAGTCTGCAGGCCGACACTCTATCCACTGAGCCAAACCAGTTAGGGAGAATTCACTTTCTTAAGCCAGGATATGAATGAATTTAGCTTACTTGAACAAATTAGATCCAGAAACGAAAACTTTAAAAATGAGACTTGTTGGTTTCATGTAAATGTTGAGATCATCCGTGTCTCTATCTAACAAATATTTAGTTTCTAATGTATGCTTGGCAGGGAAGAGACAGCTCTGAGCAAGAGAGATGTTCCCCAGCCTCTTGCTTAAAGTCCAGGGAAGGACAAACACTGAAATAAATAATTATGCTAAAATCTGATGTGAATTATGATGGAGGATGATAGCTGATCTGTGGAAGCTTTCAGTAGGGGACCTAACCATGGTAGAAGTGAAGGCCTTCCAGAATATTTGGCGTTTATGCTGAGACCTAAAGAATTTGGAGGATCAGCCTAGAGTTGAGTAAAGGACAAGCATTTCAGGTAGAACCAACAGCATGTGTGAAAAATTAGGGGTGAGAAAGTGTGTTGTATATTCAAATAACTGAAAGATGATCTAGAATCAAATTTCATTTAGCTGATGAGCACGTCAGACCTAGAAGGGTGAGGAAAATGTCCAGTGGGGCCAGGTGTAGGATGCAGGTCACCTGATTTTAAGAGCTGGCATTCTGCCATACATCCCATGGCCTTCTGCAGACTTAGTAGACCTTTACGGAAAGGCTGCTGCTAGTCCATATGGCACCTTTGCATGCATTAGAAATATAATCTACTTTTATACTGTCATAATAAAATTTTCCTAGAAAAAGTCTGCCAAAAGTTATAGCAATAAATATACCAATCTACAGCATCTGTCATCTTAATGGTTCCCCGTAGATGTACAACACTCACAATCGTGTTGGCCTCTGAGGAGTCAGATCAATCAAACCTGAAGTAGTAATCTTTGAAGCTTCTGTTGGGGAAGAGTCTATAACCATCTTACTCTAGTGGCTTTTTAATGGTTTCTGATGGGATTCCCAGAGTGGAACCATTGACCTTGACCTCCTCTCAGGCGTCTTATGATCTCTTAGCTCCAGATTTATGACCCATTGCCTGCTGTAATCTTCAACATTCCCGTTTGTTCTCCCACCTGCTTGCCTCATGGTTTCTGACATTACTTTCCACAATAAGGTTCATTTTCTTAGTTTGAAATGAACCATCAAATTATAGAATTAGACTTTTAATTTTTCCTCTTTATTGGGTTTCTCTCCTCCTATTGAGTCTTTCTTGTGGCTTTGTTTGGGGAGGTCTCTGGAGTCTCTTCTTTTTTGAAAATGAAGTTTATTGGGTTGACATTGGTTAAGAAAATCACATAGGTTTCAAGTCTACAATTCTATGACACATCATCTGTATATTGCATTGTGTGCCCACCACCCAAAGTCAGATCTTCTTCCATCACCATATATTCCACCCCCTTTACTCTTTAAAGAATGGTAGTAATGGAGTCTCTTCTACAAAGGGCAACCTGGAGAAAAATGGCAGGTGGACTTGGGTTACAATAGATTTCCCACTTGGGAAACATTAGTTTTACACAGTGTTCATAGGCATACAACAAAAAGAGGGAAGAATCATTAGTTAAATAATTTTGGCAACTGTGGGGTAAAAAGGGCAACCATCATTCTACACTTTGGAGTCTTCAGAGTCATTATTAGGCAAGTGTATACAGAATTTGCAAGATTTATTTGACCATATAAGTAATGAGGTTCTTGTGCTCCATGGAATACT
The DNA here is from genome assembly GCF_963455305.1 of Plecotus auritus. Taxonomy (NCBI): domain Eukaryota; kingdom Metazoa; phylum Chordata; class Mammalia; order Chiroptera; family Vespertilionidae; genus Plecotus; species Plecotus auritus. The sequence goes on along the minus strand of NC_137784.1, from coordinate 4,220,505 downwards.
CCTGCCACCTGGGATTGGTAGTTTAATGAGGCCATGGAAGGACTTAGTTTAGAAGAGGGCGACAATAGCTCATTCCTTGATGCCTACAGAGGCACAGCAAAGGAAAGATTCATTCTGGGTGGGTTATCCATATTCCAGGCAGCATTTAGTGACAATGGAAGGAGTGGCCAGGGAAGGCTAGAGGTAGAATCCCACCCAGGGAAAGAGAAAGATCACAGTACACTGAGAAATTGGAGTGCTCATCTGGAAACAGGAGCTGGAAGATAGTGGTAGGGGATAAGTGTGGTGCTCCAAATAGCTGTCAAAGCCATGGCAGAGTGGTTAAAAGCCCTGAATCCAGTTATACACACTTTGTTCTTTCTCTTTGGTAAGTATCAGGGAGACTTGGTGGACGCTGGCCATCTTGAAGCATGGACAATTATATACAACCTTTTATTTTTTTACACAAATGGTAGTATATAGTGTTCTGCACCTCATTTTTTTTTAACTTGACACTCTATCTATGAAATGATTCTCTATAAATCTACTTCAATTTTTTTGTTAATCCTCACCCGAGGATATTTTTTCCATTGATTTTTAGAGAGAGTGGAAGGGAGGGGGAGAGACAAAGAGAGAGAAATATTGATGTGAGAGAGAGACACATCTATTGGCAGGCCCCAACCAGGGCAGGGGATAGAGCCTGCAACTGAGACCCGTGCCCTTGACCGGAATCAAACCCAAGATCCTTCCGTCCACAGGCCAACGCTCTGTCCACTGAGCCAAACTGGCTAAGGCAAAGCTACTTCAATTTCTAAATAACAACATAGAATTTTATTGAATGGGTGCGCTATAATTTACTTAGTCTTACATTAGTGAGCATGTATATGACTTGCATACTTAAAATGCAACAAATATTGGACATTATTTCACATGTGAGAGAATCTCTGCAGGATAAATATTTAGGACTAGAATATCTGACTTAGAAAGAATGTACATTTTAAATTTTGACAGATATTTTCAAATTGTCTTCCATAGAGGTTGAACCAATTTACTCACACTCTCAATAATGTATGAGTACACTCCTATTTTAGACATTTTTTGTTTGCCCTACACAGTATTTTTTAAAATATGAATTTTTAGAAAAGGGATATTTAAATTAAAAATTTAGGTTTTTGTATTTTTTGAAAAACGACACTGGCCCCACATACCCATAAGCATCAGTCAGTTAGCATCAATGATGACTGTTCACTTTAGGTTGACAGTGAGCACTCTGGGTTGCCATAGGCCCTAATATTTCCCATTGCATTCCAACATTGAAGTCATACACTATGTGCCATTTATCATCATGTATATATAAAATGTATGTGTATATAGAAGAGTTATACATTTATACATGTAAGAGAGTTAAGAGGAAAGTGAAATATTTCTTATCTATAGTGAAGAAGGAAATGTGTGTTGATTGTAGGCATATTAGATGCAGAGTTCAAACAGCTCTTTGCCCAGTGACCCAACATATAGGAAGTACTCAATGAAAATGTTTATTAATTTGTGGAGGCCAGATTAATTGGGATTGGAATAGAGTTGGCTCTCCTCTTCAGGGCCTTTAGTATTTACAAAGGAATGGAGTTGGAGACTCTGGGGCTGACATTTAATGTAAGTTTATTGAATCAAATTGAAAAATCTAATTTTAAAAATGATTCCTAAACCCTAGGATACTTTTGCTAAGCATGCATATAGTTTAAATGGTTTAGTTTTACAATCTTGATTCAGAAATAACATCCTGTTTTAAAAAAGACATGAACAAGAAAAAGAGCTGTAGGTATGGATAATGAAATATAAGAGATTCAATGTGAATGCCTTAGGTCTAATATTTTACATCCCCTAATAAATCAGAGAGCTAGGCGTTTATTTCTTCGTTAAGCTTTTATTTACACTGTATGTGTTCCACACGGTCTTATTCCAGGGTAGACAGTGCGCAGTGACTGTCTGGGTGAGGGATGGATCCTGGGTCCTCCTTTGTCTCCTCGTGCACTGCAAGGCAAGGCAAGCAACTTCTGCTTCACATTCTCTCACCTAAGGGGAAGAATTTGAACTTAAGTATATTTTCTCAATTGAACAGGGAAGTGAGAATACAGTGACCTGTAACTACCAATTGGGGATCAGCTAAGATATGAGATAGGTAACTCCACTCCCCACCCTCTCGGAGCTGGGTGGGCAGGGGCCATGGCAGGTCTTCATGCAACATTGCCTTCTTGGACCAACTCAGTGACAGCTGGGAAAAAAAAAGACAGATACTCATGCGTGGAATCTAATGAACAAAATAAACAAACAAAATAGAAACAGACTCATGGATAGAGAACAGACTGCCAGCTGTCAGAGGGGAGTGGGGTTCCCGGGCTGGGTGAGAAAGGTGAAGGGATTAAGCAAAAAGACAGACATGGAAGTGGACATTCAATATGTTCCAAAATATGTAAAAATATCCCTAACAAAGAAAAAGACCAAAGGAAATGCACTGCAACCCCAGCGGTGGTCATCTCTTGGCAGTGGCATGATTGACAATGGCCATTTTTCATTTTTGTTGTTGAAGTTTCCAACCTTTCTAAAATGAGTGTTACTTTTATAATCAGAAGTTATTTAACTACTAGTGCCCCAGTGCACGGATTTGTGCACATTGAAAGGATATTAATTAGAAGGTGGCCGGTGGGGCAGGACAGGGCAAGATGGGCTGGACATGCCCTGGAGCCAACATCCTGTGGTGCCTCCCTGGCCGGCTGCACCTAGGGTGGCATTGCGGCTCTAAGGGCTTCTGCAGAGTGAGTGGGGTCCCTCTGGCAGGTGGGGTCCCTTGGCCTGGCCTGTGGCGATCAAGCCAAAACCAGCTCTTCAATATCCCCCAGGGGGCCCGGATTGGATTGCAAGAGGGCAGTTCTCAGGTGACACATCCCAGAATTGGGCTCCCTCCTCTTTGGTTCTGGGGTGCATTACCCAAGAACTGCCACTGCCAAGTCACCGCAGCTCGGCAGCTCCTGCATTGAGTGTCTGCCCCCTGGTGGTCAGTGTGCGTCAAACCTACCGGCTGGTCCAATGTTCCGTTGGTCACTTAGCCTTTTATATATTTAATTATATCTCTGCAATATATATATATATATACACCAATGACAGCCATCACTGTTTATCTGGCTGCTCTGCCCCGACTGCTTGAGTTGTCCATCCAGAGCACTGGGAGTCTCCAGGGGATGTGTCCCCATACTCTTGCAGGGTATTGCTGGTACTGGATACTATGCCATCTCTCTCTTCCCCTGTTCTGGGTCTCCATGGGGAGAAATTTGATTGCTCCCAGTGGCCCCAAAGGAACTACTTCCACTGCTGATGTCTCTCACGGGCATTGCTGCTGCAGTTGAAACCAATGCCTTCAGTCAAGAGAGTGGACAGGGGGGCCGCAATGTCACCAGAATGGTCATCAGAATGAAATAGCTATTGCCACCAATGCCAGGTCCTCCCCCACAATCATATAGCCTCTGATTCTTCGTGCTTCAGTAGCCCTTGGAAATTTTTCAGAAACGTTTTGGGTTTTACTAGATATTTATTAGAATTTCATTGTCCAGAGACTCAGGGTGAATCCACTATGACTGAACGAGGAAACAGTTCTAAGACAGAACCTACATTGTGCTCAGAATGACCCGTTTCTTTGAAAGCTCATCTGTCGTCTTTGAAACACACTTTGGCTGTTGACCCTTCTTCATTCTCTTAGGTTGAGTACTTTTCCAAGAGGCATAGATCCCTGGTGAGTTCACTCTACTATATCTTCTTGAGTCACAGGTGAAAAAAAATTGTAGTTCAAGCCCCTGCCTGGGTCTGTGATCACTGATGGCTGGAAATCTCGATTCTCAAAAGGAGGTAGAAGAGAAAGAAAAAAGAAAAGTGAAGGAGGATCAAGAAACCCTAAAAATGTCAGGCTGTGGGAGGGGGATTGAACTGTTCCCTCCCTCCCTCTATCACTATGATGTTCCTATGATGTTCATTCCAGAAATTATCCAGGGCAAGAAAAAGCACAGGAAGTGATCTTTGTTGAGTACCTGCTGAGAAGTGCTTTATCTTCCATAACTCCTTTACCCTTGTAGATTGCTTTAGAGCAGATGCTAGGACCCTGATTTTGTAGATTAAAAAGTTGAAACCAAGAAATCTTTAGTAAATGCCTGAGCTCATGCTTATGGGAAAAGGCAGGCTTTGGATTCTGATTGTGAAGACCTTGACATCTCAACTACATGATTCTGAGTTCCTTTTTGTTCTTCATCTTGAGATAGAAGTCCTGAAGTACAGAGATGCCTCATGCCTGGCTCTTTCCAACTCTGTCCTTCTTGGCCATGTAATCTGGCTGCTTTTGCATTACCAAGCTGATATTAGGAATGGCTTCTTTTAGCCAGGTTTCTCAACCATGGCACTAGTGACATTTTGGGTCACATAATTCTTGGCTGAGAGAGGCTGTCCTGTGATTTATAGGATTTTTAACAACATCCTTAGATTCTACTCACTAGAAACCAACTGTATCTCCACCCCCAGCTGTGACAAACAAACGTATCCCAGACATCACCTAATGTTGCCTGGCAGGGGGAGCAAAAATGTCCCTGGTTGAGAACCACTAATTTAGGAGGTCCAATTGCCAGGCATCTCTTCTTAGGTGACTCCACTTCTCTGCTCATTTCCCTTAACACTGCCTCTTTACTCACTCTAGCCACACTTGCCATGAGGATATAGAGACCTGTGCACAAAATGAGCTGGGCTGAGTGGGCCACCTGGGCTCCAGATAGAGCCTGGGTGAAAGCAATGGCCCTGAGAGATGAGAGATGGGCCAGGTGGGGCCAGATGGCAGGAGTCCTTAGGTATGACAGGCTGATGCTTCAATGTTCTTCCTGCTTCTTTCTTCCTCGGTGGGCAAGAAGAGGGACGGGTGCACCTGAGCTTTGCCCATGCCTGCACCTCTTCCATTCCCATCCTCAATAGATCCTCAATTTTTGTTTCCCTTGCCCTATGCTTCCTATTTCCTTCACTTTTTCACTGCCTTCTGCCCCTTCCATGGCGAGTTTGAGCATCCTAGGTAAAAGGGAGGACTCATTGGGATGAGTTGAATTCTGTGTATCAAAGGAAGGATTACATCCTTTAACTGACTTTATTCCCTCCCAATGACATGAACTCCCTTAACTCAGCAAATTCCACAGTAATACTTGCCAACTGTCATGAGACACATCACAGTACACATGGATATGTATGTGCTTTAACACAAACACAGATAACGATACTTTTGCTTCCACTGAAACAGTGTATTTTTGTTCCTCTACTCTATTGTCTTATCTAGACACCTCTTAATGCAGGACAGCTTCAAAAGTCACCTTACCTTTGATCAGGTCCTCACCAAACTGCAAATAGCACCCCTATGTCTGCTTGGCTGTCTTTAAAGAATATGGGAGAAGAGTGACTCAGTCCTAATGAGAGACCTTGGTAGACAGATGGAAGAGCATTTGAGTTATCATTGATTGGCCCAAAGAATATGGATGTCCAGTGTTTTCAGTGTCTTTCCATGTTGTGGTTGTCTGGAAATCCCTGGTGTTGTGGTGAGCTGTGCAAACCATTGTGTTATGGCACTTCTTACTACCTGTCCATAGTTGCTGGATGGAGAATTTGGCACACTATAGAGATCTATTCCAGATCTTAACTTGCTGGTCTTGAAAAATGCATGTATCCTTCTTACTTAAATTCAATGTAAATCAGATGCCTATTGCTCACATCTTATTCCAAGCCATTATAGTTTTTCTAATCTCTTCTTTGTTTTCACTTGAAAGTTGACCTGCATCTACACTTCACATTTCTAATTACTGATTTCACCTCTCTAGTCTGCTGTTTTCTCGCTTCTTCCCAGTCTATTCTTTCCCCTTCCTTTTGCTCTCTCTTCTTTTCTTTATCTGATTTAAATTTATTTTCCCTCTGCAAAATTTTTGCATCTGCATTCCAAGTACAGTCAACATTTGTATGTCCTGCATTTGGACAAGACTTGTGTTCAATATTATAGAAAATATAAATACAGACATGATTCATGCAATACCATCAAAGAAATTCATAATTTGAATTATAATACGTGACAAAATATAAACCTATATTTTTTAATCCACTAATGCCACAAAATGAATTGAGTAAAATGTTTGAGGCAAAGTTTGGGGCACTAGATGTGCATTGGAGAATAAAATAGACCCTGCCAACATTGCTTATAGTCTTCGATGTCTTTAATTATAAGATGTAATATCTATGTAATAATAGGGATGTTTTTATTTAGGAATAAAAGCTGAGTTAATTGCTCATATCATTTGTGAGATACTCCTTGACTTCACAAAAATATTAATGTGGAAAAAAAGTTTCATTTTACTTTGGTCCAAGAAATTCTGAAATGAGTATTTACATATATCTAATGGAAAAAATACTGGTTTTCTTTTTTTTATATTTCTATAGAATTCAAAAGAGGAAGGCAGAGGGAGAGAGAGAAAGAGACAGAAACATCAGTGATGTTAGAGAATAATTGATTGGCTGCCTCCTGCATGCTCCCTACTGGGGATTGAGAACACAACCCAGGCATGTGCCTTTGACCAGAATAGAACCCGGGAACCTTCAGTCCACAGGCTGATGCTCTATCCACTGAGACAAACTGGCTAGGGGGCTAGGGCTGATTTTGGTTTTTAAACAAATCACTTCTCAAACAGCCTTCTGAATGAAACTGTTTCAGAGGTGAGGTTCTACTGTATTGATGTCTTTATTTTATTAAGATTTTTTTAGTTTTACTTAATGTGCTTTTTCTGCCCCAGGATCCCATCCAGGAAACCGTATTAAAATTCAGTCATCATGTCAGGCCTCATTGGGATCCTCGTGGCTGTACAGTTTTCTGGACTTCTTGTTTACAGAACCTTAATCTTTTGGTTTGTTTGGTTTTTTTTACATTAAATCTTCAGATGTTACTGATGTTATAGTTGAAAGTTGGTACCCTTTTTTCAGGCTCTTCCTATTTCCTCAACCCCTCAGCCCCTGGCAAACACTTTTCTACTCTGTGTTTCAATGAATTTGACTGTTTCTATTTTTGTTATTCCACATATAAGTGATGTGGGTGCTTGTGTATCTGCGTGTGTGTAGAACATCTTCTTTATCCATTCATCTATTGATGGACACTTACATTACTTACCTTGGCTATTGTGACTAATGCAGCACATTACTTAGTATTTTAGATGTGTTAACTAAAATCCCAAAGAACTAAATACCCATACTTAAATTACAATAAATTCAGGAATTATCAAACTTCACTCCAACACCTGGCTCTTCCCAGGTTGCATGTGGAGTGTGTATGCGTGTGTTTTCTGGATACACTTCATTGATTTTCTCCCCTACTCTCCTCTTATTTATTTCTTTTTCTTCTGGAGAACCTCAAACCTAGTCAGTACCATCATGGTTATTGAATGCTCCATGGCAGTGACTGAATTAATCGCTTGATCCGTCACAGGGGTGACTGGGAAGTTTTTCTCTAGAACTCTGAGGATCAGAATCCTCTGTGTGTGTGTGTGTGTGTGTGTGTGTGTGTGTGTGTGTGTGTGTGTGGTGTGACAGAAAGAGAGAGAGGGAGAGAGAGAGAGAGAGAGAGAGAGAGATGTGGGCAGCAACAGCAGAAGCATTTTGCAAGTTCCCAGTGAATCTTCTGCTTTCATGTGTGTGACATCAGCACCCCTCATAGTAACTACTCTTCCTCCATGAGTGACCCCTCATGGACTTGTATATTGAACAGGCTATCCAACCAAGCTCTATATAGAAAGGGGACCAACAACTGCTTAAGAGGCAACAAATGTTCACAAGGTAAACACAGTGTCTGTCACATCTTATTTTGGAACTGAGACATATGATTCAATCTGAGACTCACATATAGGTCCAGGTTGAGAAACATGACTGAGGACTACTTGAAGGAGGCCTCCTGGCACTCTATGTTAATTTGCTAAACTGACTAATTTGGGAAGCTAGATGTGGTGGAGATACTGTCTACAAAGGTAATGAAAGACAACAGGACTGGAGAGGTACCCTACTGAGTACCCAGGTGAAAGTGTATTATATCTCTAAAGGTGAAGGTTACCTGTAGCTGCAGTCTGTTGAAATAGGTACTGAGTGGAACATGTCAATCAAATACTTTGCCATGACTGCTAATTATTTACCAGTTTCTTTGTATAGAATCGGTAATTTTAATAATATTAGATATGGATCCTGAATGGGTGTGACCATGACATGAATGGCCTTAAAATTCATACTGAGGCACCAATCATACTTATCAGGTTTAAGAGCAAGTCAAATTTGGCTGTTAAATTCTGAAGCAGTAGGAACAATTATACCTTCTCTAATTAGGTCTTATATAATGGGTGTCTATCTGTGAAGGTCCTGTTTTCATTTACATTGGGTCCTTTCTCAACAAGGGTGAAAGGTGTTATTTGATAAGTAGAGAGGAAGGGCCACAGGGTAACATTTTTCCAAACTGATTATAAGGGCAAAAGATTTATTTGGCTATTCATTAGTTCAGATTGCCATTGTGCACTAGAAAATACTTTAGGACAATAGGTGCTTTGACTATGGGAAATTGAGGCAACACAATAGTTCTAATGGTTAAGTTCAGACATATTTGTATCCATTTCATGAACAGAAACCCCTTTTTTTCACCTTCTCCAAATGTTGGCTAGATAGGGAAGAGAAAGGAATGAGACTTAAAGCTGTCCATAGTCTAACATCTAGAATGGAAATCAGATTCATTATTACACACCGCCAACCCTGACACAACACCCTGTTCCCCCTCAGCCCTACCACCGCCACCCCCCACCTCCAATGCCAAACACAAGCAGAAACAACTTATTTTCTTCTTGCCAGTATGATAAAGTGTTAAGGAAAAAATTCATCTTCAGTCTTCACTTTGTCCTTATTCTCAGTGTCAGGCTAACTAGGGAATGGCTGGTCTGGTGCCCAAACTTGTAGAATTCTACATCCCGCCCTTCTCACATACCTGCCCCCTCCTTTGTCCCCCCCCCCCATCATCGGAGAACTTACAAAAATACAAACACATTTCCTTTATACACACGCTGGTGTTTATTCAAGGAGACCATTTATGTTTTGATTCCCTCATAATGCCCATTTCTTAAGCATTTTTTTGTAGAGAGCCCACACATCTTAAGGGTCTTCCTCTGGTAGGGCCTGGGCATCACTGGTGGTAGAAGAACACTCAGGAACTTCTTCGTTTGTTGGCTCGCTTACTGGAGGTTTTCTACCTTTCCTGTAGTAAAATACAATTGTCTGTTTCTTTCTGTCTTTGTCCTTCTTGTCTTCACTCTGCTTAAGGACCGAATTTACCAAAGCCATTATCTTCGTCACCTAGTTGGGAAACAAGTTAAACACAGAAAGACATTGGTTTTGGGGAAGAAATTGGGAAATGGATGGGAAAGGGGCTTGTAATAGAATGACAATGGATGAACGAGGAAGTGTCTGTGCCCAAAAAAGCACAAGGCCAGAATCTTGGGTGAGGAATTATTGGGGAAGAGGAAGCATACGAGTAGGGTAGTCTGACCTTATCCTTTTCTTCACCATTGAGTTGGGAAAAGGACTTCCAATTCACTTTAGTACTTGATGTATCTTTGTCCATCCTTGTGGTTGGAATCTGATTTGTTATCTAAACTAGTCTACAGTATTTTCTTAGTAACTTTGGCTTTGTTGTAGCAACAGACCCTACTCCAAGGCTCCTGGCCTCTATATATACTCTCTAGGACAATGGGGAGCCACACCCTTCAGCTCTGATTGGCCAACAGTCAGTGGTTGCCATGGTGTGGCTTGACATCACAAAGCCTCAGCTTGACCATCCAGGAGGGGGAGGTGGGAGAGGATGCAGAAGACTCAGATGCTCTGGTCAGAGAAAGGGGAGCTTCCTCAATACCTCCTAAAAGTTTTCTCAAACTGACCTCTCTCTCCCTCATTTCCTCTAGTTCAATTACTGTCCAGCATATGGCAGGGAGGTGGTGTTTCCTCTAAGCCATTTCCCATACACCCCCATCCATTCAGTGGTCCATTCCACTATCCCCCAGATATCACCATTACCTAGTATGTTATGTGTTGTTTTAATGGATGTTTTATTTTAGAATAGTTTTAGATTTACAGAAAAATTGTGAAGATATTACCCATATACCCCATACCCAATTTCCCTTATTACTAATACTTACATTGGTATGGTGCAACTGTAACATGTAGTGAACCATCATTGAAACAGTCAAACCTCAGTTCTCTAATATCTCCAATATCAAACAATTTGGTTCTAGAACGAGTTGTTCCAGGAAGAACTATACCAGTTGTGGAATAAAACTCCAGTTCTTGACCTGACAACCCTTTCATGCTGATACCTCTGCATGACCCAAAGCATCTCTCATGCAACAAACAAAGGAGAGAATGTTTTATTGCAGGCCAAATGTGATTAGCACAATTTTAAAACATAAAGAGGCCATCAAGAGCACCAATGTTGGTAAGGGTGTGAAAATGCTCACAAAACAACAATCACAGGCACTTGAAGAGGTAAAAAAATTGTTGTTGATTGGGATAAATGAAAAGTGGTTAGCCAGTGATAGCATCTGGGAGGCAAGGATATGTGAGAAGTCCAAGATGGTGCATCCTGTCCTCTTGAAGAATACCCCTGAAAAAAGTGCGGAATGTGATTCATTTAAGGCTAGCATGGGGTGCTTCCACAAATGTAAGAAAACAAGTGTTTCTCTTTACATTAAACAGTACTTTGGACATATACTGTATCTAAGAATGTTAAATCAGGGTATCATTTGTGTGTCTGGGATGGATTCATTCAATTTACATATACAATGATTGTCCAGATTATTATGATCTCTGAACGCATAATAATCTGGCCACTCAGTGTGTGTGTGTGTGTGTGTGTGTGTGTGTATTTTTTGCTTTTAGAGGCCTGGTGCATGAATTCTTGCATGGTGGGGTCCAGCCAGCCTGGCCAGGGCGAGGGGACATGGGCGGTTGGCCAGCCTGTCTGCTGGTTGAACTCCTGGTCGAGGGGTCAATTTGCATATTAGCCTTTTATTATATAAGATATACACTGAGTGGTCAGATTATTAGGCGTTCAGAGATCATCATAATCTGGCCACTCAGTGTATATGTAAGTGGTTGAGAAAACATTTCCAGATGAAGCAGGTTAAGAGAGTAGGGCAAGCATGCAGCAAGGGCAAAAGTCAGGCAGGGAGGCAATGTGAAGCAAAGTCCCACCCTCTTCCTGATACCCCACAGAATATCTCTGGAGAGCAGTCTCAGAGGTTGCCACCTCCTCTGGTGCAAGGGAGCAATGTTTCCTTCATGACAGTCATGATCTAAGGGTCATCTCCCAGGTATGTCAGGACATGTGAAGCCAAAGTGCTCCCATAGCCTGAAGGCAGTCTGGGGTGCAGTCCCTAGAAGCCAAAATTTACTTAAACCAAGGGAGATGACCCAGAGTGTAAAGGACCTCAGGGATCTGGAGGCAGCAAAAGTGTCTACTACAATTTTATCTCCGATCCAAGACCTCTGGTGAGCATCACCACTTATACCATATTTTTCCATGTATAAGATGCTCTTTTTTTCTAAAATCATTAGACTGAAAATTGAAGGGTGTCTTATACATGGAAGTCAGCTGAGGAGGAAACAACGCAGGGGTGTGTAGCTGCCCATACCTTGTCAAACAGGCTTCCTTCAATCACAAGCCTTATTTTTACTGACGTCATTTGATGCCATAATTGGATGTGGAGGTGGAGGTGAAGAGTGCACAGATGCAACAGGGACCTGAGTGTTCTGAGCCCATAAAGATGTCAAAAAATAAAAAGAGAAATACTGGTAAGCGATTGTCTTACTCTGCAAAATTCAAACTGAATGTAACCAGCTATGCAAAAGAGCATAGCAATAGAGCTGCAGAGAGACAATTTGGACCTCCTCCCACTGAGTGTATTATCAGACAGTGGAGAAAACAGGAAGAACAACTCCTTAAGATGCCAAAAACGAAGGCCTTAAGAGGAAAACCAGCAAAATGTTTAAAATATTGATTTCTTAATTTTGGGTTGGAAAAGTGGGGGGTGTCTATACATGGGGGTGATTTATACATGGAATAATACGGTTTGTATGCATGTGCATGTACGCACATACATATATGTGTAGGTATGCATATATTTTAAAAATTGATTTTATAAGTAAAATATCAACATTGAAATTATTTTTAAAAAGAGAAACAAACTTCCTCATAATTTTAATGTCCAGTTGCTATTACCTTGGAGATTTAGGTGTATACCATGTCAGCCTTCTTTTCAAGCTATGCCATTCAGTTTACAAGAATTGTACTTTTCAGAGGCATTTGGTCTAATATTCCCACTTATGTTCCTGGGCATTTCTTGATAGGAAGACTGAGCTGGATTTGCCTGCCCTCTGGACAGCTATGTACTGTGCCGTGCCAGCACAGCCAAGGGTTCGGCAAGCCTGAGGGAGGGCGGCGAAGGATTAAAGAAATGACAAAGAGAAAAAGCTGGGTCTAGGACTCAGGGGTGGACAAACTTTTGACTCGAGGGCCACAATGGGTTCTTCAACTGGACCGGAGGGCCGGAACAAAAGCATGGATGGAGTGTTTGTGTGAACTAATATAAATTCAAAGTAAAGGAGCAGAGGGGAGAGCAAGAGAACTGGATAGAACAGCCGGATCCGGCCCGCGGGCCGTAGTTTGCCCATGGCTGGGTGGATCTCCTGTGCTTGGCTAAGGCCACAGAGAAAAGATCCAGAAGGCAAGCTGATGCTTTATTTTAAAGCCAGAGGTAAACAAGGTGGTGGTCACCATAGTTACAAGGTTCTTGTGAGTTTCACTTGTTTTGGCAGCACTTGCTGCACCTCACACAGCCCATTAGCTACCCAGGAAGGATCTAGGGAGCGTCATAGGGTCAAGCTTATTTATGCCAAGCTGGGACCCTCTAAGCTGGGACTTGTTTGTGGCTTTGCCAGCAGGTCAGTCCGAGGCTTAACCCTATAGCCGCTCCCTACAGTGTGCCAAGGAAGGAGAGCAGCCACATGGCAGCTGGTGCCTTTTTCTGTCTCTTCCTCCAGGAAAATGCCTGGTTTCCTAGTTTGGAATAATGATGATCTCAGGAACCATCTGTATTGTCATCGCTGATAGTTTTGTCATTGTTATTCTTTTTATTTTTTAACTAATTGTGCAGTTACTTAAACAGTGAGTGTCAAATGCATGTGTTATGACTATTGGCTTCCATGCACACTACCTAGCTGCTAAGAAGAGTGGAACGTGTGCAGATAGACAACACTGTTAGTGAGGAATGAAAAGAACATTTCCTTGTTATATCATATTATAACAACTTTTGTTAAATATTGCCATAATTAGGTTCATTTTAATTTGACTTGTTGTTGCTTTAGCATACATAGGGTTAATTTAGGTTTCAGAAATTCATAAAAACCTTTCCATTTGCTATTAATGCTGATGTTATTTTTTTTACTTAGGAAAATTCATGTTAGGAAGGACATTTTTTTCCAGGAGGTAATGACCCTCTAAAGGTAGGGGGCAAGTTCATGAGTGAGTCAGTGAGTGAGTGAGTATGTTCAGATATAGATATAGCTGTAGCTTTTAAAAATAAATTACTTTGAAATAACTAGATTTACAGGGAGCTATAAAAAATAGTACAGAGATTCCAGGTACCATACATGTACCCAGTTTCCTCTGGCGGTGATATCTTATACACTACAATGTCAAAGTAATGAAATTATCATTCGTTCAATGTGTGTATACCAGTAGTTCCATTCTATCACATATGTAAATTGCATAATCATCACCACCACAATCAAGGCACAAAACTGTTCCATGATCACAAGGCTCCTTCATGCTATCCCCTTATAGTCATATCCACTCCCCCTCATCATATCTAACCTTTGGCAACCACTAGTCTGTTCTCCATCTCTATAATTTACCTAGTTTGATAATTTTACATAAATGTAGTAATACAGTATGTGACCTTTTGAAATTAGCTTTTCCCCCCCCACTTAGAATAATTATCTGGAGATCCTTCTAAATTGTTGCATGTTTTATCCTGACTGGTTTGGCTCAGTGGATAGAGCATCGGCCTGCAGACTGAAGGGTCCCAGGTTGGATTCCAGTCAAGGGCACATGCTTGGTTTGCAGGCTCAATCCCCAGTAGGGGGCGTGCAGGAGGCAGCTGATCAATGATTCTCTCTCATCACTGATGTTTCTATCTCTCCCTCTCCCTTCCTCACAAAAATCAATAAAAAATATATAAAATAAATAGTTGCATGTTTTAAGAGTTTGTTCCTTTTTTATGCTAAGAGGTATTCCATGCTAAGAATGGAATAAGAATTAGTTGATGAATATTTGGATTGTTTCCACTTTTTACTTTTAAGATAAAGCTGCTATGAATATTTTTGTACAGGTTTATATGTGGACATAAATTTTCATATCTCTGGGATAGATGTCCAGGAGTATTTCACTGGGTTGTATGTTAGTGTGGATTTTATTAAAACACAAAAAATGTGACCACATGGTTTAATTTTTAGCTATCAACTAGAAGATATAGACTTAGCCAAAAATGTTTTATACTTTGTTAGAAAATATGAACTTAGCATTAAGATAATGATGATTTTATAAAATAAAGATTTGTCCACAAGGAATTTATGTTATAAATATTATTTTAGTTTTCTAATCTTAACCTATATTTCTAGTTCTTTTTCTAATCTATAATTTTGTAACAGGCTATGACTACCCAGTGAATTCACTTGGAATGGCTGCTGTCTGAAGTAGGAAACAGAATGTCCTTAATCTCAGATCATCATTCCACTTAAATTTACTCTTTCTATGCAACTACTCATTTCAATACAGTGAATCATGGGATGTTCTAAAGGTAGCCATATATATTGCTTTCCTTTCAAGGGAAGCTATTTTAGTTTTGAATTTTCTATCTCTGATTTCTGACAAATGTAGTTTTAAATGCCTGTAAAAACTGGCAGTCCTTTGTATTCAAAAGGCATTACTACTTAATGGTTATTGTCTTGTGTTGCTTTCAACTTGTAAAACATGGTAGAAATAAAGCATCGTTGTTCTCCCACCTAAGCCTAAAGACATCAGCTTTGATGGGATAACTCCAATCCCCTTCCAACCAATGTTGAGAATCAGCTTGATGAAACAATTTCATGGTATTTGATTTAGTGAAGATTTCAGGCACTGTCACGCTGTGCTTCCGGATTCTCATCCCACAGCAAGTCCAGTGACTGAAGCATGAAGAAGAAAGATATTGCCAAATGGTCCGCAACCGCTGATGTACTCTGCAGTTCACTACTTTTCAGTGAAATAACATAGAGCACATGTGGCCTGAACTGACTTAAAGTCAGAATGGATTCTGAACTGGAAGAGAAAATGAGAGGGAAGAGAGAACTCATAAAGTGAATGGCACTTGAGATGAGGGTATAGCCAAGCTCTTGAAAGCATATGTCTCAACCCTGGAATTCTGCATTCCTGTCCTCAGTCCTTCCTAGACAGTTCTATTGGCTTTGAGCTTTAGGATTTATGACTTGCCATTTATGGAGTATTTATGAACATTTTTAGTGAAGAAGATTCTGACCAATGTCATGAGTAAAGGACAAGGGCTTAAAGCTAATTGTGAAATTGGCATTAGATACCTGACCCTGGTTTTCATCTTCTCAGTCAGAATTAGCTGGAGTAACCCTAAGGCTGTTTTCTCACGGAAGTCCAGGTTAATTGGGTCCCAATGCAAATATTAATAGTGCCTTTTCACTATGAAAAGTTGCCCTGTTTTAGGACAAATTATATGTTCACTCTTCTGTTAGCTGCATTAGTATGTTGTTCCTGATTTGTTAATAAAATTGGTTCATCTATTTTTCCTTTATACAAAACAAATGGATGACTATCATTATATCCTTCAAGTCTTTATATTGATATAAAAATTAGGTTTAATGATTGGTATTTTCTGTTTATTAATATTAGTATTTATCTCCTAGTTGTACACCTCAGTGAAACAAATACACCTATCTAAACAAAGGCTGTATACATTTTCTTTTTTTTCTTTACATAACTTTTTAATATTTTTAAAATTAAATTTATTGGGGTGACATTGCCTAATAAGATTATATGGGTTTCAAGTATAGATGTCTATGATACTTAATCTGTATATTGCATTATGTGCCCATAATTTTTTTTATTAAGGTATTATATGTGTATATATCTTACCATTGCCCCCCCACCCCACTCCCATACATGCCCTCACCCCCCAATGTTTTGCATCCGTTGGTTACTCTTATATACATGCATATAAGTCCTTCAGTTGATCTCTTATTTCCCCCACCTCTCCCTAACCTTACCGCTGTAATTTGACAGTCTGTTTAATGCTTTACTGCCTCTGTATCTATCTTTTTGTTCATCAGTTTATAATGTTTTTCATTATTCCCAAATGAATGAGATCATGTGGTATTTTTCTTTCATTGACTGGCTTATTTCACTTAGCATAATGTTCTCTAATTCCATCCAGGTGCCTACAAATGGTAGTAATTCCTTCTTTTTTATGGCAGCATAGTATTCCATTGGGTAGATGTACCATAGTTTTCTGATCCAGTCATCTGCTGACGGGCACTTAAGCTGTTTCCAAATCTTAGCTATTGTAAATTGTGCTGCTATGAACATAGGGGTGCATATATCCTTTCTGATTGGTGTTTCTAGTTTCTTAGGATATATTCCCAGGAGTGGGATTACTGGGTCAAATGGGAGTTCCATTTTTAGTTTTTTGAGGAAACTCCATACTGTTCTCCACAGTGGCTGCAGCAGTCTGCATTCCCACCAGCAGTGCACGAGGGTTCCTTTTTCTCCGCATCCTCGCCAACACTTGTCGTTTGTTGATTTGTTGATGATAGCCATTCTGACAGGTGTGAGATGGTATCACATTGTCGTTTTGATTTGCATCTGTATACATTTTCTTTGCAGTGCTATTCACAATGTTCCCAGAATATTTTTAAACCCTACAAATATTCATTAACAGGGTATGTGGTACATTTACATGATAGACTACTACACAGCAACAATAAAGAACAAACTACTGACACACGAAACTATATGCATGAACTTTAGAAACACACTCTGTCAAAATAAAAGGGTACAGAGAGTACATATTGTGCATTTTAAATATTTGCTAAAATAAACATACAAAGCCAGTCTACACTGATGGACATTGAGTATTCCTTGCTTTAGGAGGTTGTGAGGTGTGTAAATATTAACTAGGTGGAAGAAGGGAAACATTATGGGTAATGAATATATTCTAGATCTTGATCTGAGAAGCCGTTGCATGAATGTATACATATGTAAAAAATCATAGCACTTCATACTTCAGATTTGAGCATTTTATTATTTGTATCTCAATCTAGAAAAAGCCAGAGAAGAAGTTATGTAAGAATCACACCTATTAAACATTTCTGTTACATTTCTATAGCATGGCTGTCATTGGCATATTTAGAGCAATAACCCAAGCTATGAGTAAAAGGTCATAACTCATTTTGAGTGAGAATGGGGATTTATCTCTTTCCTATCCCCATTTGACACGTCACTATTGTTGAGTTCTGACCATCTCTCACCAAAGTTCTGTGGTTCTGACCATCTCTCACCAAAGTTCTGTTGAGTGAAAATACTGAGAAAATGACAGTCTCATGGTATGAAATTGGGGCGGAGCCAAAGTGATGTTTGATGGTTCGGTTGGCAGGTCTTGAAGACCTGAGAGGTTGATGCTGACCGCAGGCATCAGAACAAGGCAGAACTTAGCACGTGAGGCATTCTTCTCTCATTCCTCCCCTCTCTCCAAACTCCTGGCTACGGAAGGGAGAAGAGGAGAGAGAGAATTTGAGGTTGGAAGTGCACCAACTGGCTCTTTCCAAAATTTGCTGCAGAATAATAGTATAATTACAAACAGGCAGGCTCTGTTTTCATGGCCACAAAAACACACTTGAAGGCACAAGTGTGGTGGGAGTGAAGAAAGGCATATGGTTGGTTAAAACAACTTTCCTCTTTTTCACCAAAACATTTAAATGGTTCTAGAGCCAAGGAAGGTTCATAGTCAGAGGTGCCAGTGAGTTCCTTTTTATCCCACTTTTCATCTCTGCTTTTGTTCCTATTTTGTGTCAAGGTTTTGAGAGGTGCTGAAGGATTTAGACCAGTGGTCCTCAATCTGGGGTGATTTTACCCCTCGAAGGGACATCTGGAATGTCGGAAGACATTTTTGGTTATCACAGCTCAGGGGTGGAATGTTACTGGCACCCAGTGGGTAGAAGCCAGAGATGCTGTTAAGCATCCTACAATGCACAGGACAGCCCATCTAGCGCCAAAAGTCTATAGTGGTGAGGTTGAGAAACTTGGATTTAATGAAACTCCATGTCTAGCATTAAGGGTGAAGGTGGAGTGTGTTAAGATCTAAATTCCCATCATGGAAACAGTGTCTTAGGGATCTCCTCATTTTATAATTCTGTTAGTTAAATATGAATTTCTATCAAAGGGTGTGGGTACACCTGACCTTTACAGCATTTCTCGGTGACTTTGCGGGGGGCATTTAGACAAGTAGGGCCATGTGAATTAATTTGTTCCTGCTATTTTTTTTTCATGACAACATGGATAAATTTATTTATGCATTTATTCATTCATCCAACAAACAGTTATTTTTCCAGATACTTTTCTATGTTCTGGAAATTTTAAGATAAAACAAGTTATATACAAGATATATACATAATTCCCTTGAAGAGTTTATTTGCTAGTGGGGAATTAGATAAGAAAATAAATATGTGATATATTAATTATAGTAACCTATTACACATTGGTAATTTATATAATAGAGTCTCAAGTCATATATATAAAACTGTCTAGATCAGCCGTGGGCGAACTACGGCCCGCGGGCTGGATCTGGCCCGTTTGGCTGTTATATCCGGCCCGCGGAGCTGAAAGAGCAGAGGGTTCTCTTGCTCTCCCCTCCGCTCCTTTACTTTGAATTTATATTAGTTCACACAAACACTCCATCCATGCTTTTGTTCCGGCCCTCCGGTCCAGTTTAAGAACCCATTGTGGCCCTCGAGTCAAAAAGTTTCTATCATTTAGATGACACTTGTTTTTGGCCTTAAAATGATTTGGAGTTTACCAGAGAGAGATTAGTTTTCTAGGTGGAACATAGCCCTGAAGTATAGAAGATTTTATACTTCTAGGATTTAGGAAGATTGAATCCTATACATGATTTGTTTTTAAAAATATCTCTGCTCTTAACTTGTTGATTCATTTAAAGACTAATAGTAGGAACCAAAATTAGATCATATAATTATGTCAAGAATATACTAAATTATTATAAAATTCTTTTTTTATTGTTTAAAGTATTACATATGTCTCCTTTTTACCCAATTTACCCTCCCGCCACTCCTACCCCCCAGGACAAGCCCCTACCACCCCAGTGTCTGAGTTCATTGGTTATGCTAATATGCATGCATACAAGTCCTTTGATGATCTCTAACTGCCCCTTCCCCTGCCTTCTCTCTGAGGTTGGACTGTCTGTTCAGTGTTACCTTGTCTCTGGATCTATTTTTATTCATCAGTTTATGTTGTTCATTATATCCCACATATGAGTATCAAGATCATGTGATATTTATCTTTCTCCGACTGGCTTATTTCACTTAGAATAATGCTCTCCAGTTCCATCCATGCTGTTGCAAATGGTAAAAGTTCCTTCTTTTTTACAGCAGTGTAGTATTCCATTGTGTGGATGTACCACAGGTTTTTATTTTTATTTTTTTATTTTTTCAAATTTTTATTAAGGTATTATATGTGTACATATCTTACCATTGCCCCCCCACCCCACTCCCATACATGCCCTCACCCCCCAATGTTTTGCATCCATTGGTTACTCTTATATGCATGCATACAAGTCCTTCAGTTGATCTCTTATTTCCCCCACCTCTCCCTAACCTTACCGCTGTAATTAGACAGTCTGTTTGATGCTTTACTGCCTCTGTAACTATCTTTTGGTTCATCAGTTTATAATGTTTTTCATTATCCCCAAATGAGTGAGATCATGTGGTATTTTTCTTTCATTGACTGGCTTATTTCACTTAGCATAATGTTCTCTAATTCCATCCAGGTGCCTACAAATGGTAGTAATTCCTTCTTTTTTATGGCAGCATAGTATTCCATTGTGTACCACAGGTTTTTAATCCACGCATCTGCTGATGGGCACTTAGGCTGTTTCCAAATCTTAGCTATGGTGAATAGTGCTGCTATGAACATAGGGGTGCATGTATCCTTTCTGATTGGTGTTTCTAGTTTCTTGGGATGTATTCCTAGAAGTGGGATCACTGGGTCAAATGGGAGTTCCATTTTTAACTTTCTGAGGAAACTCCATACTGTTCTTTACAGTGGCTGCACCAGTCTGCATTCCCACTAGCAGTGCACGAGGGTTCCTTTTTCTCCACATCCTCACCAGCACTTGTCGTTTGTTGATTTGTTGATGATAGCCATTCTGACAGGTGTGAGATGGTACCTCATTGTCATTTTGACTTGCATCTCTCAGATGATTAGTGACTTTGAGCATACTATCTAATAAAAAGGGAATATGCTAATTGACCATCACTCCATCACAAAGATGGCTGCACCCAAGGCTGAGGCCAAGTTCCCATAAGGAGCCTTAACGAGCAATCAGCAGGGACCTGAGGCTACGCCCTCCCCTGCCCCTGTGGGGCTTGACATGGGACCTCAGGCTGCATCCCCCACCCAGCGGGGTTTGACAGGGGACCTCAGGCCACGCCTCTCACCCTGGCATCAGGCTGGGGGACCTCAGGCTGCACCCCCCGCCCCAGTGCCATGCCAGGGGACCTGAGGCCATGCCCCCTGCACGGTGGGGCTTGACGGGGGACCTCAAGGTGCGCTTCCTGTCCTGGTGCTGGGCTAGGGGACCTCAGGCTGCTCCCCCTGCCCCAGCACCAGGCTGGGGAACCTCAGGCTGCACCCCCACCAGGTGGGGCTTGACAAGGGACTTCAGGCCATGCCCCCCACCTTGGCACCAGGCCAGGGGACCTCAGATCGCACCCCCCGCCCAGTGGGGGTTGACAGGGGACCTTAGGCCATGCCCCCCACCCCAGCACCGGCCCAGGGGACCTGAGGCTGTGGCCCCCTGCCTGGCTGGGCTTGACAGGGGACCTCAGGCCATACCCCCCACCCAGCAGGGCTTGACAGGGGACCTCAAGGTGCACCCCCAGTGCTGGGTTGGGGGAACTCAGGCCACGCCCCCTGCCCAGCAGGCTTTACTGGGGACCTGAGGCTGCGCCCCCCCACCTGGCAGGGCTTGATGGGGGACCTCAGGCCATGCCCCCACCCAGAGGGTCTTGATGAGGGACCTCAAGGCATGCCCCCCGCCCTGGTCTGGGCTGGGGGACCTCAGGCCACACCCCCCATCCTGGCGCCGGGCCAGGGGACCTGAGGCTATACCCCCTGCCTGGCAGGGCTTGACAAGGGTGGGTCTGGCCGGCTCTGGATCTAGCCCAATGGGGGGGGGGCCGGCCAGGTCTGGGTCTCACACAATTTTGAGGCACATGTGGGTGGGCAGGGACTTGACTCTGGGTCCCGTAATGCGCCCCATACTCTGACAGGAGAAAAGTTTTCATATACATTTTACTAATTTTCTTTCATCTCTGACACTTCTATTATAGAGAAAGGGCAAGTAGCAATATTAAATTATTTCCTCTAATTAATCCCCTTTTAATGTGCACAAATTTCGTGCACTGGGCCACTAGTATTTTCATATCTCTTGGCTTTCTGTATGTACTCTTTGGAAAAGTATCTATGTAGGTCCTTTGCCCATTTTTTTTATTGGATTGTTTATCTTCCTTTTGTTAAGTTGTATGAGTTCCCTGTAAATTTTGTAGATTAAACCCTTATCTGAGATAGCATTGGCAAATATGTTCTCCCATACAGTAGGCTTTCTTGTTGTTGTGTTGATGGTTTCTTTTGATGTGTAGAAACTTTTTATTTTTATGTAGTCCCATTTGTTTATTTTCTCGTTAGTTTCCATTGCCTAAGACAGTGGTCGGCAAACTCATTAGTCAACAGAGCCAAATATCAACAGTACAACGATTGAAATTTCTTTTGAGAGCCAAATTTTTTAAATTTAAACTTCTTCTAACACCACTTCTTCAAAATAGACTCGCCCAGGCCATGGTATTTTGTGGAAGAGCCACACTCAAGGGGCCAAAGAGCCGCATGTGGCTCGCGAGCCGCAGTTTGCCGACCACGGGCCTAGGAGCTCTATCAGTAAAGATATTGCTACAACAAATGTCTGATATTTTGCTGCCTATGGATTCTTCTAAGATTTTTATGGTTTCCCATCTTACATCTAAGTCCTTTAACCATTTTGAGTTTATTTTTGTGTAAGTTGGTGGTCTAGTTTCATTTTTTTTGCATGTATCTGACCAGTTTCCCCAGCACCATTTATTGAAGAGACTGTGTTGACTCCATTGTATGCTGTTGCCTCCTTTGTCAAATATTAATTGAGCATACTGGCTTGGGTCGATTTCTGGGTTCTCCGTTCTGTTCCACTGGTCTCTATGTCTGTTCTTTTGCCAGTCCTAGGCAGTTTTGAGAACCATGGCTTTGTAATATAGCTTGATATCTGGTATTGTGATCCCTACAACTTTGTTCTTCTTTCTCAGGATTGCTGTGGCTATTCGGGGTATTTTTTTATTCCAGATGAATTTTTGGTGAGTTTGTTCTAGGTCTGTGAAATATGCAATTGGTATTTTGATGGGGATTGTGTTGAATCTGTAAATTGCTTTGGGTAGTATGGACATTTTATGATGTGATTCTACCAATCCATGAACACAGTATGCTCTTCCATTTGTTTACGTCTTCCTCTCTTTTTTTAATGTCCTGTAGTTTTCCGAGTACAGGTCTTTTACCTCCTTAGTTAAGTTTATTCCTAGGTATCTTAATATTTTTGGTGCGATGGTAAATGGGATTGGTTTTTAAGTTTCTCTTTCTGTGAGATCATTATTGGTGTATAAAAAAAAGCCATAGATTTCTGGGTGTTAAATTTGTATCCTGCTACATTGCCAAATTCAGCCACCATTTTGTCTCCCCCTGGACAAACTTTTAGGAGCCTGTGGCCAGGGAGGCTGGAGTCTCAGTGTTTGTGGGTTCACATCCGAGGCAGCAGGTCCCTGGCCGGTGTGGCTATAGGATCCTGGGTGGTGTCCAAGGTCTCCCCGGGTGGAGGTGAGGCTGGGCGCCCAGTCACAGCTGCTCTCCCCTTCAAGATGGTGGGATCTCTGCGGCAGAGCCAGCCACCCTGGGAGAGATTGCAGCGGTAGGGGAGGGGAGCCTGGTCCACCAGCCCCCAACAGTCCTGCAGAATATAACTGTCCCTTTCTCTCTCTCCCCCCCCTCTCTCACACACACCCCACACGTCCACGCACTCCCCTTTTGCTCCCTCACTCACATTTTCACCCTCACTGCCATCCTGTCGGCCGCCATCTTCATTGTTTTCTGTTCCTGCTATTTTGAGTCAAGATACATTGAAACAAAATGGAATGGGGCTATAACAGAAGAGAAAGTTAATACTATGCAACGATAAAATATAACCTTCTGCAGTAGAGGGATAATGGTAAATGGAAAGATCATTGGATGAGTCAGAAAACCAGTATCCTAGTCCTGAATTGTTATTGATCTCTGCTTCTGTGACACCGGATGGCTTGGAGACTCTTTCTTGAGCTTGCTTTCTTCATTTATGAAATAAAGAGGCCAAAGTACACTGTTTCAAAATCTGTTTTAACACTAATATGCAATACTTTGATGAGAATCAACATATTCTTCACTAAAAAATGATACCATTAGTTTTGGAATATCTCAGACAATGAAGTGACTAGAGGGATATGAAAATTGTTACCCAAGATGCTCTACTTTAAAAAAAATCTTATTATGCCTGTCACATAGACAAAGTTCCTTTATCTATATAGCATCAAGATGTGTCTTTCTAACTTGTCAGTTTAACTATTTGGCAAAATGTGTTCCAGGTAAAGAAAAATAGCTGTGCAGAACTGTTTAACATTTGTTCCTAATGTTAACTTTTAAACTCTGCTTAGAAAAATAATTCTTTTCAGAAATTTGATCTGTCTGCCTTCCTTTTGTATTGCTTTTGGCTCTTCCAGAACTCAGAAATGTCAATTTGTTATTCATGTTTGCCTTCACTAATCCTTCCAAAAGAATGTGAAAAGGCCTGCAGTCTTTTATATTAGGAAATAACTGAGATTAAAATGGATTAAGTCTGAGCTCCTTTCTCTTGCTCTGTATTGATGTAATGAGTATTATCACAGCATTTACAAAAGCAATGGGGTTTTTAATACTAAACTATCATTTCATTGTATGAGCATGCAGTGGGGGCATTGATACAGCTAGGCCTGGCAGCTTTTCACAAGTTAAATGCCAAGATCCTGCCGTGTCTGTCTGAAATGTTGGACAAGGTGGTGGGTGGGGAAGGATTTAGAGAAACAGGAGTGTGTGTAGAGTCAAAGTCTTGTGGAGGGTAAGAAAGGAGTTGATAGACTGATGATGAGGACTGTTGACTTGCAAAACTAGTGGGAGAGCATAGTATGGTGGGAGCAGCCAACTCAAGTCCTAATGAATCAGAAGTAGAATTGGTTATTAGAGTATCTTCTATGTAATATCTACTTTTATCACCAAGAATAATAGAATGTTCTCCCTTTACATGAAGGTACTCCAGGCCTCACATCAGAAGGATGGCCTTACATCAGAAGGATGGTATATTTATTTTCCGTTAGTTACAAAGATATGCTAATCTATCCATACCTCTTCATGTAAACCTATGACACTGTGATACTGGGCAAAGCTAACCAACCTACAGAGGCTGAAATGCATATGGCATTGGGCTTCAATTCTAGCCCTCAAGTTGGCAGGTCAGACACTGAATGCATTATGGTATCTGTTAGTTATTACTCAACTAGATTCTCTAGCCCAAAACCAAGAGAAGGTTAGAACCATATTGTTTCAAGGTTATGAGAAAAAGTGTCCCCTTGTTAGAGACTAGATGAGAAGGCTCCTTCCTAGAAATCTGAAATCGATTGTTTCCTGTAGCTGCACTTCCAAATGGGAGAATTTCTTGTGTGAATGACTTAAGTCTGCTGCCCCGTAGTGACCTTCCAGCTCTCAGATCAATTCCAGGGAGCCACAGGGCATGCCCCACAAGGGCTGTATTGCTTCCTTGTAAATGAATGGTTTCTCATGCCTGGAATGCCAGTTCATAGTTCAGCATGGCAACCAACAGTCCAGGATGGAGAAAGCAGACAGTCACATACATCATTTCTTATGGTTGACTCAAAGAAATAGCTCTGATGTCAAATCCAATTTGGTTTCAAATGGGAAAATCAGATTTAATCTCCCTATACTATTCAGAAAAGAAGCATATCAGTTTAACCTGGAGATTTTAAACCTTTTCATCTCATGGCACACATAAACTAATTACTTAAATTCCATGGAACACCAAAAATATGTATTTTTGCCAATCTGACAAAAAATAGGTATAATTTTGATTCGTTTACACTGTATGGTTATTTTGTGTTGGCTGTTGTAAGTTTTTTATTTGACAATCTAAGGGAAAAGAGGTCAGTGCCACTGACTAGTCAGGTATTGCATGTTTTAAAAATTCTTGCTACATACCAGTGTGCTTGGCACATACACAGGTTGAAAATCACAGGTTTAACCGATTGATTATCTTCATGCCAGACACCAATGTAACCCAAACTCTCTCCTCCTTTCCTCATTCCCCTCACTCCAGTTGACATTGTTAAGATTGAAACATCTTTTGTTTTTTGGATATTGCATGAACCTGACTTTACAAATGGGTATAAGAGAACAAGGAGGGAAGAATATCTTCTTCATATCAGATTCTCTCTCTCTCTCTCTCTCTCTCTCTCTCTCTCTCTCTCTCTCTCTCTCTCTCTCTCTCTCTCTCGTTCATGTTTTTGTTGTTACCTGACATTGAGTTGGCTCTGACTCTGGTGACCCTATAAATGAGTGATGTCCACAATGTCATGTCCTCAACAGCCAACAGCCCTACTCAGATCCTGTAGACTCATGCCTATAGTTTCTTTTATGGAGTCAATCCATCTCATCTTTGGTCTTCCTCTTTTCCTAATGCTTTCTGTTTTCCCAGCATTATTGTCTTTCCCAAAGAACCTGCCATCTCAAAATGTGTCCAAAGTTGGAAAGCTTCAGTTTTATCACTTTTGCCTCTAGCAATGTTTCAGGCTTAATTTTCTCTAGGACCCACTTGTTCATCTTTTTGAAAGTCCAGGTTATCTGTAGAATTCTCACCCAATACCATATTTCAAATTAACATTTTTTTCCTATCAGCCTTCTTCACTTGTTCAACTTCTGCACCTGTACATAGTAATTGGAAATACAAAGATGTGGATGGTCTTAGCCTAGGTCTCTAATGATACACCTTTGCTCTTGTTGATCTTTCCTAACTTTTCCATTTCTACCATTTAAAAGTTCATACTTCACTTCAATATCATATATGATAAATGCCTCTTTAAATGTGATTGCTTGAAATTGTGAATATTTTCAAAAATTATTACTTGAAATTCTATTTCAAAGGAGAATTTTTAGCACAATGATAATTTTGA
The DNA here is from genome assembly GCF_963455305.1 of Plecotus auritus. NCBI lineage: Eukaryota > Metazoa > Chordata > Mammalia > Chiroptera > Vespertilionidae > Plecotus > Plecotus auritus. Next base: position 4,193,721 of record NC_137784.1, on the reverse strand, counting down.
GACTTCTTGGTGGTCATTCTGTCAATATAGCCACATTCCCCATTTTTTTCTGTTGAAAACAAGAAGACAGAATAAACATAAATAAAAACAAATATCTGTTCCTACTCTCTCATGCCTTGAGTTTTTCTTAAAGTTCATCATTCCTATTTCTAGACATTGCCAAATGTTACCTGGGGGCGGGGGAGGGAATCACCCTCATTGAGAACCACTAAAATGGATATTGACCAGCAGTGAGTAGAAAGAAATGGACACATATCTTAGAAGAGGAGAAATGGTTTGGAAAAAAAGCAGACTTCACTGAAGTATGAGATTAATTGGTAGATTTTTCTCAACAGTGAGATTAATTTAACTTTTACATCACATTAGAAAAGAAATATATTTTTTCTTTTTCTCACAGAAGGCAGTTAATTTTGGGAGATCTTTGTTTTTATAAAAAGTTTTTAGCTGTAAAGAGCTAAATGATAATAATGAGAAATGGTATCCTTAGAATTTTCATGTTAATTCTGTATTAAAGATCACTTATTTGATCATTTTTCTCATGTAAGAACAATAAACTCCTTTAGCAAAGCTCTGGAACATACCCAATAGTAAAGGGAAGAATCATGTAGTTAAAGGTTAGACAAAGTGCAGGCTTAACCTTTAGACATTTCAATTAGACAAGGCAAACATTCTCCTTTAAGCCAAGTGTCTGTGTCTTTAGTGTCTATCAGTTTAATTATAACAGTTTTAACTAACTTCCTAAGAATTAAAGAAACTGTGTTTATATCCTGCATTTTAGACTTTAAAGACTCTAGATTTAAGAGACAGAGAACCTTAGCAAAATAAGCCTACCATTAAGGTTTTACAAGACAGACTTTCTACCCAGGGAATTTTTTATCAAAATTGCGATTTCAGACTAAAAATACTTAAATGTAGGCACACAAGACAAAGAAAACTTCCATGAACTTTTGGCTAGATAGTTATGCTCCTGGAAAATTAACCTTATTTTCAATGATCTCACTGAGGTCTATTTGAATTTTTATTAACTTTAAATCTTTACACTAATAAAAGAGAAAGATGCAAATTGACCGTACCTTTGCGATGCCCACCAGCCAATCAGGAGTGAGTATGCAAATTAACCTCATTGCCTCTGTGGAGACCTGACAGCAGGGTGCAAAGAGGCCTGCTTGACTGTCACCACGGAGACCCAGGAGCAGGCAAGCCAGGCCCGCAGGCAGCTCCCAGCATGGCCTCCTTGGCTGTTGCCATGGCGACCCAGGAGCAGGGAAGCGCGGCCCGCAGGCAGCACCCAGCATGGCCTGCTTGGTAGTCGCTGTGGTGTGGAGCAGGCAGGCCTCACAGAGAGGAGAGAACCACGGGGAGCAGGCCTAAGCCATCAGTAGGACATCCCCTTAGGGCTCCCGTATTGGAGAGGGTGCAGGTCAGGCTGAGGGAACCACGCCCCCTGTGCACAAATTTCATGCACCTGGCCTCTAGTTTATAATAAAAAAACAAGTAATATAGTCATGTATATATTTGTTTCCTATTGCTGCTGTAATATATTACCACAAACAAAGCAGCTTAAAACAACACAAAATCTCCCAGCTCTGTAGGTAAGAAGTACAAGTTGGTTCAGTTGGTTTCTCTGTTTAGGGGTTCACAAGGCTGAAATCAAGGTGTTAGCCCCTGGTCTCTCCTCAGGAGGCAGTGGGGAGAATCTTCTTCCAAACTCATTTAGGTTGTTGCCTAATTTGATTTTTGTGGGTGTAGGACTGGGTCCCTATTTCCTTGCTGAATGTTAGTTGGAGCACTTGGCTTCTGCACCTGCCATCTTTCTTTTCTTTTTTGGTGTGTGCTTTCTTCATGGCCCCTTCTAGCAACATTGACTTTCGCCCCTCCCCTCATTTCTCTGACTGACTTCTCTGCCTTCCTCTCCTGCTTTTAAGTGCTCATGTGATTCCATTGGGCCCATGCAGATATTCTAGGAAAATCTCCATACTTTAAGATCAGCTTATTTGGGACCTTAATTCCATCGGCAAAGTCCCTTCACAGCAGTACCTAAATTAGACTGGAAGGACATTTTAGAATTTTGCCTACCACAGCATAGACTTGTATATGTGCAGCCAAAAGTCTTTTCCAACCCACTCCCCAGTCATAATGTTCTCACCTCTTCTACGAAAGAGGTAAGCAACACTGTTAATTTCTTGTTATCTTTCCAGAGTTTCTTTATGCATACAAAGTATAAAAACGTACTACATCGTACTTTATTCCCTTCTTTTACACAACATAACCTTCCATGCATAGTGTTCTTCGCCTTGTTCTTTCAGTTATGACTATATCTTACAGAACTTTCCATATTGTTATATATACAACTTCCACAGTCATTTTTACAGCTTTAGAGTATTCCAGTGTCTGCATGCCCCACCATTTATTTAACCAATTCACTAGTAGTGGACTGTAAGGTGGTTTCCTGTCTTTTACTACAACAATTGATATGGAAACAAATGCATTATTTCATTTATGTGCTAATATATCTCTAACATGAGTTTCCAGAAAGATGGATTTATCATTTTAATAGATAATACCAAATTGCCCTTAATAAAGAATGAGCCAGTTCATCACCCTTGTTCTAGCAATATTTAAGTGGTGGTTTCCTACAGCCTCATAAGCAGAGTGTTGTAGCACTTAGATTTTAGCCAATCTGATAGCTAATAACTGGTATTTCCTTTTTATCTCTATTTTGCTGTAACATAATATTTGAATTTTATGACCACAAATATTTTCTGCTTTAAAAGTATAATTTTTCTTAGACAAAAAGAACAAAATATCAATCCATGATACATCATGAATAAACCTTGAAAACTTCATGCTAAGTGAAAGAAGCCAGTCACAAAGAACCATATACTATGTAATTCCATTTATGTGAAAAGTATGGGATAGTCAAATCCATAGAGACAGAAAGTAAATTAGGGGTTGCCTAGTGTTGGAGGTTAGAAGTGATTACTAATGCGAACGGGATTTCTTTTTTTAAAATTCGTTATTGTTAAAAGTATTACATAAGTCTCCTTTTTCCCCCATTGACCTCTCTCCAGCTGTCCCCCAGCACATACCCTCCTCGCGCCCCCCCCCAGTCTGTGTCCATGGGTTATGCTCATATGCATGCATACAAGTCCTTTGGTTGATCTCCTATCCCCTCACCACCACCCCACCGCCTTCCCTCATAGGTTGGACAGTCTGTTCGATGCTTCAATGACTCTGGTTCTATTTTTGCTCATCAGTTTATGTTGTTCATTTTATTCCACTAATGAGTGAGATCATGTGATATTTATCTTTCTCTGACCGATTTATTTTGCTTAGCATAATGCTCATCAGTTCTATCCATGCTGTCGCAAATGGTAAAAGTTCCTTCTTTTTTATAGCAGCGTAGTATTCCATTGTGTAGATGTACCACAGTTTTCTAATCCACTCATCTGCTGATGGGCACTTAGGCTGTTTCCAAATCTTAGCTATGGTAAATTGTGCTGCTATGAACATAGAGGTGCATATATCTTTCTTTTTTAAAGGGTAAAACTGTTTTCTAATTAGATAATGGTGATGGTTGCACATCATTGAAAATCTACTGCAAAGCACTGTATTTTACTTTAAAAGGGCCAATTTTATAGTATATAAATTATATCTTTGAATAAAAACTAGATCTAGTCCTTATTGTTTGTGTTATATGGGCATGGGAATTATTGAAACTGTTTGAGCCCCAAATATCTCTCTTCTGTAAAATGGAAGAGGGCTTCCACCAAGGATGAAGGATGAAAGTTGATGATGTTTGTAGGGCCCCTGCGCATGGTCTGTAATCAACACATGAGAGTGTGCTGATCCCTTTGCTCCCTGCCCAAATCCCAGAGAGGGCCCCCATGAGGACACTAAGATACTGGTGCCTACAGGGAAATAAGGAGCATCAAGGAATAGGGGTGAGAACTTCCTGTCCCCCATCCATGATCGGACTCTTCTTCATGAGTGGTCTTGGGGAAGCCATGGTGCAGTAGAATTAAGAATAGTTCTTTAGAGAGGTGACATGTTCATCAAAGGTCAAGTGTATGAAACCTTCTGCAGCATTTGCATGGCTAAAATAATCTGCTTTGCTTTTTCTAAATTTTTGGTATCTCTTTTCTTTTTAGCCACAAGGTTCCCAAGACCTATATAAGACAACTAATTTAAAAGAAACTCTTAGAAAGTCAAAATGTAAGGTTCTCAAAAAAAAATTGAGATGTAGTTCTTATGTGAAAGGAAATTATTAACTTGACTGAGAATTCTTTCAAACTGAGGAGGAAAAGAGATAATGTACATTGTCAAATGATTTTCAAGATATTGCTTTACTTAACAAGCATTGCATGTCTACTTGTATGTCTACTTTGTTCAAAGTGTTGTGCCGGGCACTCTTGGGGAATAAAGAATCAGAAACAGTCCTTGAACAGAAGGAAGAAGGGAAATCTATGTTTTTGGAGAGGCTGATTCATTTAAGCCCCACAATAGCACAGGAAAATTAGAATTAAATTATTATTTTCCCATTTTTTAATGGCAATTCTTTATTTACAAAGCATATACCTATTTTTCTCTTTTCAAAGAGAAAATTACAGAGTAAAATGTTAAAATGTACCCAAGCTTCACTTTAGGAAAACAGCTTCATTTTCAGTCCAAATTATTTCAAGGCAGACATTAATGGCACTATTGGCCTATATCGATGACACTATTGACCTATTCACTTTTTAGGGTTTTATTAGGAACTAGGGGCCCGGTGCACGAAATTCATGCACTGGGGGCGGGGGTTCCCCTCAGCCCAGACTGCCCCCTCCACAGACTGGGAGCCCTTAGGGGATGTCCTACTGACGGCTTAGACCCGCTCCCTGGTGGGAGCTGGCCTAAGCCGGAGTCTGGTCTCCCTCTGTGGGAGGTGACCAGGCTGATCAGGGGAAGGTGCCAGCCCCATCACCCAGCTGCTGCAGCCACTGCTAGCCACCGCAGCCGCTAAGGTGTTTTCATCAACACGGACTCCAGTCCCTTCACCATGAAAAAATGACAACTTTCTTTAGGCATTTTCAAGATGTGTCTTTCATAGGATATGACATTTCTTTCTTTTTTTTTTTTATCCTCACCTGAGGATATGTTTCCATTGATTTTTAGAGAGTGTGGAAGAGAGAGGGAGAGACAGAGAGAAACATCAATGTGAGAGGAACACTTTGATTGGTTGCCTCCTGCATGAGCCCTGACCTAGGCCCCAGCCAGGGAGGAGCCTGCAACCTAGGTACATGCCCTTGATCAGAATCAAACCCGGACCTTGCGGTCGGCAGGCCAAGGCTCTATCCACTAAGCCAAACTGGCTAGGGCAGGATATGACATTTCTTAGCCCCTCCAGCAGTGGACTTCCATTTTTTTTCCTCCAGGAGTGTGGTGGAAAAATCCTAAATCACCTTCTTGGATTCTTATAACCCAAGTTATCAAGAACAATGCAAGTGGTGGCATACAGGGAGCTTAGCCAATGAGCAGTCAGAAAAGGTGTTTACCCTCAAACTGGTTTGGCTCAGTGGATAGAGCGTTGGCCTGCAGACTGAAGGGTCCCAGTTTTGATTCCTATTAAGGGCATGTACCTTGGTTGGGGGCACATCCCCAGTGGGGAGTGTGCAGGAGGCAGCTGATCGATGTTTCTCTCTCATCGATGTTTCTGTCTATCCCTTTCCCCTCTTTTCTGTAAAAAAAATCAATAAAATATATTTTTTTAAAAAAGAAAAGGTGTTTCCCCTGCAGCTCATGTGCAGAGGACTCCCTGCGTTGTGTCCACTGGGGTAGGGGTGTGCACCGCCGCCCAGGGGGCATGCCCCCGAGGCCAGCAGCCAGCTCCTCATTGTGGGCGCCAGGCTGGGGGGTGTACAGACCCTGGCCACACGGTGGCCACTGCTGCTGGGGGCATGCCCCCCAGGCTGGCAGCCCAGTGTTGTGGGCTCCGGGCTGGGGGGCATGGACCCGGGCTGCTGCTTGGCACAGGTGCACGTGCAAGTGGTCACGGGGCCGGGACATCCGCTTGGCGCCTGCACCTGTAGGCCCAGAGTGGTCAGGGGTGTTCTGGGACCCTGGCCGGTAAAGGGTCTATGCATGGGCCTACAAGCTAGGAGCAGCCTGGGTCCCAAGGATGTTCCCAAGACCCAGGCCACTTGGCACCTGTGTATGCAAATTAACCCACCATCTTTGTTGGGTTAATTTGCATACTCACTCCTGATTGGCTGGTGAGTGTAGTGGAGGTATGGTCAATTTCCATCTTTCCCTTTTATTATATAGGATTCTTTATTTTCCAGATGGTTGTACGTCTCCTGAACAATTACCTTTTCTTTTTGATTTATAAGCATGGTGAAATTTTAGAAGGCTTTGTGATATCAAACATTTGGATATTAACCCTATTGAATGATGTCTATCATTCATTCATATTTTAAAAATTTATTATACCCAATTTTTGTTATTAATGTTATTGAACTTGTTAAATATTATATAATGGGTGATAAAGATTTAAATCTAGCCCTGGCAGGTGTGGCTCAGTAGATTGGAGCATTGTCCCATACACCAAAAGGTGGTGTGCTCAATTCCTGGTCAGGACATATCCAGGTTGCAGGTTTAATCCCCGGTTGGGGCACATGTCACAGGCAGCCAATCAGTGTTTCTCTCTCACATAGATATTTCTCTCTCTCTTTCTTTCTTCCTCTCTCTAGAATCAATAAAAAAGAGAACTCAAATCTAGTTCAGTTTGACTCATCTAATGTATTTTCTTTTCACTACTCCATATTGCTTCTCTTATTTTAATTTATTTAAAATATTTTTATAAATTGGGATTTTAAATGTATTCTGGCACTATTGTTGAAATGGTTCATATATTTTCACATATATGTAACTTCATAGATTGAAAATATGAATTTTGAGGTTAATATATTTAATATGTTTTAAAATATGTCTGTGTACTTTACATACACATGCAATTAATTTAAGCAAAAAGTAAATAACTATATGAAAAAAATCTATATCTTTTCCATAAGGATTATATTTCTGCAAGAGCTTAGTTCTGTATTTATTTGGCTAGAATAATTTTAGACATTTTAAAGTAAGCAATATTCTTTCCCCCCAAAATGTTGACATCTTTAACAACTATGTAGAATCAGTTGTTGTTGTTGTTTTTTTAAATAGCTTTTCCCTTTTATGCTTCTTTGTCTTCATCCATGGGCTTCAATTGCCAGCAAAAATTGCTGGAACTATTACATAAGGTGTTTGAAACCTGTGACAAGAATATACTAGAGTCAGCAGTAGAAGGTACATACTTCTATTTTCAAAAATGGGAAGCCATATGATAAAGGTTATACATTGATGAAAATAATATCAGAGCCTTATAGAGACAGAGATGGAGAGGTTCTTATCTGAAGGCTGATTTGGGTTCAAATTTCTTTGACCCTTCCCCAGCCAGCATAGCTCAGTGGTTGAGCGCCAACCTATGAACCAGGAGGTCACAGTTCAATTCCCGGTCAGGGCACATGTCTGAGTTTCAGACTGGATCCCCAGAAGCGGGTGTGCAGGAGGCAGCCAATTGATGGTTCTCTCTCATCACTGATGTTTCTATCTTTCTCCCTTCCTCTCTGAAATAAATAAGTATAAATATAAATATAAATACAATGTTCTATGACCCTTGGTGATCAGCTCATGGAAAATTTTCATTTTGATGAGCTGCTTTGACCATTTATTCAGTAAACATATAGTGTGTGCCTATTACATAAAATACACAATTCTTTAGGACTTCTAGGAAGAGTGACTCTATTTTCCAAAACAAAGTAAGGAATCATTTTATATTTATGAGGACATGAAAACAATGATATTGAATATTTACAATCTCCATGATCTCAGGTAATTTCTATTTAATGTCATTATATCATTTTCCCTGTGTATCTGTAAAAGGCAGAACAATGGACTATTCTCTCTCACTTGAGAACTTCTTGATTCTTAAGACAAGGAAACATCATACAAGGAAATAAGAGGAGACATGATTCTAGCTCTGGAGATCTTTAGGTAAAATCTAAAGAATGATTTATCATGGGTAATTCTTAGATGGTGCTTCCCTGCCCAGCAGAGTAGAACTAATGACCCCTGCTTATGTGCTCCAACAGACAGAAGCTAATGGATAGAGTGAGGGTGAAGAATATTCGGGGTGGTATGGATCCAGGAGACATGGGGAGGGTTTGGATTTGAGGAGAAAGGGCACTGATAGTGAGAAAAGATGAAAGAAAAATAAGTGGCTACATATAGAAGGCTGAAAAGCTGTAGAAGATCTCCATCTTCTCTGAAAAAAAAAGTGGGTTCATCGAAGAGTAAAGTGGGTAGTGGTAGATTGAGATCCCAGGCAGAGTAGAAATATATGTAGCATCTACTATGAAGCCACTAATGAGAAATATTAAAGGAAAAAAATCTAAAATTCAGAGATTTATAAATGATCCTAATTAACTAGTTAAGGATTTGTTCCAATGTTACTTAGAAACTGATGTGCAAGAATGAAAAAACAATCCATTATTCGGATAGAAGTCAATCCAAGGTGGGAATTGACAAGGCAAGAATCCAGGAATTGATTATTGGTGAATCCAGGAAAGGCCTAATCAAGAGGAATTATGAGGTGAAGATAAGGGCAAACCTGAATTATTGATTATTGGTACTCTCAGAACTGGGCCAACAGGCCATTTAGCTGCATGGGTGGTGTGTTAGTTTCCTGTCACACTGCTATAGCACATTGCCACAAACTTAGAATATTAAATAAAATAATTTATCACATTGCAGTTCTGGAGATCAGAAGTCCAAAATGAGTTGCATTGGGCTGAAATGATGGTATTATCAGGGCTGGTTCTTCTGGAGGTTCCAAGGGAACTGGTTGCCTCTTTCAGTCCCTAAAGGCTGCTGACATTATTTGGCTCCTGGCTGCATCACTTGTTTCTGCTTCCATCCTCATATCCTCCTGCCTCCCTCTTATAAGGACCTTCCTGATTACATTGGGCCCACAAGTATAATCCAGGCACATCTCCCCATATCAGGGGCCTTCATTTCATCACATGTGCACATCCCTTTTGCCATATAAGGTAACATATTCACAGGTTTCAAGGATTAGGACATGGACACCTTTAGGGGCATTATTTGTCTGACAACAGTTGGTGATCCACTAGGAAAGCAGGATGGGGTAAAGGAAGTGGATGTTATGATGAGGCAAGAAATGTAGCATGAATTAGGATGTGAAAGAGTTGAAAAGTTAGGAACCTGTGGCCTATTAGAGGACTCTTTCGGTTTGAGATCTTGGTAGCAATAAATCATCAAGTGTATTGTGATACTTCCTAAGAAGAGAAGTGCCAAAGAAATGAGTTCTTAGTACTCTAAAGGGCAAGGATCTGTGAGGTGTGGTGTCAGAAAAAGCTTCAATAGATTAGCAGGGGTCCTCAAACTTTTTAAACAGGGGGCCAGTTCACTGTCCCTCAGACCGTTGGAGGGCCGGACTATAGTTTAAAAAAAAAACTTTGAACAAATTCCTATGCGCACTGTGGGCCTGGGACGAGTCGGCTGCTAAGCTGGACAGGCAGCAGCACCCAGCGGGCCGGATAAATGTCCTCGGTGGGCCGCATGTGGCCCGCGGGCCGTAGTTTGAGGACGCCTGGGTTAGAGCCTTAAAACATGATAGCCATTGAAAGGGAAGACAGTGGTAGATGCTTGTTGTCTTAAAGGACTTGGGAGAGTGCCCCAGAGTTAAACAACAATGAATGGCAAGGGAAAGATGTGTTAGACTATATGGCAAAAGACTTAAAAACTAGGAATATTATTGCATGGTGGCGGTGGCAGGGTGCAGGAAACTAGAAGCTGCAGAAGAGAGTAGGGAGTATTCCATTGCCTCCCAATCCTTCTAGTCCCATCTCCAACACATGGAAGGTGTGACAAGAAGCAACCTACCTTCCTTTGGAAAGGTCAGGAAGGAAGGTAGAGCCCTAAGAATAAGAAAGAGAAGAGGATAAGGCAAGGAGCAGAGAGATGTGAGAATAGGATGTTGAAGGGAGATGTTATCAGTAGACTGTGAACTCCAAAATGATAGGAGTGGAATTATCTTCCGGGGATTGGACCTGAGATAGTTCTGGATGGTGATAAGGAGAGTTTACTGGTGATCAGAGTGGAAAGACATTTGTCCTTATAGCACCAAGTGCTGATAATCAAGACAGTGCCCTTTCTTCCTAGAAGGAGAAGGTCAATGCATTCTTTTGCCAAGTATTCCCCCTCACAAAGAAGCATATGAATAAAAAGTATCTATATGCAGAATCTTCACACTTAAAAGCCTTCTTCACAAACTACCATTCCCTTTAATCCTCTACTTGTGTAGTAGGTATTTGTGTCATTGCTTTATAGATAGGCCCACTGGGCTCAAAAAGATGACAGTACCAGCCAAGGTCCATGTGGCTAATAAATGGCAGAGTTGGGGTTGAGCCCAAATTTTCCTAATCCAAGTCCAAACTTTCTTTTTCTTCTGCATCCAGAAAGGAGAGTGGCCTGAAAAATATTGACATAATTGAAGGGAATGTGAGAAAAATAAGGGAAGTTTATTAAACCACCACATAATTTAAAAATTGCTGCTCAACAGAAAAGAGTAGAGGGTGGTTAAGAGAATTTTTAAAACTTAGAAACAAATATGAAAATGATACCACAAAACCTTAAAGGAAAAATTTATTGACTTGTGAACCACTGTTGTATTGACTTGTTGTTCATTTTGTGGTAAACCCTGAAAAAGTTGGCTTAACATTTTTCCATGTGGTGTGGACACTGAAATTCTGGCTTCCGAAATGACTGTATCATTTTGGAATTTCAAATGACAGAAAGAAAGAAAAATCCTAAGCAAAACGGAGCTGAAGTCATCCTTAGAAGTTCTTGAATGGGCAAAGTGCAGTTATTGAGTTGTTGCGTGCGCCCATGTACATATGTGTGTCTGTGTGTGTTCCTCAATATTATTTAATTAGGGGTTCAGAAATCACTATTCTCACAAATTAATGTATCCTGGTTACAAAGTTTTGGGGATAATTGAGTCTATTCTTGAGCCAACTGAAAGGAAAATCAGATGGACAAAATGGAAATATAACTAACACTCCCCCTTTCTTGAATTTAACTTAGAAGCTGTGACTACTGAGTAAATGTATAATTTCTTTTAGCCAGATTGTAAGAAGCTGTCATTTAGCTAAGAGTTTAAACATTTTACTAATGTTTTTATTTCCAGTTTCTGGTAAAGATATGGGAAAGGATGGGAGACAAAGAAGAGCTGAAAGAAAAGAGGATTTTACCTGCAAGTGAATTTTTTCTGTAATTATCATGAAAAGAAAATTAAACATTGTCAGAGATTAGGGAAACAAATTCTTTCAGGTAGATTTTTTTCTCTCTTTTTTGGGCCTTTCAACAAAATATTTTACTTCAACTCAATTATTCTGCTGATGTTTATGTGAAGTACTTGGGAGGAATTTTAGATTTTATATCTGCCAATAATTTAATTATATGTCATAAGAGTTAGTTTATTTTAGCTCAACTAGTGATGAATACCTTCAGCTTAGGAATAAATCAGAGTTAAAAGATTGTAGGGTAGGGGGATTACTCACTTAGTACACTTTTAACTTTTTCCTGTGTCAGACTTAGAAGATGTACCTCCAAAGGAGAATAAATGCAGTAAGCACCTGCAATGGATTTTAAGCACGGAGAAAAATCACTCTGTGTTGCAGAGGAAATTAGGAACCCAGTGGAAGTGTTGCAAATCATATTAAAGTTGTATTTTTATGTTTAGATAGAAATTCTGCTTGACAAGCAACCAGAGATCATTACCAAACACTTTAAACCTGCAATTCTTAGTGAATGCATGAGTACTCTCTTTAATGGAAAAATGATGCATCAATTGCCAAGAGACTGGCTTCCAGAAATACATTTCCCAATTGCTAAAGGGATGAAATGGTATATATCATAGAAGACAGGTTGTGAGGAGGGAGGGAGGGATATCACACTACACATTCCAAAAGGAATATGGAACTATTACATTTTCAGGCTAGGAAATAAGACTACATAAAACATCATGAGACACTCAACCCAACCTGAATGATGATGCTATTCTGCAGAAAAAAATGAAGAACAAAAGGCTTTCTCAGTTCAGTGAATAACTGTAATAACAGAAAGATGTGATGTAAACCAATTGGTTCTCTTTTAATTTTGTGAATGCAGAAACCAATGTTGGCTATCCTTCAGTCTTGCAGAATTGCCTCTTCATCTTTCTTCCTTGCCTTCCCTTTGCCATCGCCATCTTAGCTCAAGAGTTACTCCACTTTGGAGGTCCAGCCTATTTCCTCCATTCTCATTTTCCCCATCATAGCTGTAGTTAGACAAGCCCAGGTTCTAAGAGCCCCTTTCCATGTGCTATGGTTGGCAGCTTGTGCCAACTTCTCTTTTCTGAGGAGGAAAACATTGACTTTGCAGAATTGTTGTGAACAGAAATGAGGTAGCCAAAACCGGTTTGGCTCAGTGGATAGAGCGTCGGCCTGCGGACTGAAGGGTCCCAGGTTCGATTCCGGTCAAGGGCATGTACCTTGGTTGCGGGCACATCCCCAGTGGGAGGTGTGCAGGAGGCAGCTGATCGATGTTTCTCTCTCATCGATGTTTCTAGCTTTCTGTCCCTCTCCCTTCCTCTCTGTAAAGTACCAATAAAATATATTAAAAAAAAAAAAAAAAGAAATGAGGTAAAGGTATGTAAACTTCTGACCACAGAAGCTGGTATATCTACACTAATAAAAGAGTAATATGCTAATTGACCATACCTCCGTGACATCTACCAGCCAATCAGGAATGAGTATGCAAATTAACCCAACAAAGATGCCGGGTTAATTTGCATACGCAGGTGCTGAGCGGCCGGGGGCAGGGCGTTCTGCACCACCCCAGCTGCTCCGAGCCTCTGGGCAGCGTGGAAAGGCAGCTCTAGGCCGGACGAAGGTGGTGCTGGCAGCAGGGGAAGGAAGGCCCATTCTTGCATGAATCTTCGTGCATCGGGCCTCTAGTTTATCAATAATATATGTTGATGTTAAAATTTGGAATGCCACCAGTATTCTACCAGAAAGACTTCCTTTCACTCTTCCTTATCTTCACTCTCCTTTACTTCAACATTCATGTTGAGAATATTCCCACCACATTTGTTTCCCAGTTTCTCCACCTCCAGCACTTCATGGTCTGCCATCTGCACCTCACCTCTTATGTTCATCACTGCCACCACTATCACTCAAAGCTGTCTGGTCTTAAAGCTCTCCAGCTCTGAATGACCACTTCTTTCATATAGTACATATTTTACAGGTATTAACTCACATAATCCTCACAATGGCACATTATTGTTATTGCTATATTAAAGAGAAGGAAACTGTGGCACAGAAAGACAGTGTGATTGTCCAAGGTCACACAGCCAGGAAGTAGAAGAGTCAGTATTTCAAAGCAGGTTAAATGGCATCAGAAGTCGTAACCATTGCATTATGCTTCCTCTCCCGGAGCATGGCACTCTAAGAACATATTGCCCATTCAATGGGAATCACAGACCTGTGGTTCCTCATCCACCTCCATCCCAGGTTTCTTTCTGTTCCAACTGTCTCAATTAATTCCTTCATTGGAGTCTCATATCCCTCTTTGAAGACCTGGAAACATCTGAGTGTCAGTTCATCTATGTGGTTGCTCCCTATCTAGTCTCTTGTGCCTTACTTCCCTCTCCTCATCTCGCTTACCTCTCATTGATGTCTCAATTCTGTATCACTGGCCCCCAAATTTGCATTTATCACAGCCAACTGCTCCTAAAATCCAACAGAATGCCCCCAAAGGCATTTTTACACTAATGCCTACACCATTTGTCCAGTCTCCCACTTTAAAGTTGTGGCCCCCTCTGTCCTCCAACATTCAATGTGTTTTTAAGCTAATCTAATTCTAGTTTTCTCCTCCTATTTGCCTCAGGCTTTTTTCATTCCTGCTATCACCTAAGTTCCAACACATATTAACTCTCCATTTTCTGGTTGTCAGGGCCTCCCAATGATTCTGTTCATCAGGCATCAGTATCTCTATGCCCATCTCTCTTCTTCACTCTCCACCTATTAGTCTTCTAAAGCCCACTGAACTCAGTAACTCAGATATTCCCAGCTCCTCTCCTTGGAGAGAGACAGAAGTTGTGTTTAGGGAACATGGGGGGCATGATAGGACCTAGAATCAATTTACAGAGGTTGGTGCTCTGTACTAAGCCAGAAGGCAAGTGGGCCTCATGGCTTCAGAAAGAGCTCAAGGGTCAGAACCAACTATCTTAGTGAACTTTAAGTGACAGAAGGAAAAACAAATTTCCACACACTTACTGTCTATATAACTAGAGATATAATTTTGTCAAATATGTATTTTGAATAGTAATTTGAAAACCAATCTTTAGAATAGATGGAAGAGAAAAACACATGTAGAGTAGGGTCCAAGAAAATGATTTTGGTAGTTTGCAGTCAGCAGCATTTTAGCAGCTATCCAATTCAAACTGGCATGCGAGTGTTTTTGTATTATAGATTTAACATAAAATGTTAAGTATAAATTCCTCTGGATCAATGTGGAGTACATTATTCAGGAAAGCTCTAAAATGGTTATATTAAGAATATACTTGAAGTGAACGTATGTAATTAAATAGTGAATGGGAGATGGTTAAATGGATAACATGGAATATGTTAATTTCATGACAAAGTAGAATATTCTAATACAATGAAAAACAGAAAGTGGACTTAGTGATTAACTTCTTTTTGTTTTTTAGGAGTTGATTCAAGGGTCAACTTTCTTTGAATGTATTTTCTTTTTTTTATTGATTTTAGAAAGAGAGGAAAGGAGAGGGAGAGAGAGAAAAACATTGAGTGAGAGTGAAACATCAATCAGTTGCCTCCCACACGTGCCCCGACTAGAGATCTAACCTACAATCTGGATATGTGCCCTGACTAGGAATTGAGGCCATGACCTTTTGGTTTACAGGGCAATGCCCCAACCAACTGAGCACTGGCCAGGGCTGAATATATTTTCTTATCTTGCCTTCCGGCCCTAGGCTGAATTACCTGAGTGCTCTTCCCCTGGAACCCTACTTTGCAGGGCCGTGTCCATTTCTTTTTGCAGTGCTGATCACAGGACATCATCACCTTCGATTTTGTTGTCTGCTTTACTATCCAGACTTGTGCTATCCAATGTGGTAGCCATTAGGTAGATGGGACTATTAAAATTAAATTAAAATTAAATTAAGAATTCTATTCCTAAGTTGCAATAGCCACATTTCTGGTACTCATTAGCCATAGGTAGTTAATGACTACTATATTGGACAGTACAGATAGAGAACATTTTCATCACTGTAGAAAGTTCTAGTGGACAATGCTGATAGCTTCTGATTCCCTAAAGGGGTTGATTTTGCCCTTTTATTTCTATATTCCCCACACCAAGCACATAGTAGGAACTCGATAAATGTTTATGGAGTGAATAAGTACAGGAAGTTCAAACACTGAGATGAGAGAAATAATTTTTGACCTATATTATTTTGAAGCTATATATTCAAGTTTCTCTTGTTTGGTTGCTGTGGTGAACATTTAATTGTAATTAGAAATGATGTATTAAAGACAAAATTCATTGAATTGTGTACAAGATTGGCAAATATGTCTGCATTCAAGTGGTCTGAGCTCCAAAGACATTGTTTTGCCCAAAGATTAATGGATATTGTCTCTGGGTATATTGCCATACAGCTGTGAGTTCTGCCTGTAGAAATTTGTTAATAAAGGACATTTCTAAAATCATCAAAATGCCAGACTACTTGCTTTCTTTTGAAGTATCAGGTTACCAAATGTAGCAGTACAGCTACTCTATACTGATTTGTATTTTCAAAGAGTAATTTGAAAACTGATTTTAGAACAGTTGGGAGAGAAATGCATCCAGGAAATAATCCTATATAATAAAAGCCTAATGTGCAAATCAAATGACTGGTGGAACGACTGGTCTCTCTGACACACACTGACCACCAGGGGAGCAGATGTTCAATGCAAGAGCTGCCCCCAGCCCGCAGGCCCCAGGCCAGCCAGGGCAGGTGCCAGCGGGGGCTCCCCCAATCGCCCCGCCAGTTGCCCCGCAGAGGGAGGTGATCGGTGGTGGTGGCGGGGGGTGGGGCTGGCGAGGGGGCGGCGCCAGGCCGGCCAAGGCAGGTGCCCGATTGCCCTGCCAGTCTCCCCACAAATTGGCTTTGATCACCAGCCAGGCCTAGGGGCAGAAGAGCAGGACCTCAGTCCGGAGTTTGTTATTGATGAATGATGATGCCCTGGGCAAAATATTTAACATCTCCAGGTTTCTCTTCCACAGAAAGTCCTACTAGATCAGGGGGTGACAAACCATGGCCCTTAGGCTGAATCTGGCCAATCACCTATTTTCATAAATAAAGTTTTATTACTGGAGCACAGCCATGCCCATTTGTTAACATATTGTGAATGGCTGCTTTTCCTATGCGACAGCAGAGTTGATGTGTGATAGAGGCCATATGGCCAGCAAAGCCTCAAATATTTACTATTTGGCCTTTTACAGAGAATGTTTGCTGACCTCTGTACTAGGTCAGTGATCCTCCACATTGGTAGTGCCTTAGAACATTTGAAAATCACTGATGTCTGAATCCCACTACCAGAATTTTTTATTTAATTGATCTGGGGTGGCACCAAGGCATTGCAACATTTAAAAAACAACAACACTCCAGGTAAATCTAACATATAGCCAGAAATTCTCCAAGTATAGCATCTCTGAGCCTCTGTCCCTTCATCTACAAAATGGGGATAATAAAATTTTCCTGGCTGCCTCAATGATCAGATTGGAACGGAGTGTCCAAATATACCTTGAAAACTGTCAAATGTTCAATAAATATAAATACATTCTTGGAAACATTTTCTGGAATCACTGGAAGAGACTGTGAAAAGAATATTTTTATTCTAAACTCTGGTAGGATAATTTGGCATATATATATATATGTTTTCCAAATTTCATGTTTTCAAATATCCAGATAGATGAACAGCACATACCTTGCCTTTCTACAGTATTTGCAGTGTTCATGCATAAACACTTTTGCATGTCCTCTGTAGTCTTCATGTATCCCACATTGTGACATATCTTGGGTTTTTTAAATCATTTTCCAGCCATTAGCTTCCTGAGCCTTCTTTCTGGCGATGTGCCTCAGAGCGCATGCCAGTGACAGGATGCTTTCCAATCCTTTTGGACATTTCCCCCCATTTTCTCTTTAATGAAGTGCCTGGACCTGTCTACATTTTTCCAAGTGTGATCTCATCAGCATCTTCTATAAAGAGGGTCATCTCTTCACAAGTACGGAGTGAAGCCTGTGTGTCCTAAACCGTGATGCGGCCATTGGAATTGCTGCTACTTGGTCTTTCTTTTATTGGTCTTATCATGGATTCACTTCCCTCTTGGTTACATTTTCTTTCTAGACAAAATAATTTTATGCTAATGTTTCTGGATTTTTTTTAACATTGATTTTTTTCTGTTTAGTTGTTTTCACTTTTAGCAAAGCAGCTATCATTTTTCTGATACTAATTGTGATCTACACATTATATCAACAGTTGGTAAACTACGGCCTGTGGGCTAAATCCAACAGCTGCTCTTTCTTGTAAATAACGTTTTATGGGAGCACAGCCACACCCATTTGTTTAAATATTATGTATGGTAGCTTTCATCCTATCACGGCTGGGTCACGTAGTTAAGACAGAGACTGTATGTCTCCCAAAGCGTAAAATATTTACTCTCTGACTCTTTACAGAAAAATTTTCTAATGCCTACATTTAATGAATAAGCTGATTTGGACCTTTACCTGATAGTTTAGGAAGAGAACTAACTATGATATATTTATGTTTCATTTCATATTATAAAATAATGTCATAGTATACTGTCTTTCATTTATTGATTCGTCCATCACAACATATGTCATCCTTGACCCTGGGTTCTGGGAATGGAGAGGGAAGTGAGATACACAGTGTCTTCTCGTGTGCGTTTATGTGCCAGTGTGATGACAAAGACAAGCAAACACAGACATGCGCCAAGGTCACATAAGATGATAAATGTGGTGAAGAAAGTAGGACCTAGTAATGTGGTAAAAAGTGATGTGCAGACTGGTTCTATGGTGGCCAGGGAAGCACTTCCTGAGAATTTAGTATTGACATGAAATCTGAATGAACAAAGAAACAATTATGTGAAAATCAGAGAAAAGAGCTTTCCAGGCAGAGGGAACAGCAAGAGCAAAGACCCAGAAGAGGAAATGAGCTTGATGTATTCCAGAAATAGAGAGATGATCACACTGCTTCAGAGCTGAGGGAGGGAATGGAGGTGGGAGC
This sequence comes from Plecotus auritus, assembly GCF_963455305.1. Taxonomy (NCBI): domain Eukaryota; kingdom Metazoa; phylum Chordata; class Mammalia; order Chiroptera; family Vespertilionidae; genus Plecotus; species Plecotus auritus. Next base: position 4,175,278 of record NC_137784.1, on the reverse strand, counting down.
TGAAGCAGTAACCAGACCTTGTCAGGCCATGGGGGGTCAGAGCATAGGAGTTTAGACTTTATGCTAAATGTGATGGAAAGCATTGGGAGGATGGCAAGCATGTGAGAGACATGCTTTGATTTACATTCACGAGGGATTATTCTAACTTTAGAATGGATTACAGGGGGTCAGGTGTGAAGGCAGGCATCCCAGTTGTGAGCTATTAACACAATACTGTCTTCATTTAGAGAGAAAACTTAGCAAGTTTAATGGAACCCAGACCTTCACTTGGAAAGAGAGACCCAGTTTAAAAACTGGCAGGTAAAAATGAATAAGCTACCATCCATCTAAAATTGAGGAGTTCAGCCAAGGACAAAACATATATGTGGTCCATTCTGCTAAAGAGTATTCAGTTACTGGTCATTATTCTCTTTTTTGCCTTGAGAAGCAGGAAGGGCCAGAGTTATACTTGTTTAGTTCCATCAAATTTAAGAGTGTAGCCCTGGCTGGTTGCTCAGTGGTTAGAGCATTGGCCCTTGGACCAAAGGGTCCAGGCTTGATTCACAGTCAAAGGCAAGTACCTGGGTTGCAGGCCCGATCCCAACCCGGGTAAAGGCATGTGCCGGAGGTAACCAATCAATATGTCTCTATCACATCAATATTTCTCCCCCCGACCCCCGCTCCTTCTTTCACCCTCTCTTAAAAAAAATCAGTGGGAAAAATATCCTCAGGTGAGGATTAGCCAAAAAAACAAAAGAGTGTACATTTTCTTTCTACTTCCTTCATGACCTCAACTTCCTATTTTTATTTGGGATTTATGTACTTACCTGAGAACTGTCTCAAATCCTGCTTTGAAAGAATTGGCTAAGACATAAAGTAATGATGTGGTCTATAATTTCCAGGGTCTACTGAAAGTGGTTTTCCCTTTGTTCCCTCAGATTCTCTTTGTTTTCTTTAGTGACTAATTCACACTGGTTGTGAAAACGGGCCCTCAGAAGGGCTTATTCTATAAATGATGCACTGACTATTATAATTATAATTAGCACCAAAGGACTCAAACAATTGTTCCTAATTGTTCAAGGATGCCATGGCCCCTTCTCATCACTACTGAACTCAGTATACTTTGTCAAATCAACTCACTTTCACATGTAAATATAAATAAGATGTTCTAATGAGTTCATTAGTGGGAAAGAACTCTCACCCGTGACAGATTTCTCTACTACCGTTACCACTCTGAGCTGCATAATTAAGAGAAGAACCCAGGGAGAAATGGCATGTTTAAACAACACTTTCTTTCATTGGTTACTGGAATGCTGGACTCATGTAAGGGATACCTCTTTCTCAATAGAAGCACGATGGCCTTACAGTCTCAGGCTACACTAAAGAGGTGGAAGAGCAAACAGAACTCTGTAAACTGAAGTCTGAAGTCAGGTATGCTGAACTGACCAAGCAGTGCCATTGATACATGTGGCATAACAAAGACGGCAGGTGCTTGCACAAGATTGCATTCTTAAGACAGAATTTTTTTCTTATTACTCTCTCTGTTTGAGAACCAAGAATAGCCTTGGCCTGGTAGCGATGCTGAAAGGTTATTTGGTGAATCAGTGAAGGAATGAATTGTTCTCTGTGAGTACAGGACATGTCCCTAGATAACCGTGATACCCAATGAGTACCCTGAGAGGGTTATGAAAACAACCTAGGGCAGCAGACAAGGTTCTGGGGAATGGTGAGGAGGAATGGCCTATGAGCTGGGGCTTGGCGTCTGGGCAGGTTTGGAAGGTTGGGAATACTGGCTAAAGTCATCCTATACTGGGAGAAAGGCAAAGACAAATACAGTGTATACACCCAGCAAAGAGTTACTTGCCAAGTTCCCCAAATGTGAACAGTTAGGGAATATTAGAACATTTTCAAGGTAATATACCACTTTTCACACGCCCTTAGGAATTCACAAAAAAAAATGCATCTCATTTTTTATAGTGTAAATTAACTGGTTGAAGTAGAATTTCTTTAATTTTCATCAGTAAATGCTTATTTTAAAATTTTAATAGCTAATAACATTATTAATGATATATGAAGATAGATTTTATCTTTTTGCATATAAGTTCCCATTTAGCAGTCTTTTAAAATTTACTTTTTAGATGTTTTTTAAAATATCTAAGGTTCATGGGGGGAAATGAGGTGGGAGGAAGCATGATTTGTTGACAAATAAATGACTAGCTGTGTGACACGAGCTCATTGTGTACCATTCACAGGGACCTCATATGCACACAGAGGCCATAGTGCCTGGTTTACGGAATGATCATAAACGTTAAATAAAATATTGGCAGACATTTTAGCAGTTATAAAGGGCCATACAAAGTCAATACTGGATGGGAGGGGGGTTGGAAACATCTCTACTAGCTTAGAGCCTCCTGCACAGTCTAAGTGAAAGAGAAGGAAGGCCAAAACAAATGATAGAAATCTGGAGAGGATCCAATGGATGTGACTGTCATTTCAGGAACAGTATTCAGGGGTGGGCAAACTTTTTGACTCGAGGGCCACAATGGGTTCTTAAACTGGACCGGAGGGCCGGAACAAAAGCATGGATGGAGTGTTTGTGTGAACTAATATAAATTCAAAGTAAAGGAGCGGAGGGGAGAGCAAGAGAACTGGATAGAACAGCCGGATCCGGCCCGCAGGCTGTAGTTTGCCCAAGGCTGGTATAGATCAAAGTTGGTGGCTAATTAAGTGAACAAAGTCTATAGGAGAAGGAGGTCATGAAAATGGCTAACTTTTTTTTGTTATTTTTTTAATTGTTTGAAGTATTACAAATAGTAGTACATATGTCTCCTTTTTTTTCCCCCATTGACCTCCCCCCGGCCTCCCCTTCCCCCCAGTACATGCCTTTACCTGCCCCCCCGCAGTGTCTTGTATCCATTGGTTATGCTTATATGCATGCGTACAAATCCTTCGGTTGATCTCTTACAGCGCCCCCCCCCAACCTCCCCTGCCTTCTTGAACCTATATGATTAAGCAGATGATATAAGTATACATACGCACACATATAAATACACACACATGCATACAGATATATTCGTGTATGTATATTGTGTGTTTAAGATGAGAATGGAAATAAGATTCCAGAGAATATTCTTCATTTAATTATGCAGCAAGAAAAATCTTTCTTTGGTGGCTTTGCCAAAGTCTTTAGGGAAAGGTATGGTTGAACTTGACACTTCCACGGAAATGGTCACTGTCCTTCAAGTGCCTTTTGACGGTTGCACAAGATAGAAGGTGTGATCAAAGATAATTTTCTCAGCTGTGAGTGTCACGCAGCTTTAGAATAGAATACTAAGGATGCTTTGGAGCCTCTTTCACTGTCATTTTTAAATACAAGAGATCTGATCTATCCACCTAAAATAGGTGACTTTTAGACTAGGGACCAAAAACTGACTCGATGTCCTCTCTGATTCCCCTATCTATAGATTCCCACGATCATCTGTGACAATGGGGATTTGGAATTGCTGAGAGGCAGGGAGAAACATGAAAACTGAGCAGAATGCCCAAATTTAGTGATCATTGAATTACTGAGTCACTCTGAAAATATTCATTGCGTACGAAAATGTGCTAGACTGCGTATCAGAATCCTGGGCAACAACTAAGGACAACCTGGCCCCGCTCGAAGCTAATCATCGAGTAGCTGGGGAACAAAAGGACAAAACGGATTGCTGTATTATAACTTATAAACCCTAACGATACAGTTAAAATTTCTGCCTACTTTCTGCTTTGCCTCTCATATCTATCATCCGTGAAATCAGTGCTGTCACTGCTAGATGTGTGACAATGTGACTATGTCACATTGGAGTATATTATCAGGGTTGAAATGGGCAACCACTTGTGTAGTGGGTCCTGACATTGTGCCAATAGCTCCACTTACTTAAAAATAGCTCCCCCAGCTGCCATCAGGGAGGCATGCATGTCCTTCTTGAGTATTAAACCATGAGAAGTTCCTTTAAGCTGTAGTAGTTCCCAAAGAGTTCTGTAGAATATTCTTCCTTGAGGACACAGGTGAAAAGGAAGATCTGCATGTTTAATGGCCATCCAAGATGTTCACAGTGAACATTAATGGAAAGCTCTGGGCATTAAAAAAAAAAAAGCTTTGAGAAGTTTCAGCTCTCCATAGTTTATCCTTAGAACCCTTCTTTCTTCTTTTAAAAATATATATTTTTATTGATTTCAAAGAGGAAGGACGAAGGAGAGAGATAGAAACATCAATGATGAGATAGAATCATCGATAGGCTGCCTCCTGCACACTCCCTACTGGGGATCGAGCCTGTAACCCCAGCATGTGCCCTTGACCGGAATCAAACCCGGGAGCCTTCGGTCTGCAGACCAACGCTCTCCAGGGGTGGGTGAACTTTTTGACTCGAGGGCCACAATGGGTTCTTAAACTGGACCGGAGGGCCGGAACAAAAGCATGGATGGAGTGTTTGTGTGAACTAATATAAATTCAAAGTAAAGGAGCAGAGGGGAGAGCAAGAGAACCGGATAGAACAGCCAGATCTGGCCCGCGGGCCGTAGTTTGCCCACGGCTGCATCCACTGAGCCAGACCAGCTAGGGCAGGGACTCTTCTTTCCATGGGACTCTTGTAACAGCTGGTAAGACACACAACTTTGGAAAATGCTGCTTCCTCCGATGGGGTGGCATCTGCAAAAGCAGGGAATTGAGCCTCAAGGAAAAGGAACACCAGAGAGGCAAATTGGAATGGAAGAGGGGAGGAGAAGATTCTGGAGCATGCATTCTCCTGGCAGCCTTCTGCCTGCAGTGTTGACTTTGTACACATTACTGGGCTGAATATTGACCTGCATAAATGGAGCACAGTCCCATTCTCAGCCGCCTTATTGCTCAAGGAATTTTTAAGAGACAAGGGTGAAGGATTCCAACTGCAAACATATATACATGTGGGTGTAAGAAACGTAAACAGAAAAGAGCACTTATGGGTAACAGAAGTGCCAGCTGGGACTTTAGACCTGGGTGGTTTGTGTTTGCACACGTTTTTTTCAGTCCAGAGTAGTTCTTAGAGTACATAATCCATATGGTGTGTTTAAAATAGACCACATAGTCTGAAAATGGAGCTCCTGAGAAATTCACAGATAAAAATCTCAACTGTTATTTTCATATGTTAAAGCTGGAATCATCTTGTAAAGATAATTCAGGATGAAATATTTCCATTTCCATTTGAACACAGAACTATTTGGTTTTCATTGCAAAGAGCTCTAGCCAGAGCCTCCTATTAAATTCACATGCCTGAATTCAGGCATTTTTGAAGTGTCTGTTACAACACTTCAGTGTTTAGCTGGCAGGAAAAGATATAAAGAGAAGATAGGCAAAGAGAAGATCTGGAATCAAATGTTCTAATAATTAGGTTTGCTGGGGAACAGGGATAGGTGACCTGTAGCATTCTACGTGTGGAGGGTGCTTGACTACTCGGCTTTAAGATAAAAATTCCAAGTCACGTTCAACTCTGTTCTTTGTTTAATAACTTTAATTCCTGAAAAACATTAAATGAAAAAAAAGGTTTTATTAATTAGATTAGGCACTAAATAGATAAAGACACAAATAGATGTTGTAAATGTTTGTTAAAAGTCATTTTTTTCTGACCCACTTTCCTTGCCAATTTTTCAATCTTTCCAGGCTTATGGTTGCATTATACTCAAAATAAACTTGCAGTTAAAATTGTAGCACAGGAATATACTTTTGGGGAAATATTAAGGTTAATGTGATTGTGCTTTCAAGTGTGGACATGGCACATGTGGCCAGCAGCCATCAAGCTGTTCAGCCCTCTCGCTTGGTGTAAGGACCGAGCAACATGGTATACATGAAATTTCTTCCATATTATTATAATCTCTGACTAAAAATTGTTGTGTCAAGTAAATTGGTATGTCATTGCCTGAATTAATAATATTGACATTGTCACTCCTTATAGTTTACTTGGTGTGTTTGGGAGTGAAAAAGTTGATATTCTGGGGGAAAAAAAGAATTGTCCCCAAAGCAATATAACTCTTAAAGGCCATTATGGCAAAAAAAAAATCATTTCCTGCATAGTTATTATATATTAAGTAATAAGTGTTTTATATTACATTTATTAAGTTTGTATTATAATAATTTCCAGCTCACTTTAAAGAATTGTGCTGTACACTTAGTGGAAGGATTTTAATTTCAGATAAAAGGATGGGAATAAATCACTTGCTCAGGGACTTATATCAAGTTTATAGACTTATATTAAACTAGACAAAATAACTTTACACTGAAGTTTTGGAAAGTTTGATTCAACAAGTCAAGCAAAGAAAAATTAGTCTGATGGGGGAAATGTCAGAATAATCTCACAGAAGAGCAGAGCTTTTATCCAGGACTGGCTGCTAACCAGCTCTGTGGCCTTGGGAGTCTCATAGCCTTTGGGAGCTTCTCTTTCCTCATCTATATATATAAAATCCTAATACGCAAATAGACCGAGTGGTGGAACAACCGAACAACTGAACAACCGGTCTCTATGACGTGTGCTGACCACCAGGGGGCGCGCACGGAATATGGTGGGCATCAGCAGCAGGTGGCAGAGCGTGGAACATGGCAGGCATTGGCCACAGCGTGATGGTGGAGCAGGTGAGCAGGGGCGCCAGACCAAGGCGGGGCGCCAGTCACTGTCATTGGGATGAGCCTCTGGTGGTTACTGAAAATTCTTTGCTCCCGCGTGCCGCGGTCCCGCCCGGCGCTTGCACCCGCTGCTGGTGCTGGCCCTGCTCGCACCCATAGCTGGCACTGGAGCCACCACTCACACCCACTACCGGTGCCTGGCACCGGTCCCGATCGCTCAGCGCTGTCAGTGGGTGCGAGCGGCGGCTGCTGGCCCTGATCGCCCCTGAGGGCTTCTCCACCTCCCCCTGCTCCTGAGGGGCAATTGGGGCAGCAGCCACTGCTCACACCTGCTGACAGCTCTGACCCCAATTGCTCCGCGCTGTCAATGCATGGGAGCAGCGATGGCGGGAGCAGGGCTGCCGGCAGACAGGGGACCAGGGGCTGTGGCAGGAGGGGCTGGGCGGGAGCCCAGAGGATGGGCTGAGACCCACCCCTGTGCCTGCCACAGCCTCGTGGCCCACAGTTCCTTTCAAGGTACACAAATTCATGCACTGGGCCCCTAGTTTGTAATAAAAGAGGAGTGGTTGCACTACATGTTCATTAGTCCTTTAAGTATCCGTGTTCTGGAAGCTAATAATGTTTTAGTTAGCCTCTTAAAGTAGAGAATACAATACATGTGGGATTTCCAATTTAAGATATCCCCAATGGTTACAGAGTTATACCTGTACCTATGCCTATGACTATGACTATAGAGAGAGGTTGATTTGTGCATTTTGGAATAAAATCTTTCTAAATCATCTCGTACCACCTTCATTTATAGAAATTGTGGGACCCTACTAGGCCCAAAAGAATTTGAGTAGTATATCAGGTTGATAAATGTAGAAACTAACAAACCATCCAGAACCTTGAATTGCAAACACATTCTGAATTGTAGTCAGTAAATCACTAGATATTGTCAACACCTACTATGTGCAATTCACTTTGCTTCTTGCTTTTGTAATCATCTCTGGAACAGTTTGGTGCCAGATCACTGTTTCAGGAAATTAGTTGCTACTGAGTTTTTCTCAGAGTATTTCCAGAAGTTGGCTTAGTGCCACATGGGTGACTTTAAGGGTGACATATGCTAATTTATATTGAAACCAAAATGTAAAAACTATACATTCAGTGAAAGGCACCAAAAGTCAGAAAACCAAAAGCCTGCTTATAAAATTTAAATGTTTTTCAATTGGATTTATACGCCCATGGTCCCAAGAAATGATAAACATTTTAACTTTGTTTTTAATTGAATTTATTGGGGTGACATTGGTTAATAAAATTATATACTTTTCAGATATACAATTCTATAACACACAATACATCTATATATTGTATTGTGTGTTCACCACCCAAAGTCAAGTCTCCTTCCATCACCATTTATCCCCCCTTTATTTAAAAAAAAATATTCTTTTTTTTAATTGATTTCACAGAGGAAGGGAGGAATAGATAGAAACATCAATGATGAGAGGGAATCATTGATCGGCTTTAAGATAAAAAGCCGCCCCCTACTGAGTATCCAACCCACAACCCGGGCATGTGCCCTGACCGGGAATCGAACCGTGACCTCCTGGTTCATAGGTCGACGCTCAACCACTGAGCCACGCCAGCTGGGATCTCCCCCCTTTATTTTAAATCAGAGTGTTTAAAACCTGACACTCTTGACATTTTGGGCCAGGTAATTCTTATTGTGCGGGGCTGTCCTATGCATTGTAGGATGTTTAGCAGCATCCTTGGCCTCTACCCACTAGATGCCAGTAGCATCTCCCTTCCATAATGACAACCAAAAAATGTTTCCACACATTACCTAATATCTCCAGGAGGAAGGGGGGCAAATTGTCCCTAGTTGAAAACCATAGCTTTATAACAAGATAAGCTGACAATTATATTACATCACAAATGATGTTTTCTTGAAAATAATACATGTGACAAGTAAAGTTCGTTTGATGCTAATTGAACCCTGCTTTAAGTTTTCAGTGCTACTATGCTGTCTTCTATTTGTGAATGGGATTCAATAGAGTTAATTTATAGCCCTTTTAAATTCTTAGGCAACATGGAGCTAATTCTCAAACATGGAATAAAAGCAGGTCCATATATTAAAATGGATGGAGGGAGCTTACCCTTGAAATTGAACAAAAAAGAATTTGTGTTTTTTTTCCTTGAAGTGGACCTAAGAAACTTAATTTATGTTGATTTTTTTTCCTTAAGAGTTGGAAGCAAGAACAATAAAGCCAGAACACAAGAACATTTAAAAATTAATAAACCAGAGTCATTGTTTCCATGATTATTTTAGTTGAGAATGTTCTCACCAGATGATAATGGATAGACTTAAACTTCTTTTGGAAGGTCATAATGCTTTTGCCCAAGAAACTTTATAATCAGATGCAGGCTGACAGTATGTGAGAACATACAAAAATAGAGAGTCCTGAGGGTGTGTGTGTGTGTGTGTGTGTGTGTGTGTGTGTGTGTTATAAACCAGTCTTGCCAGAAGCTGAGAGACCAGCCACGGGTCCATTGTAATAATCTAAATGATATTAGACCAGTAATTTGGACCTAGGTGGTCAGAGTGGAAGTGATGAGAGCTGGTGATAGGATTTGCTGATGAATCAAATGTGAATATGGGAGGAGCCAAGGGTATCTCTGAGCTCCTTAATCAAAGCATAAAGATGGATGGAGTTGTCATTAACTGAGATAGAAAAACTAGCAGGGGTAGGATTGGCAACAAATGGCTGGTGGGAAGAATATTAAAAGTTCCATTTTGGATGTTACATTTGACATGCCTGTTGGAATCTAATAATGAATGTTTCACAGGAAGTTAAATTCTAAGACTGCCGTTTGGAAGAGAAGTCTGAGTTGGAAATAAACTACACACTTATATTCTATGAGGTCACATGACTGGAAGAGATCCATTAAAGAGTAATGTGGAAAGGAAAAAAGGAGAGAAGAGTTGGAAAGACTGAGTTCTAGGGCACTCTGATAATAAATGGTCAGGTGCACGATAGCCAAAAGATGCAAACAACCCAAATGTCCATCAATAGATGAAACAAATTGCAGTCCATCCATACAGTAGAGTATATTCGGCCATAAAAAGAAATCAGGTATTGGCACATGTTACAATATGGATGGACCTCAAAACACTATTTTAAGTCAAAGAAACCAAAAACTAACGGTCACGTATTGTATGATCCTATTTATATGAAATTACCAGAATAGTTAAATCCGTAGAAACAGGAAGCAGATGAACGGTTTCCAGGGATGAGGCAGTGGGAGGAATGGAGAGATTGCTTCCTGGGTATGAGGTTTGGAACTAGATGGAGGTCATGGCTGTAAAATATCATGTTCTACATGCCACTGAATTGTTCACTTACGTATGTAATACTTTCAACAATAAAGATTAAAAATATATATAATAAGCCAAAACCAGTTTGGCTCAGTGGATAGAGCGTCGGCCTGTGGACTAAAGGGTCCCGGGTTCGATTCCAGTCAAGGGCATGTACCTTGGTTGCGGGCACATCCCCAGTGGGAGGTGTGCAGGAGGCAGCTGATCGATGTTTCTCTCTCATCGATGTTTCTAGCTTTCTGTCCCTCTCCCTTCCTCTCTGCAAAAATATCAATAAAATATATTTTTAAAAAATATATATTTATAATAAAATGGTTTGTTTTATGTTATGTGAATTTCACCTCAGTTTTTTAAAAAGTCAGGGAAAGGAAAAGAGACCAGCAAAGAAGTCTGGAGGGACAGTAGGAACAGCAGAATGCTGTGGTATCCCGGCATCCAGGCATAGAAAGTGCTTCAAGGGGATAGGGGGATGGACTTTGTAAAATGCTGCATAAGCCATGCCTGATGAGGACTGAGGTTGGATTTAGTGATGTGGACGTAGCTAGTGAACCTTCAGTGGAACAGTTGGTGAGTGATGGCTACAAAAGCTTGATCAGGGGAGATTTAAGAGTTTGAGAGGCAGGAAATTGGAAATAGGAAGTAGAGACAACACTTTGAAGGAGTCCGTAAAAGGAAGTTGAGAAATGGGGCAGTATCTGGAGAAGGATTGGGTGATGGAAGAAATAACTGCATGTTTTGGAGGTGATTTTTAAAACTTTGACTTATTCCTCTCTCCACCCCATAATTACTCAAAAGTTGCTGGCAGGCTTTACCACTGAAAAGGGAATGCACTTGCAGACCAATCCATCACCCTAACCTGCTACTATCACTTAGGGAGGCAACACACTCAGTGAGCACAGTTATAGAAGTGCAAGGTGGACTTTAAGGGTGACATATGCTAATGTATATTGAAACATCAATGATGAGAGGGAATCACATAAGAGTGAGAGTGACATTTGTGTACTGAAAGGGTACACAGCATGCACATGGACATATACTCTCTGTATATGGCCCTGATGAGGAAGAGTACAGATACAGTATTTTAACTGTGTATCATGGTGTTTTTTTTTGGCATTGTACTGGATTTGGGCTGGCTTGTTGATACTAGAAAATACTGCTGACTGCAAATAATAGCTAACAATAGATTAATATTTGTGCTGCAGAATGAAGTTGTAGACAGTGTTTTCATTAAGGTTTTATGGGCATGTTTAAGGACCCACCATGGAAGAGCATAGCCATGTGCTAGCATAAGAAGCCAGCCTTGAATTGATGCACACATCTAATTAGAACATGGTCCTGAAATGAGAGAGTGGAGGATTTGAAAAGAAAATGATTTTCAGCCTAGAAGCAGAGCTGACTTGTTTTGTGTTTGGGAGGTTTTCATGTGAATGGGTTTTATAGTGAGATAAAGAAATCGAAGTAGCATAAAGCGCATTGGAAAAGAGAACTCAGGCTCAGGGTACAGACAGTTCTTTAGAGGAGTTGTGTTATAAATGACAGGAAATAAAGAATGGGGTAGCTGGGTAAATGCATAGATTAAATGAGATATTTGTAAAGGTGAGTTTTTTAAGTTAAACCTATTCCTTTCCCCACTCATAATTTCTCAAAAATTAATAGGTCAATGCACTAGCAAATCAATATCCTTCACTCTCCCCTAATAGCACCATGTTAGGGCAATAACTATGGTCCTTGCTTTTCCCTTTAATTTGAAAGATTAAAATTGTCAACATTTGTTTCTCAAAATAGTAAGATCACAGCTTTAAAAACCTTCATTTCAGCCTGGCCGGTGTGGCTCAGTGGTTGAGTGCCGACTTATGAACCAGGAGGTCAAAGTTAGATTCCTGGTCAAGGCACATGCCCAGGTTGTGGGCTCGATCCCCAGTGGGGGGCATGCAGGAGGCAGCCAAGCAATGATTCTCTCTCATCATTGATGTTTCTCTCTCTCCCTCCCCCTTCCTCTCTGAAATAAATTTTAAAAATCTGCATTTCACAGATTTGTGAATTTTCCCATGATCGTTTCTCAAGTAAGAAGAGACACAAGTGCTGGGTCCGTTAGCTGGCACAGTGGCTGGAAGAAGGGCTAGCCAAAGTGGGGCTATCATCCAGTGACTGATGGATTCACTGGTTGATCGATGAATTTCAGAGGCTCGTGTAACAGCAAACCACATGGACATGTTGTTAAGAGTAGGCAGGCCCAACCTGAAGCCACTTCATCTCTATGAGGAAAAACACAAAGAGCAGGATGCATAGGGAGGCGACCTGCCAAACATCTGCATTTAATTCTTCAGCAGCAGTGACCACCCAGGGGGCATCGGCTTCTTCCCAGGGAAACTCGATTACACCAGTTGAGGTACCTTAACTTCCTAGAGAAAAAAATTATACCTTTGGTCAAGCGGAAAAATCTGCTTTGGAAAGAGTTTCACAGTGTTGTCCCTGCTTCAAGTTCAAGAAAGGGTTTTAGATGAAAACTTTCTAAGCCCAGTAGTGTCCCCTCTCCTGTCACTGGAAAGTTCTGGAAGGGGCAGGGGAGGTAAGCTGTGTCCATTGCGGGGCAAGTCAGTCAGTCAGGAGTTCATGAGATCTTGTGTTTTGTGCCCAGTTTGCGGAAGCCATTGTCATTTGAGACCAGAGTATACTAATTGGGTGTGTTCGGGAAGAACTCAGAACTGTACCCATTTAGGTCAGTACTTCTCTCAGTCATACAGAAAAGCCATGATGGATTTGGACAGAGACCCAAGCGATAGTCACGGTGCCTCGGGTGCCACTTACCAGCTCAGAAAGCCTGCCCCGTCCTCTGCTCCATTTAACGCTTTATATCAAATTATATTTCCTTTACATTGGCATCAGCATCTCCAGACTGTATTCCTTCTCTTCTTTGTGTAACAATATATTCTTTGCCCATCTTTGCCCACTTACACATTAGGTCCAATGCTGAGCCTAAATTCCTTGCCATGATTTTGATTGAATTTACTTGCTTTAGTATTTTCTGTTTTTATAGCATTTCCTCCTGTTACACTCTAGCACCAGAAGGCAATGTCTTATTATTATTCCATTACATTTTAATTAAATGGTCATCTGCCCACTGCCCTGCTTATACCATGGCCTTAAGGGTAGAATTCAAGGGCCTTGTCTCTTTCGTCTTCAAGCCTATCGTCATGCCTAACATGTAGTAGCATTCAGTAAATGTACATTGAATTAATGAATGAATGAATAGATAAGTGAACAAATAAACTAATGAAATGAATGAATTGGCAAAGCTTTCCACACCAGCCTGGTAGAGTTAAACTGTAGACCCCGACACCAGGCTACCTTGGGGTTGAATCCTAGCTTCATCTCTTACTGGGTACCATGATCTCTCTTTGCTTTAGTTTCCTCATCTCTAAAATGGGTGAATAGTAATACCTACCTCTCAAGTGCTGTGAGAACTACTAAGAGTCATCAAGCAGGAAGAACTTCTCATGGCATGTATTAAGACTACATAAGGATTAACCATTTTTGTATCTCTTCACTCCATGCCCCCCACTCTGTGTTTGAGCCACATCCACTCTCATCACCAATGCTTTGGGGATGCCCTCCTGCCTCCTGGAATATGGCTGCCCCTCTTCTTTACTGACCATGTTCCACAACCTCTAGTTAAAAAATGTCCTTGGCTTCCACAGTCTGTACGAGCTGCCCCAACCGTGGGCATGGACGGCTCCACATACATACTTCTGTCAGAATGCTGATATTATTTTGTAGCCAGCTATTGTCTGTCCTTCCCACAAAAATGTGAGCTCCTGTAGGGTGGGGTCATTTTCTTTCATCTGTAGATCCCTAGTGGGGCCTATGGGCCATATTGGACCTCCCCAAATGTTGGACATTGAGGAGTGTCTGGACCACAATGACACTTCTGGGTAAGAATATCTCCCTGTGTTTGACTCTGACTAGTTTGTGAGGTATTAACTGGATAAAACACTAAAGCAGCTTTCCTCCAGGAGTAGCTAGAAGATTCAAAAGACTGAAAGCTGAAAGATAATATGTGAATTACGAGGATCCAAAAGAATGTGAAAGCTAGCCAGCAACTTATCAAATTCCAAGTGCAGTAAATTAAATAAAACCAGAGGCTACTGAGAGAGACAGTTTTGAAAGTGATATGGTTTGGATGGTGGAAGGAGACAGTAGCCAGGCTGCACTGAGCTGGTAAACTTTTAGCAAGCTTTTCAACCTTCAAAACTCCTCTCAGACGCAGGGTGATCTTATCAGGTGTGGTCTATTATCAGAATCCCCATCCCCAGAGCAGAAAAGAAACATTAAATATGTCCATCATGTGTACAGAGAAAAAACATCTTGTGCCCTAGGGTTAGGTACACAAGTTTGGAAGCCAGGATACCTGAATTTCTTTAATATCAGTATTTATTTTCTTGGTGCCTTTGGCCAAATTTTAAACTCTTTGGTTCATTTCTCACCAGAGTATTTTGGTTTTGGTCATAAAGAATACATTGTTTAGTGATGTTTTTGCAGTAATTAAGGTGAAGAAATAAATATTTTTTATCACTGTTAAGGTTGTTTATTTAAATAGAATCAATATCACAAAGCAACTGAGGGCTGCAGAGCTGCAGTTCACATGCCACCTCTACCACTTACGGACCTTGGATGAGTGCTCTGACTCTCCAAGCTGCAGAGTGTTAACTATAAAATGGGTGGCCGCCATTAAGGTTGTTGTGAGGTGAACAGACAACAATGGTGTACATTTACCTTCATTGATGTACACTGGGCCAAAGGAACCAGCCAGTCTGTGATGGTCTCTATCAGGGACCTGTGCATCTTTACTCTCCAAAAACATAACATGGCCAGGAGATAGGCAATACTTCCCCAGTCAGGTTTAGCCAGTTGTTTCTTTTAATTCATGTTAGGGAGGCTGGCCTCAGCTGAAAGGTCCACAGACAGAGAATATGTGTAGTATAACATGATCATTCTCAACCTTGGTTTTCTAGTAGAAGCCTCTCAGAGCTTTGAACCAACACCAGTGTCTGAGCTCCACCCTAGACCAGTGGTCGGCAAACTCATTAGTCACATGTGGCTCGCGAGCCGCGGTTTGCCAACCACTGCCCTAGACCAATTAAGTCAGAACTTTTGCAGTGGACACCTGGACTTCAATATATTTTTAAAGGTCCCCAGGTGCTTAGAATGTGTAGCAAAGGCTGAAAGGAATTGTGATGATTGCTTGATGTGGTGAGAAGAACCTAGACAGACCAAAAATAGACAGTTCAAAACTGGGTTGATTGGCAGTTCCTCAAAGAGTTAAAGATAATAGATATAGAGGCATAGAAGCATCAAACAGACTGTCAAACTACAGCGGAATGCTGGGAGGGTTGCGGGGGGTGGAGGTAAGAGATCAACCGAAGGACTTATATGCTTGCATATAAGCATAACCAATGGATGCAAGACACTGGGGGCGGGGGTGGGGAAAGGGCATGTGCCTGGGGGTAGGGGAGGCAGGGGGAAGGTCAATGGGGAAAAAAAGTAGACATATGTACTACTATTTGTAATACTTTAAACAATAAAATAAAATAAAAAAGAGTTAAAGATAGAGTTACCACATGACCCAGCAATTCAACTCCCAAGTGTATACCCAAGAGAACTGAAAACATATGTCAACATAAGACTTGTACATGAATGTTTATAGCAGCATTATTCATAAGAACCAAAAAGTGGAAACAACTCAAATGCCCATCAGTTGTAAGTGGGTAAACAAAATGTGGTGTGTCCATACAGTGGAGTATTTTTTCAGCCATAAAGAAGAATGAGGTAGTGATTCATGCTATAACATGGATGATACTTGAAAATATGCTAACTGAAAGAAGCCAGACACAAAAGACAATATATCGTATGATTCCATTTATATTAAACTAGAGGCCCGTTGCACGATATTCGTGCAAGAAAAGGCCTTCCTTCCCCTGGCTTCACTCCCAGCCGCCTGGGAGCCGGCAAGTCCCTGCTCCCCGCTCGCCCAGCAGCTGGCAACTCCCCACTCCATGGCCACCCCGGGAGCCGGCACCTCTTCGCTCCCAGGCGCCTGGAGCCGCAAGTCCTCGCTTCTGTCTGAAGTACCACTACAGTAGCTCCCTCCGCCGCCCCCTTTCCCCTCATAGCAGGCTTCACTCCGCTCAGCTCCACGCCTGCATATGCAAATTAACCTCCATCTTTGTTGGGTTAATTTGCATACTCACTCTGATTGGCTGTGGGTGTAGCGGAGTGATGGTTAATTTGCATGTTTCTCTTTTATTAGGTAAGATGCCCCAAATAGGCACATCTATAAAGACAGAAAGGAGATTAACTGTGTTCAGGGGCAGGTAGGAGGGGCCTGGGGTGTGACTACTAATGGGTAAAGGGTCTCTTTTTGTGGTGATGAAATGTCCCAAAATTTTATAGTAGTGATGATTACACAACCTTGTGAACATACTAAAAAATACTGAACTGTATGCTTTAAAAGGGTGAATTTTGTGGCATGTAAATTTTATCTTAAAAAACTAGGTCTAATCCTTGCTGTTTGTGTGACATGGGCATGGGAATTATTGAAACTATTTGAACCCCAAATGTCTCTCTTCTGTAAAATGGAAGAGGGTTTCCACCAAGGATGAAGAAAGGATGAACGTTGATGTTTGTGGGGCCCCTGAGCATAGTCTTCCCTCAACACATGGGAGTGTGCTGAGCCCTTCACTCCCTGCCCAAATCCCAGAGAAGAGCCCCATGAGTACACTAATAGACTGGTGTTCAAAGGAGAATTAGGAACACCAAGGAAAGGAGGTGGTTACTGCCCAGTCACCCTTCCCCAGTTGGACACCATCTTTATAAGCTTGTGCTGGTCTCAGGAAAGTTATCCTGGATGGTATGGACTAAATGTGTCTCCCGAAAATTAATGTGTTGAAGCACTAACTTGCCAATGTGGTGGTATTTGAGATGGGAGGTGATTAGGATTAGATGAGGTCATGAGGGTGGGGCCCTCATGATAGGAAAAGTGCTTTATAGCAAGAGACATCAGAGAGCTTGCTGTCTCTGTCATGTGAGGACACAGAAGCATGCAAGCCAGGAAGAAAGCCTTGCCCAGGAACCAGATTGGCTAGCACAGGGGTGGGCAAACTTTTTGACTCGAGGGCCACAATGGGTTCTTAAACTGGACCGGAGGGCCGGAACAAAAGCATGGATGGAGTGTTTGTGTGAACTAATATAAATTCAAAGTAAACATCATTACATAAAAGGGTACGGTCTTTTTTTTTATTTCAATAGTTTTATTCATTTCAAACATTTTAACAAGAAGAATGGAAACACTAATTATTATCATTTGAAACTTCAAAAAATGGAGGAATCATAGCACAATAACATACCTTCTATTGAAGATGGCAAAGGCAAAATAAAATTGCCTAACAAAGGAAAGGTACAAAAGCCTTTCCAATTAAACTTAAATATAATAAAATAATTTAAAACTAAAACAAATAGAAAAGAACAAAATGTGTAAACAGTAAATTAAACATTTTCTTTAGTGCAACTTCCAAATTATGCCTGGGACGTAGATGTAGATGGCAATGTAGACTGGGTCGAAAGGTTTTTGGTCTTGAAAACATCAACTTCAGTGGGAACAGTGTTGTTGGTCTCCTTTTTAGCTAATGCTCTGATACTGTGCTCTCCAGGGGCATGTCTCCCTACATCACCACGATAACATGTCTACACATTCCCAGGGTGATGTCGGGGGACGCGTCCGCGGGCATTACAAGGAGCCTCTGGAAGATGGAGAGGTTGTTCCTTCTACTGAATGGGCGGATATAAATCTGCCCACTCAGAAGAAGGAGCTGCGGCCGTGTTTCCCGACGTTGCCATGTTAACACTGCTGCTGGTGAAGGAGTGGAGGGGAGAGCAAGAGAACCCTCTGCTCTTTTGGCTCTGCGGGCCGGATAGAACAGTCGAACGGGCCGGATCCGGCCCGCAGGCCGTAGTTTGCCCACGGCTGGGCTAGCACCTTGATATTGGACTTCCAGCCTCCAGAACTGTGAATAAATGCCTGCTGTTTAAGCTACCCAGTCTGTTATATTCTGTTTGGGCAGTCCAAGCAAACCAAGGCACTGGAGTAGAATCAGGAAAAACTCTTTGGAAAGATGACACAGTCATCAAAGGTCAAGTGCATGAAACCTTCTGCAGCAATATCATGGTTAAATGATTCACTTTTCTTTTTATTAAATTGTAGTATCTCCTCCTTAGCCATGTGGCCGTGAAGCCCTACAGAGGACAAATAACTGAAAAGAAAACATATTGTCTTTTTCTAAAATGGGAAGATTTACAATTAAAAGCTGTAAAATGTGATTATTTTCCTTATTGTGAAGGAGCTGTGAGATTGAGGTTCTGATTCGCTAAGGGGTTTGCATTCTGATTGGATAAGGTGAGAGCAGCATGCTCATTTAAGTCATCGCCATTTCTCTACTCAATTCTGGAGAATTCCCAAGCTTCATCTCTCAGCGTTTTCAATCTTCAGGACTCAGAACAAGAAATTAGAATTCTGGGGAATTTCATGAGTTATTCTCTATTATGCATTATTGTTAAAATACTTCTAACATTCTTTATACTCTTTATTAATTACTAGAGGCCTGGTGCACGAATTTATGCATGGGTGGGTTCCCTCAGCTTGGCCGGCAATCAGGTTGATTGGGGCCAATGGGGGCCAGCAGGCTGGGGAGGGACTGCAGGAGGCCTCCAGGGCATGTCCGGCCCTCTTGCCCAGTCCTGATCAGCCGGACCCCAGCAGCAAGCTAACCTACCGGTTGGATCATATGCCCCCTGGTGGTCAGTGCACATCATAGTGACTGGTCGAGCGGTCAACCGAACTGTTGACCGAATGGTTGGCCAATTGGTCGGACACTTAGCATATTACGCTTTTATTACATAGGATTATAGATACCAAAACTGTTTAATAAATACAGAATTTTCAATTTACCATTATTTACAAAGAATTGTGTCCTGTAACAAACATTCAAACACTGGAATGCTGGCAAGTGTAGTTAGGTATAAATGCTTGCAAGTGTAGTTAGGTAAAATACAAATAACCTTACATTCAGATCTCCTTATTAGATTACCAACACAACCCAGAGTCATACATGGAAATTACCAACTGGGGGCTTATTTTGATTCAAAAATTGTCATTTCTTGAACGTCAGTCATATGATTTGTATTAAGTATACTATGCATATCAATTCATTAATATTTTATTTGCATTGAACACACATGTATAACATGGCAACAGCTGCAAAGGAAGGCTGAATGATGGGCTCATGCCCACTTTTCTGTTCTCCTGTCCCAGTTCCTAAAATGCTGACCTTGTTCTTTGACTCCATGCATCAGTTCCCTGCTCTTACTTTTGACTTTGTGTCATGGCTTTCATAAAGCCAGTTATGTCTCTATGTTGATTGTTCAGTTTTAATTCTTGGGGGAGAATTATAATACCTTTTCTCATTTCCCCAATGTCTCAACTAATTTTTCTTGGAATTTGGGTTTTAGAAACACATGCATTCTCTAAGAAATGCCAAGAGGGAATTTGCACATGTAAGTACTACTTGTGATAAGGCATGGCCTGACTGACTTTTGACTCCAGCCAGATGAGATAGGCTGAGAGATGCTGGGACCTGGAGGGAAAGCAGCATGCTTACTGGGTGGGGCTAGCTTCTGGGGAATAGACCCAGCTTCCGGTGCTAGAAGAAGGTCTAGTCTGACAGGTGGTGAAGGCCACAAACATGCATCTGGCAGACCTGTGACCACAGGGGGTATACACTGAGTGGCCAGATTATTATGATCTCTGAACGCATAATAATCTGGCCACTCAGTATATATTAGAGGCCCAGTGCATGAATTCATGCATTGGTGGGGTCTGGCCAGCCTGGCCAGGGGAAGGGGACATGGGCAGTTGGCCGGCCTGCCTGCTGATCGAACTCCTGGTCAAGGGGATAATTTGCATATTAGCCTTTTATTATATAGGATATATACTGAGTGGCCAAATTATCATGTGTTCAGAGATCATAATAATCTGGCCATTCAGTGTAACTGGCCAGCGGTCCCAGCTGCTGCACTCTGGAATCAATGGCAGGGTTGGTGCCAAAGCCCCCCTCTCACAGGCTGCTCCCTCCCAATGGCTAAATGATGAGGGGATACTAAAGTAGGCCCGATCCTGAGAGACACAGTACCCCTTTGGTAGATGACTTTGGTTAAGATGCCCTGATAGTTTTCCCAAACCTTCCTAACACTGAAGGGGGAGACTAGGAGCTTCCATCTTCTCCCCTTCTCTCCTTCACTGGGAGCCAACAGACATCACCATCTGAATGCTCTCCCAGCCTTCTCCATTTCTCATCCTAGCTCTTTCACACAGGCATACCCTCTAATGAAACCCTTGCACGCTTTGTCCTATCCCAGCATTTACTTCTCAGAGGACGTGAACTAACACAGGTAGATTTCAGCACCCAGCCAACATGGCTACAGAAAACAGGGATTAGGAGATCTAGTGGAGTGTCTGAAAAATGGGACGCGTTCATTGGCAATGGGGATTTTCAGCAATCTCAGCAGCAGGCTAGCAGGAGATTGCAGGAATGTTCTTCCCTGAGTTCATGGGGAGCAAGAGAGTACAGCCCTACACCACTCTAAGGTACCGAAAGGAATGAAGAGAACACACTCCTAAGGAGGCTGAGCTTGTTCCAATTACTGAGATACAGATCAAGCCCAAGAGGTGAGCCAGGAGGCCACAGGTGAGGTGACATACTGGGAAAATAGAAGAAATCCAGTTATAAGAGCAGGGGGCAAGATCAGAGCCAAAATGGCAGCCAAATAAGCAGGAAAGGATTTTCTAGGTTTTAAACCAAAATTCTTCAAATCCTCCCAACAAAGATAAAGGTTGGTTCTAGAAACTAACAGGATTGAACCTTCAGTTATGAAGAACAATATTTGTAGGAACCTTGAGGGCTCAGCCATGGGAGAGGATGAAGCTACCGAGACTCCTGCAGAGCAAGGTAAACATTCCTATGTCATGAAGAATGGGACCACCCACGGAGATGACTCTGGCACAGTCATTTTACTGACTGTTCCTGGGATCTGGGCTGGTTTGTGAGAGAATAGACCTAGGGACCACAGCAGCAGTGGAGTGAAAATGTTCAGTGGTTTGAACTGCTTTTTGCAATTGGAAGTATGTTGTTTGAAAATTATCCAAGTTACAGTCTGGCCTTAACATATTTTGGCTTATTGATACAGATAATATTTGCAGAGCTATTCATTCCTTTATTAAAAATATTCACTGGACAACTATATACAAAGCTAATATGGAAAGATGTTCAGTTCTAAAGATATTTATATCTGTGTTGTAACATCAATTATTTGCATCAAAAAAGTGTATTTGCTTTGTGGAAAGTCTCAAGAAACCATGAAAAATTAAGTGTTGAAACAGCCAGTGTAATCCAAGATCATCAGACTTTAATGTAATGAGAATATACAGTAAATGAGAGGTTTTTAAATGGGTAATTTTATTCATTTTTATTGAGTATCCCTGGAGGGAGAAATCAAAGATTCTGGCATATTTTCCCCAAGAAATATGGGATACTGGCAGCATGAAATCTGAATTTGTTCTCTAAAGAAACCTGCAGGCCAGTGCTTCTCTAACTCACATCACTGTTGTTATGGATGACCAAATTTGGCATTGTTATTCTGGAAACAGATCTTGCGAGAAATTATAATCCAAAAACCAGGAGAAAGTTGGAAATAAAATCTCCTGATTTAAATGCAAGCTGAAAGTACACTCTTTTTTAAAAATTTCTTTATTGATTAAGGTGGAGAGATCAACCAATGAAAGTCCACTTTTTTAGGTCACTTATCCTCCCTCTTGCTGGCCATGTGTCATGAATAAGAAGAAAGAATGGTGAAATTGTGTTAGGTCAATGCACAGATTTGCAATCTAACATATTTACATTTTTAAAAGCTGAATGAAATAAATCAAGAACATTCTCCCACTTAACAGTGGAGATATGAAAATATTAGGAGTTTTCAGAAAAGCTACTTTTCTAGTGTCAAGGCAAAGGCTAATCTTATTAATGGACTTCAGGCTGTCTGTCTCTATGGTCTTCTCCAGACCAGGTTAAAAAAAAAAAAACCTGCATGCCATTGTCATGTCCTGGCTTTAACATAAAGCTGCCTTTGGAACTGTGGATATATGTGGGTTATGATGATTGCCTTCAGTGTCTCAATGGTATTACCAAATGTTATGCCCAAACCAATGGCCTAATGTTGTATTCTGAAAGGCAAGCCTGATTTACTGCCATGTCTGAAACTTTTATTGGAACAGGATACTGTGTTTTCTTTCCAATGACTGCACAAGAACTATATGCTCTCTCAGAATTAGCCCAAGACACCTATAAAGCTACTTTCAAGTGTTTATAAGATTGGAATCAAAACATGAGATCATAAGTCTTTTGCTGCAAATATCATTATTTGTTTAAATGTCCTTTTCTGTCTTGTTACAATATCAGGAAACTGCTCCTATGCATTCACTAATAGCACAACTGAAATAAAATTAAAAACGAACAGGCTCTATGTCTGCCTGAATTAGATAACTGTGTGGGTTTAACTTCATTGAAAGGCTGGGAAAAGGAAAAATAAAATTCCCAAGTCTTTATCTCACACTGATTTACCTTAAGTTAGATGATATTTAATTACTAGAGGCCCGGTGCACGAAATTCATGCACGGGGGGGGGGGGGGAGGCGGGGGGGAGTGTCCCTCAGCCCAGCCGCACCCTCTCCAATCTGGGACCCCTTGAGGGATGTCTGACTGCCCATTTAGGCAGTCAGACATCCCTTTCACAATCCAGGACTGCTGGGTCCCAATTGCTCACCTGCCTGCCTTCCTGATTGCCCCTAACCACTTCAGCCTGCCAGCCTGATCACCCCCTAACCACTCCCCTGCCAGCCCGATTGATGCCTAACTGCTCCCCTGCCAGCCTGGTCACCCCTAACTGCCCTCCCCTGCAGGCTTGATCGCCCACAACTGCCCTCCCTTGCAGGCCTGGTCCTTCCCAACTGCCCTCCCCTGCTGGCCATCTTGTGGCAGCCATCTTGTGTCCACATGGGGGCAGCCATCTTGTGTGTTGGAGTGATGGTCACTTTGCATATTACTCTTTTATTAGATAGGACTTTCTCTCAATATTAATTGGACACTTAACACATGCAAAGATAGAATAACAGGACATCAAGAGCTAAGACACTATCTGTTCTCAGGGGGCTCCCAGAATGAGTGCAGAGTAAAGTACCCTAATTACTTTAGAACAAAGCATAAAATTCGAGACATGTGTCACTAAGCAGGGACAAAGCACAGCTGCCATGTGACTGTATAGAGATGGCATCTTCCTCAAGAAGGACCTATGAATGGCTTGGCTCTGCCATGGGCACTGATAGGACAAGTGCACTTGGCTCCAACAAAACGGGTACCCCAAACATATCTACTCTCTTGGCCTATCTAAGTCCTATTGATCTCTAATATTTCAAAATAACCATAAAATCCTTCAGGACTCTCCCCATGACCTCATAGCACTCTGCATTTCTTATATCACAGTACTTATCATGCTTTAATCATGAGTGCTTGCTTAATTATTTGATTCTCCTAATAAAGTATTAGCTCCATGAGGACAGAGACTTAATCAGTCTTGCTTACCATGGTCTGGTACAGAGCCTACACATGATAGGTACCAAATCAATACTTAATTGAGTAAACCTATAACCTATGCTAATTACATAGAAAGCTTCCTGTTAAAGCTGTCATGAACAGTTGAGCAGTTTGTGCACTGTACAACTCCTGGGGGCACACTATTCACTTCAAAGACTTTGTAAATGGTTCTCCCTGGAGTTGAGCAGTGTATAACCAGTACAGTTTTACATGATGGTTTTTCCTCCCATCTGCTATGTATTGCACCCAAATTTTTCTTTGTTGAGTTAGTTGAAACATAGACTTTTAGTGTCTAATAAAAGCCAGAAATTGCATTTTAGCCTGCATGTCCAATGAAACTCAATAAAAATTCCTTGGAACAACTGCATATGACTTACAAATTTAACATTTGCATGGCCCTTCATAAGGATTAAGGTCTTGGAATCTAGTATAGCAGGAAATTGTTTGTCATTAAAGAAGGTATTCTGGTGGTGGTGAGGGGATATGTTCAAACAAAGGAAATTAAGACAGCCTTGAGTGAATCAACATTCTTGTTCTTTACTTGCTTTATCCTGTTAAGAACAAGCAATCCCCTTCATCTCAAATGTTTTAAAAATAAATTTAAAAACAAAGAAAGAAAAGATGGGCATGAAGAAGAAAGGAAGAAAGAGAGAAAGGGAAGGGAAAGAGAAAGGAAGGGAGGAAAGGGCGGGGGGAGGGAGGGAGGGAGGGAGGAAGGGAGGGAGGGAGGGAGGGAGGAAAGGAAAGATAAAGAAATAAAAGATGAGTTTGCAATATCCTAGAATAGATGAACAAAAAAGAAATTCAGGATGAGAACAAAAAAGTTAGAATTTTAATACTTATGTACTTTTCATTTTGCAATGTTATCTAGGTCAACTAATGCCCATTTCTCCTTTTTTTGTGTTTTTTTTCACACACAGGAGCAGAGTCTACCTCACTGGCCAAATCATCAGCCATTGATGTTAAAGCCATTATCACCAACTGATGAGCCAGGAGATATCTACTGACACTATTGGCTCGGAATGTTATTCACCGGCTAAGACTCGGCATTTTTGTCATCTGGTAAGTGCAGCATCTTGAGGTAATATTTGCCAGCTGCTCTCAGCTTTATATACCCTACTCCCCAGGAGTGCTTTCCTGTATTTCAAAGTTGTTCTGTCTGTTTAAAAAAAGTGTGCTATTTCTTTAAGACTACTGATTTCCCTATATTAATTAGTAGCTTGATAAGTATAAGAGATGACTTATCTGTCCACAAAGGATTGGCTATATTGTCTTTTGCTTGGCGTAAGGCCTTTGAATAGTTCCGGTGACTTCAGGACTTGGTTTCCCTATTAATTCCATTCAGATCTCACTAACTCCTGAGCTCATTTTCCTACTTAAGGATTTAAGCTGTTCTTTTGGCCTTTGAAGAATCAAAAACAGATCAAGTTGGGAGGTTTTGACAGTAGTCACTAGTTAAGTTGCTGATGTGGTATGATCAATATACACATATATTTATGCCAGTGCTAGTTTATAAATCCTCCTGCTCTTTACCTATAGGAGAATGCTTTTTCTCCTCTACTGTCTTGCCTCTTTATATCAAGCAGCCATCTTTCAGGTGTCTGCTTCCTGAGATACATGCCTGATTCTGGAAGCCTCTCTCAGAACCAAGGAATATTCATCTCTGAGGATGGGACTAGAGCATTTGTATTTTTAACAAGGCACAGCAGTACTGGTGACCTATGCCTTGGTTTATACCTCTCTCACATTGCCTATTTTTCTCATTTCATCATAGTTGTGTTCTGGTCTTACATATTTTATAAAATATGTCCCGGGACAACAGGAACTAGATTCTGTGCATCTTTAGTCACTGGGTGGTGCCCAGGGCAGTGTTCTAACCCGTGCTGTTCAATATGATAACCACATGTGGCTACTGAACAGTTGAAATGTGGATTGTGTGACTGAGGCAATGGATTTCTTATTTTATTTTATTTTATTTTATTTTAATTGATTTTCATTTAATTAGCCTCTCTTGGCTACCAGCTTCCTTATTGGACAGAGCTGCTCTAGAGAATAAGTAGATAGTCTTCAGTGCTGAGATGGTGAGCATTTTCACTCTTCTCTCTTTTTTCTTCCCCAACATAGTGTCTGGCATATTATTTGTTTATTTATTATTTGTTTTTTGTTAGCCTGGACTGAAAAAATGTTCACTCATTTTTATTTCCTTGTCTCTTCGTTTATTTTTTGTTTGTATTTTGGTGTGTTTATCTTTTTTTACTCCATTTGAAAACTTAGTTTCCATCCAGCATCTTAGGTCTGTCCCATTGGTCCTGTTGGTGATCCTCATGGACAACATAAAATCTGATCCAAGATACAAAACTTTCCATCTCCCTAAACTTGATAGGGTTAAAAAAAACATAAAACCTCCTTGGGAAGGAATCAGCAAATACTCACTGAAGGTTCTGGGTGATTTCTGTTTTGTTTTTTGTTTTTTTCTACCTGAAGGCTTTGATTTCACATCTTAAGATCACATATGGATTGGCCAAACATTTCAAGTGTCACTTCCTCTCCCCTTGGCCAAACCTGAGGCTTAACACCCTTGCTAATTCAACTCTCCCACAAAGTAAGTTGTCATGCCAAGATAGGTACAGTGATGGGCCCATCTGATTAAAAACCGAACCATGTAGTTTAACATGTCAGGCTGTTAAAATGTAGAATTAAATGAAGCAAGTAATCCGGTGATTTCCTAGCCAGGAGTACCAGATGCACACACCTGGGCCCCGTTTGTAGATGTTGACAGTGCCGCTCAGTTGTAATCCTTTCCAGCTGAGTCCTCTGGTAATGGACTGTGTTGGACGGTCTTTAGTTTGGATGGTTAACTTGAATGGCATCAAGAAGAAGAAGGTCGCATGGGTCTCGATGTTCAGGGATGTTTAATAAACACAATCTCCTCCTTCCAAAAATGACTTAAGTGCTTTGCAGGGAGGGGCATTTTAAATAGTAGGGCAGTGGTTCTCAAACTTGAGTGTGCCATGGAGGGCTTCTTAAACACATATGCTCCACCTTTCCCCCAGAGTTTCTGATTGGAGGGAGGTGCTGAGAATGTGCATTTCTATCAAGTTCCCCAGTGACGCTGCTGGTTCAGGGACAACATTTTGAGAAACATTCTCTTAGGGACATATATTATACAGCCACCAGGAATCCTGAATTTTCCAGGATGATTCCAATATCTTGTCATTTTATTGTTTTCTGCATGCTGATTTTTTAAAATTCTGTAGTTTAATATGTATACGTTTGTCAGACATTTTATGAAAGTATTTTCATAAATTAATTCATTTGACAAATATTCCCACCCTACCCCAGACACTATGCTAGCTGCCATGGCTACAGATGTGAACCAGACAGACCACCTCTTACAGAGATTGTGGTAGTGGGTGAGGGCAGAGAGTGTACTGCAAAGTAGACAAGTAAATGCAGTAGTGATAAGGCGCTAGGAGAGATGGAGCACCAGAGGCTATGTCAGCACCTAAAGGACATGTGATATAAACTTCGATGCTTGGCGGGGTCTTCTTGGAGGAGGCAACATTTAAGTTGAGATTTAGCAAATAATAAGTAATTAGGTGCACCTAATATAGGAGGTGGAAGATGGGAGGAGGGGAGAGAGAATCAATCTGGAGGACTGGGATGAACTACATTATGGTACTCTGCAGGAAGTGAATGAGTCTCGGTGTGCCTAGAGCATAGAATTTGAGAGACTATTACATGACTAGGAGGGATAAGTAGGCTCAGGACCACACCAAGCCTGTGAGCAGTGGTAAGGAGTTTGGATTCTTTCTCAAAGCCTCAAGCCAAACTTCCTATCTTCCATATCCTTCATCATCTTTTTCATTTTGGAAAATATCATCCCCCAGGGGGAAAAAGCAAAGATGAATTTTATTTCATTAAAATGGCCTGATAAATGTAGATCAAATAAGGACAACCAATGCTGTGATCAAAATACAACTTTGTCTCCCACACTCTCTAAAGAACTTTATTTGGAAGGGTTGAATGTCTCCTGCCCCAAGATAGAAAATGTTCTGCTTATTCTTAGGTCACATGTAGTTCTTATGGTTATAGAGAGCTACAAACAGTCTTGGTTCACAAATCAGTATCCAATCCAGGATATTAATGAAAACTCTAAAATTGATTTAAAGGCAGCACTTCATCACTTCCCCAGACTTGAAGTCTCCAGTGGAGGAAGAGGGCATGGACTTGGATTTCTCCTCTTCCCCAAACCCCAGTGTGCTGGCCAGAGGGCTCAAGGATCTGGGCATGGGGAGGAGTAGGAAATGGAAGGGAGAAGGAATAGAGTTGGTCCCTTTGGAGCTAGCTTTGCTTTCTCCATATCTGGCAGATGTTTAAAGCTGGTTCTTTATCATGTGGGCCTTTTTGGAATCCTTAGAGGACCTCTAAATGAACCCTCTGACCTTGACCCTTTTGAGCTAGTCAGGTGCTTCTCTCTTCTGTTTGGTCACTTATGTTTTCTCCTTCCACCACTGACATGTAGCAGATGCTCATAGCGTCTTTCACTATGTGCTGTTAATCTAGCTCAGTGGTCGGCAAACTCATTAGTCAACAGAGCCAAATATCAACAGTACAACGATTGAAATTTCTTTTGAGAGCCACATTTTTTAAACTTAAACTTCTTCTAACGCCACTTCTTCAAAATAGACTCACCCAGGCCATGGAATTTGGTGGAAGAGCCACACTCAAGGGGCCAAAGAGCCGCCTGTGGCTCGCGAGCCGCAGTTTGCCGACCACGGATCTAGCTGATCTCCCTGCAGCTGGGATGAACGCTGCACACATTCTGCCAGCATGCCACAGCTCAGTCTCAGCATCTCCTTGTTTGGCTTTGGGGGCGCTCTCCAAAGCAGAGGGGGTCCTTTAGGCCTTGAACAGCCACTGCCCTGAAGTGTGGGAGGGATGTTAATGCTCCCAGGAGTGACCCTTATAAAATGGACAGTGAGAGCCAAGAGATAAATTACTTGAGTTCCATTTCATTTGATGTGACATTTCTGATATATGTTCTGGTGGGTCCCCAGAGGGTCTTGATTGGGCTTGAGCCCCAACTGCCCATACTGTTTACCAAATCAGTAACTCATTCTTTTGTGGCTTTTGCTCCCTTGCCTCTTTGACTCTTCTCATTCCTTCTCTTCTGTTTCAAATATCACCTCCCAAATTAAGTTCTACTCAAGTCATTATGTCAGACTCTGTCTTCAGGAAAACCTCACAGTGAGATACCCTGGGATTTTTCTAGCCAATAGAAAGCTAATTAGGACCCCAAACCATACCGAACTTATCTTTCCTGTGTTGCCTATATCTTGGCCAAAGTAATCATTAATACATCACTTGACCTGCAAAACTCTGGGAATGTGAACCATCCCAATAGGCCACCCCAGCTCCATGTCCACAACCAAGCCTTAGCTTTGTTATCGGGTAATTATTTCTCCTCAATCCTTGTAACAAGAACTGAAGTCTTATTCCACGGAGACATTGAACTAGAGAGGCTTCCGACTGGGGGTCCACCTGGCACATTTTAAGATGGAGGTTAAGGTGAAATGCAGGCATGCATAAAAATATAAAAACCTAATTCTGCACCCCCACTTAGCCCCCTGCATCTGCATGGCTCCAAGAACATCAGGGCCAAGTTGAGAATCCATGGTATATGATTGGAGGTCATCAAATGAAGACGCGAGTGGGCTATCCAATTGCCTTATAGGAAGCTCACTAGTTGCCTAGACACATAACTGCTTCCCTGGCTCCACACAGAGCTTACAATCAGATTTCTAGCACTTCACAAAGAAGCACAGCAGCCCTGGATCATAAGACATTAAGGTATAGCTTCTAATGCACACATACAAAAAGGAAATAAATTACATAGAAAGCAGGATAATAATTTAAAAACCTGTAATTGTTATCCTCTGAGATAAGGAACACATTGAATCAAACATGCACTATATATTATAAAAGAGGAAGAATCCGAAAGATTCTCTTGGAAACTAAAAATATGAAAGTTCCTTCCCTATCCCCCTGCCTTCCAATGTTTTTAAGAGAGCGGTTGGAAGAAATTTTCAAGCAAATCTCACTTGTAGTGAAAAAAATGTCAAAGAGAAGCAATGTGAGGAAAAATAAGACTATTAGAATATTAATCTGGGAAGTCTTATAAATCTCACTGATCGGCATTCCAGAAATTAAAATCAGAGAAAGCAGTTAGGAGAATATTTCAAAGAGCTGTATCCGTCAGGGAACACTGACTGTTATAACAAATAAACTGCTAAACATCAGTGGCTTAATAAATTAAAATACATTTCTGGCTAACATAACAGGTAAACATTCCTGGTTACCAACCAGGATGCTGTTTCTCTCCTCATGGTTACTAAGGCACCCATGACACTTCTGTCTTGTGGCTTTACCATCCCAGCACCTTGGTATTATCTTCATCCATCTAACAAATGAAGGAAAAGAGAATAGAACCATCTATCCATTGCCTCATTGTCTTGACCTAGAGCCGTGGTCGGCAAACCGCAGCTCGCAAGCCACATGCGGCTCTTTGGCCCCTTGAGTGTGGCTCTTCCACAAAATACCACGGCCTGGGCGAGTCTATTTTGAAGAAGTGGCATTAGAAGAAGTTTAAGTTTAAAATATTTGGCTCTCCAAAGAAATTTCAATCGTTGTACTGTTGATATTTGGCTCTGTTGACTAATGAGTTTGCCGACCACTGACCTAGAGTAACATGTCACTTCTCCTAGTGTATTAGAGAGAGCTTATCGATAGTCTTGCCTACCTGGATATGAAGAGGGGGGAATATCCTGAAGGGGGAAAAACAAAATTCCATATTCTGTCTGAGTCCATTTGGGTTGATATAACAAAAATACTATATACTGGGTGCCTAATAAACAGCAGAAATGTATTGCTTACAGTTCTGGATGCTAGAAGTCCATAAGGGTACCAGCCTGGTTGGATTCTGGTGAAGGCCCTCTTCCAGGTTGCAGACTGCCAACTTCTTGCTATGTCCTCACGTAGTGAATGGGGCCAACAAGCTCTCTGGAGCCTCCTTTATAAGGACACTAATCCTATTGATAAAGAGTCTACAGTCATGTCCTAATCACTTCCCCAAGGACCCACCTCCTAATATCATCCCTTGGGGATTAGGATTTCAATGTGTGAATTTAGAGGAGACACAAACATTCAGACCATAGTAAAGGGGAAAAAACATAATTCCAGTGGGAGTTTAGCTGTGTCTGCCACAAAATTCAAGAAAGATTTCTAGAGCTCAAGCATATGAATCTCCAGATTGAAAAGACCCAACAAGAGGCATAATTCAAAGAATAAAAGGACTCACATCACAGTACATCATTGTGAAATTATAGCACATAAACAATAAGATACTAAAATATTCTAAGGAGAAAACTGAGGTCCTATGTGAAAGATCAGCAATGAAAACTATTTTGGACTTAAAAACTCTGGTTGTTGGAAGAAAATGGAGCAATGATTTCCAAAATTCTGAGGAGAAATAATTTCCAACCTAGAATGCTATACTAGCCAAACTATTCGTTTAAAAGAAGAGAAAAACAATGCCTCTGTTCATAGCAAGTTTGTGGAGCATGGGTCATACTACAGTACACCAAGAAAGAAGTAAAATCCTGGGAGCAGGAAATGTAACCTAGGTTAAAAAGAGAAGGTTCACGGTAAAGATAAGTTTTAAGAAGACAACTGTCAGAAGTCCAAGAGAATAACTGGTCCTAATGGACCATAAAAATGGAGGGTACTAGGGAGGGTGTCAAAAAGGAGAAAATGGTAACTTTTTGAACTGAGAGATTTGATGGCGTGGAAATCAGTATTGCCATAATATTATATGGCATTGGGAGAAGTATTCATAGGTAAAAAGATAGCTAAGCAAAAGAAAATGAGACAATTATTAGCACTAGAAAAATAGCTTAATCATAGTAAACATTTGACTTATATTTACCCAATAATAATGAATAATTTAATAGAAAGTTGTCATCTATCTATGTTTGGATGATGGGTTGAGGTAAAGGGGGGATATAAAAGAACTACATAATTATATATTCGATGGCTAATAAATAGATGATGTCACTTAAAAAACTGGTTCTATTATGAATCTAACTTAATCAGAGCTCATTTTGGATTTAGGGGCTTGTTATCATATATAAACTATTTGCCTCAAGTATTTCTAAAACATGTTTAAGAAAGGTTTGAATTTTCCATCTTGATGGCCCGGTAAGTTCATGCTTTGGTGCAGTTTCTGTTCCTAGCACATGGCAGTGACATACCAAAACGATAAAAAGAAGGACACATGATGAAAGTAAACATTTCTATGGTTCAGAAATATAACAAAAAAGTAAAATTGTAGACAGAGGAGAAGCAAGAGACCTCTTGGAATCTGGATCTGATGGCGGGTAGTTGGGCTTCTGCAAAGTAAGGGAGACTGAAGTACCCCCTGATTCTCCATCTCTACTTGAGATGCCCTAGGATAGGCTTATTGCTTAAAGCGAGGGATACAGCAGGAAATCCTCTCCCCCTCACTAAGTAAAGGAGGCTGAAAAACGTCCTGCCACTCATCGCCTGGGGCCACACCTCACAGTTGCCTGTGGGCCAAGCCAGTGTGAGAACTCAGGCGTAGTTGGTCAATTAGGAGCTTAAACAAATCACCAAATGGCTTGAGGCCCAAGTCTGTGATAACTCTTGCTCAATTTAAAGGGCAGGGGCCCTGGTTTATATTTTGAAACTGCTTGAAAATTAGGGTCTAGGGCAGTGGTTCTCAACCTTTCTAATGCCTCGACCCTTTAATACAGTTCCTCATGTTGTGGTGACCCCCAACCATAAAATGATTTTCGTTGCTACTTCATAACTGGAATTTTGCTACTGTTATGAATCGTCATGTAAATATCTGTGTTTTCCGATGGCCTTAGGGCCTTAGGCAACCCTGCTAGTGGTTCTCAACCTGTGGGTCGCAACAAGAACCGCTGCTGTAGAGAGAGAGAGAAAGAGAGAGATCTCCCTCTCCAAATGAGCTTGCAAACCAAAATGCAAAAAGAGGTGAAGAAATCTAATATAAGGAACATAGTAAAAATATTGATAATTAAATCATTGCTTAAGTGCTTCCCACTTAAAATTAAATTCTAGAAAAAGCTGACAAATACTTTAAAATACATAGGTTTTGTTTCCAGGAAGATGAAGTAGACATACTTTTTCTTATTTCTCCAGCTAAGTCCCTGACTACAAATTATACTACAAAGCCACAAAAATCAAAACAGCATAGTATTGATAGAAAAACAGACACACAGACCAATGAAACAGAACTGAGAGCCCAGAAATAAACTCACATGTATATGGGCAAATAATTTCCGACTACGGAGCCAAAAACATACAATAGAGAAAAGAAAGCCGCTTCAATAAATGGTGCTGGGAAAATTGGAAAGTCACATTAAAAAGAATGAAACGAGACTACTATTTGTCACCGTATGCAAATTGTATCTTTTAAAAAGAAAAACAGATTAAAAATTATTAATCCCACAGAAGTCAGAAAAGGGAAGCAAAAATAGTAGGGAAAAGAAACAAAAGTTAAAAAAAAAAGGCAATGGAAATAAATGTAACTTGTCAGTAAAAATAAATGCAAAAATTAATATACATATTAAACATGAAGATTATCAGATTAGATAAAATATACCCATATGCTGCTCACAAAAGAAACACATAAAACCAAGTGACATAAATTTTTTAAATAAAGGGATATTTAAAAAGATATCCAGAGAAACACCAATTCACGAAAACAAAACCAGCATACTAACATATTATAAAATAAAATATAATGTAAGAAAAAGTGTATTAAAAGGGAAAAAAAAGATTAGAAATGGAAAGAGTAACGAAAAAGTAATTATCTAGTGAGACTATTAAAAGGTTTGGTATTGGTAAAACAAGTCTGTCTAGGAGTTGATTATATTAAAAACCTAGAGGATTTCTGTATATTTTAAGAATTCTATTGACAAATTAAAAGGATTTTGAAAAGAAAGAAAATGATAGACTAAGAAGTACAATATTTAAAAGAGGTAGTGCAGTGAATAATTTACAAAGGACTAAGTTTTTGTTTCCCGGTTATCAAAAAACAAGGTGATCAACAAGCTTCATAGTAATTAGGCGCACAGACTTATTAAGCTCTCATTCTCAGTTCTAATTGTCTGTAGAGAAATACAGACCTCTTAGAAGGACGAATCAATTTTAAAATGCTCCAAATAAAATATTAGAATGTATGAATATCAGAATGTGGAAAGATATTACAAAGGCGACTCTCTATATAAAAAGGATATAAATATTCACATTGTACAAATATTAAATGTTTTAAGATAAATATAATTCGTTTGACCTGGGAGTCAGATATATCAAGAATCACATTTTCAAGGATAAATTTCAGAAAAGAGATGGCAGGAAATTGTTTCTGTGGAGGTGGATGATTATATTAGTAACACAGTTTTTTGAAAGAATGCTGATACTTCATTCATATCTGTCCCCACTCCCCTAATCTACAGTTGTATGTCTTGAAAGATACAACAAAGAGAGTTGTTCTGGTTGAGTTGTTTGTCACAAAGTTTTTATAACTTGTCATTTTCATACTTGAAACCTCACACATCATTAATTCTTGAATATTAATTTTGTGCAGGCTTGACTTTACAAAGCTCCCGTCAGTGTTAACACAAACAGATATTATCACTCTAAATGTCCTATTAGTAGCAGGAAGGCTAAGTGAATTGAGGCAATGTCACTTGAATGTGCAACCTAATAATTACAAAACAGAATTAGCAAGCATGGAACCATGGTGATAAGATAATGTGGAGTGAAAGAAAGCCATTTGGGACAGAATTCCATACACACTCTGAATGTTAGTATGCAAAATGCAATAATCATATTAAAAGAGAATAAATAAAGAACTGTAATTGGGCAGTAAGATTTTAAATTATTTTCTTCTCTTTTCCAAAATTGTCCATATCACTATTGCTCTTATAATTACATTTTATACTTTTATAAATCTAAGATAATTATATTTTAAAATAATAGAGTAATTTGAAAAACAGTGGAAAAATACAAACTTCTGAAGCTGAAAAAATGTATGAAAGAAAGAATGAACATAGCATTTAAAAGGAGGTTCACAATAGCACATTCAGCAGTAAAAAGCATGAGGGTTCAGGCCAAGGAACAAATCAAATACCAGTGCCCAGAAGAAAAACAATGCTTGAGAGTTAAGCACTTCAGATTTTTTTATTAGCTCTTAGTAAATAAAGGAAGATTAAAGGAAAGCATTGGAGACAGCCAAGAGATCTTCACTCCTCAACCTCCTCTTGTCTTGGCGGTAAGCATGAAGAAATTAAATAAAGACCATATGTTCTATTATTTTACCTGGTCAGCAGACTGTAGACTTTTGAAAGAAAAGAAAATAAGGGCAATTTTCAAGAGCATTCAGGTGTGCCGCTCAACTTGGGAGCTGAACTTTGCTTTCACACAAAGTGGTCACTTAATGCAACCAAAAGTAGCCAGTGCTAGAACAGAATCATGCACAGCTTGATTTCCCACAGGGCTTAAGAATTCTATTCATGACTGCCTGCAGCACGGGCTTGGCCTTTGTCTGTCTTCAAAGCATGTTATGCATTTGTAGCCTTTACTTATCCAAATGTCCATTCTGCCATAGTAGCTTAATTCATATATGAAAAAGACGGAGGCAAATGAATGTGTATGTTTCCTAAATAAAGAATGGAAGTAGATTCAGAACAGGATTGTCTCAGTCACATCCACACTCAAGGTTGAGGGTAGTAACTTGTTCTTGAAAAGCCCTAATCTAGCTTTACGAAAAATCTAGATGAAATTAAAGTGAAAAATGAGTGCCTTGCAGAGAGCACCAGGAGATGGGACATCCATCTTGTTCTCAGCCTGGACCTTAGCTTCCTGGACTTTTCCTTCTAAGTAGGGATCCAAGAGTGACAATGTAATTCAACGGGAATGCATAGCCACCAGCAGCACCCAGTTAAACGTAACTTTTAATACTTTTCCCTCAATGACATCAAACGAACAATAAAATCTTCAAAAAAAGAGATAAAGCTAACCAGATGATCTTCTGCTTGAAATACTCCCAATTACTATTCTCCTTATTAGCATGTGGGTTTCTCTTTATAACATCACTGGAAGAAGGCGGGGGTCTTAGTTCCTGGGCAAGTGGGAAATGTGCAGATCAGCTATGGCATCAACTTTTATATCTAGTCAGTTTCCACAATTTTATTGGCTCCTTGAATTATTGTGGTTAAAATAATAAAACTGTGTTAACACAGACACAGTGTGTGGGGGGCTGGTGGAGTGGGCAAAAGGGGTGAAAATGGGGATGGAGAGAGACTTTGCTTGAGCGATGGGCACACAATGTAGTGTGCAGATGGTGTTTTATTGAGTTGTACACTTGAACCGGTACCCCAATAAATTCAATAAGTAATAAAAAGATATTCAAATTCAGTAAAATATTCATGTATGAAGTAAAATTTGCACTTTAAAAATATTATACTTAGCAGTTTTCATTTTGTTTCAATATTTTAAATCTTAAACACAACTGTAACTCCAAATGGTCACATGGCGTGACAGAAGGAAATCAAGTTCTGCTTCTTCATCTTTACAGTTGCTGTGTTATCAGTGTTTATATCAATTGTTTAAATGCGAGAATATGTAGCGCTATAGGGGATGGGAGGCGTGAAGTGTAGCCAATGCCAGCTCAGATGATTCTGAACCCAGATGATTTGGAACTTAC
The DNA here is from genome assembly GCF_963455305.1 of Plecotus auritus. NCBI lineage: Eukaryota > Metazoa > Chordata > Mammalia > Chiroptera > Vespertilionidae > Plecotus > Plecotus auritus. Next base: position 4,138,743 of record NC_137784.1, on the reverse strand, counting down.
TCAGATACAAGCAAATCCATGTATCTGAGGGAGTCACTATGTAACTGAATATTGACTTCCACACAGATTACAGTGCTTATTAAACGACTAGTGGCCCAGTTCATGAAATTTGTGCATGGAGGGGGGGTTTCCCTCAGCCCAGCCTGCACTCTCTCCAATCGGGGACCCCTTGGGGGCTGTTTGACTGCCAGTTTAGGCCTGATCCCTCTTGCAATATGGGACCGCTGGCTCCTAACTGCTCACCTGCCTGCCTGCCTGATTGCCCCTAACTGCCTCTGCCTGCCTGCCTGATCACCCCTAACTACCTCTGCCTGCCTGCCTGATCACCCCTAACTACCTCTGCCTGCCTGCCTGATTGCCCCTAACTGCCCTCCCCTGCTGGCCTGATCTCACCCCCAACTGCTCTCCCCTGTTGTCCTGATCTTGCCCCCAACTGCCCTTCCCTGCCAGCCTGATCTCGCCCCCAACTGCCCTCCCCTGCTGGCCTGGTTGCCCCCAACTGCCCTCCCGTGCTGGCCTGATCTCATCCCCAACTGCCCTCCCCTGCCAGCCTGGTTGCCCCCAATTGCCCTCCCCTGCCAGTCTGATCTCGTCCCCATACCCCCCCCCCCTACCGCAAGCCTGATCTCACCCCTAACTACTCTCCCCTGCTGGCCTGATTGTCTCTAACTGCTTCTGCCTGCCTGATTGCCCCTAACTGCCCTCCCCTTATGGCCTGATATCGCCCCCAACTGCTCTCCCCTGCTGGCCAATTTGGTTCTGATTGGTTGGTTTCTATGCCAGTCAGCATCAAAAGCTCCACCTCCTAGGCAGCCATAGGCTCCTCACAGTTCACCCAGATTTGGTTCTGATTGGTCAGTTTCTATGCCATTCAGCATCTCTGGGCCTATCTCCAGGCCTGATCAGAGAGGCAGGACTTATCAGCAGCCCCTGCGGAGGCCCAGAGAAAAACAGAGGTGCAGCTGCTGGCGAAGCCCGGATAGAAGGAGAGAGGCAACAGCTGATCAACAGCTGCCACGGAGGCTGAGGATCAGACCGTGCCTCTCTCTTCAGGCCTTTCTCCAGGCCTGATCCACAGCCCCCTTGACAGTCAGTGCTGGGTCGCAACATCCGCACCGGTTGCAGGTGTTCGGTCAAGCCTTCGGTCGGTCATTACGGACCCTGGGTTTTTATATATTAGGATAAGTAATGAAAATGCAAAACAAAACAACAGCAAAACAAAACAAAACATTCATGTTAAAGCTTTGCCTGCTTCCTCTCCCTGCCCATCAGTTTGGCTGACTTACACAGTCTCTATCGAATTTACTAATTTAACTCTGACTAGCTGATCTGCAAGCTTTTCTCCTCATCCTACACAATTGAGGCCCCCTTGATTTATCATTTTCATTCAATAGTATTTTTATAAAGATTGGCATTATTTATTTAAGTCTGGGCTAAAGTTTGCTATTATAGGGACACTTAAATGTACTCTTTGCCTCTGGTTCATTACTACAGATTTAGGAATAGTGTTAAGAATTTCTTCTAGTACAGCCACCTTTCTTGGTTTCATAAGCAATTTTCTTAGTTTCAATAGACAATTATAGTATTTCAATAAGCAAGAAAACTCTAGTCTAGAATGAGGTTGATATTTGTTGTGAACTGTTATCTTCTCTATCTCCTCAGAGATTTCCTTGGAGTTTTTAGTACTCGTCACAGAAAAGCAGTAAGATTACATTTGACAATTTTGATCATGTCCATGAAAAGAAAATCCAAAAGAAGAAGTGTTACCCAAATTTGCCTGTCAGATAGTCTAGTATTTCAAATGAGGTCTCTGATAAGAGAGGTGGCTATAAACAAAGAAAACTCAACACTATTACATCATAAGTTTATCATTGCTATGTTTTTTGTCTGGGAACCATGGTCTCCATGATCTGGGGAAATATTCCTCAGATGCTTCAAGTTTTTCTATTAAATTGTTTAATTATGTGTTTTCACACCAATGATAATCTAAAAACAATAGAAATATATTTTGAATCAAAAAATCATTCCACATTTTCTTATGCCAAATCCCTGAAGCCAGATGTCCTTTAGAATTGACAATTTTTCAGATTTTAGGAAGATTAGATGGTACATATACTGTATTATATAATACCCACAGTAGAGGCAGGGGAAGCCACAAGAAATCAATCATGAATATTTCTGTAGTGAAATATGTGAAACTAAGTGTGATAAACATAAAATATGAATATAAAAGAAAATATGAAAATGATGTCTTTGTCCAAAATGTGATTAGATTAGAAATAAATAATGAAAAGCTATCTGGAAAATTCCCCAAGGACTTGGAAGTGAAATAAAACACTTCTAAATAACCCATGAGTCAAAAGAAAACCACAAGGAGATACATAACATTAGTTAAAGGTAGTAAACATGTAAAATGCAGCTAAAACAACACTAAGAGGAAAATTTATACCATTAAGTTTTTAAAAAGAAAGGTCTCAAATCAATTTCCTAAACTTCTATGTGACTAAATTAGAAAAAAGAATAAATTTAACTGAAAGCAAATAAATAAAAAAGTAAACAATAATGACAAGACCAATAAGCAGCAGAATTGAAAGCAGAGCCAAGAGAACAATCAATGACAGCAAAATCTGTTTCTTTGAAAAATAAATAAATAAAATTGATAAAGTTATAACCAAACACCTAAAGAAAAATGAGAACGCATAAATGAACAGTAACAGGAATAAAAGAGGAATATCACAAAAGCTTTTAATGACATTACAAAGGAAAGAAAGGAATATTATGAACAACTGTATGCTACTAAATATTTTGCCCTAAGTTTCTCTTTATTTTTTTCTTTTTAATTTATCTCCACCGCATTCCCTATGCTAATGAACTTAAGAACTTAAATGCAATGAAAATAATTGCTCAAAAGTCCTCTGTAAACCTACCACTCAAGCCCACTGAGGAAGAAATATGTGACCTGAATAATCCTATAACAAAAAATGAAATTAAATTTGTAGTTAAACACCTTCCAGCAAAGAAAGTCGTTTCTATTCAAACTATGAGGCCAGTATTATCCTGTTACCAAGACCAGACAAAGACATTTAAAGAAAGAAAAGTATAGGTCAATTCTCCCATAAACATAAACAAAAAAAGTCATGAATACGTATTAACAAATGCAAGAATAAAAAATTTATTATGACCAAGTGTATTATAACCTAGGAATACAAGGTTGGTTCAACATTCAAGTATCAGTGAAATTCTTCATGATAATCTTTTTTAAAACATATTTTTTATTGATTTCAGAGAGGAAGGGAGAGTGAGAGAGAGATAGAAACATCAATGATGAGAGAGAATCATTGATTGGCTGCCTCCTGCAAGTCCCCTACTGGGGATCAAGCCCGCAACCTGGGCATGTGCCCTTGACTGGAATTGAACCCTGGAACCTTCAGTCTACAGGTCGACACTCTATCCACTGAGCCAAACTGGCCAGGGCCATGATAATCTTAATATATGCAAAAGAAATCATTTGACGAAATTCAACATCTACCATACAAACTATGGATAAAGTGAAACTTTCATTCTGATAAAGGACCTCAACAAAAACAGCCATATAGTTGACATCGTACTTTCCTGTTAAAGACTGAATCCCTCCGCCACCTCCCCCCCCCCGCCCCCCAGATTAGGGAAAAGGCAAGGATGTTTATTTTTACCACTTCCAGTTAACATCAATTTCTAGCTAGTGAAATAAGGCAATTTTTAAAAAGCACAGATTAGAAAGGAATAAATAAAACTGTCCTTTGTTATCAGCAACATGACTGACTATGTAGAAAATCGCAAAGAATCTACAAAAAACCTTTCAGTAGATGAGCTTACCAACGTTTCAGGATATAAGATAAATTGCTGGTTGGAATATAAATGGTTACCACCACTAGTATAGAGAAAAGTTAACCATACTTATTTTATGGTTTAGCAGTCCTATTCTGTACTTACATGAAGACATTTCTCTTCATTTGTCCACACGAAAAAAACTGAATGTGAACGTATTTAGAAGTTATTTTTTAATAGTCACTTAAAATTAAAAACAATTCAAATGTATCAATTGGTGAATGGATAAATAAGTAGTGTACATGCATAAAAAATCAAATACTGCTCAGAAATAAAAAGGAACAAACTTTGCTACTCACAACATAAATGAATTTCAAAAGCATTATACTGCGTGAACGAAGGCATTCTCAAATGGCTGTGTATTATATGATTCGATTTGTATAACATTCTGGAAAAAGCAAAACTATAGGATCAGAATACAGATCAGATCAGCAGCTGCCAGGCTCTAGGGATAATGGGAATAAGAAAACGATTTGGGTGGAAAATGGAGTTATAAAGTGAACTAAGTCACACGATCTGATAGTGAAAGAAAAGCAAACTGCCCTTTATGTTTCCTTATAATAGCAGATGACAAAAAACCCCAAATTAATTGTCAAATTAATGTCATCCTTTAAAATCCTTTCTGAATTGTCAAAGCAAACCTAATTTCCATAGGCAAAGCAATACTAACTAAAAGTAGTTTGTGAAAAGATTGAGGTGCCCAATGGGAAACCTGAATGGAGGGATTTGTAGAACCTGAATTATCAAGAGTATATTATAAACATTCAAATGTATTAAAGTTGACTGAATCACTGAACCCTTCACATATGTTCTCTTTAGGGAGAGCTGGGAGTGCTGAATGGAAGCAGTTACTCATTCTGTTTTCATAGTAGCTTGGCTTCAGCAGATGAACAGATACATATTATTACAGCAAGACCTTCATATTCTAGCACTTTCTAAAGTAAATACCTCCTCTTCTGCACAACACAAAGGTAGTATTTTCTGATGAACTTGTTAGTTAAAGATAGTGAAAACTGAAATGAAGGGTGTGCTTCAGGATGAGTATGAATAGGATCAGAGACCTTATTCTCCAGTTGAAAAAGCATGATTATCTTTGACTGTGTCAAGACAGAAATCCCTTGACATCCCCCATAAGGACATTCAACCGGTTAGGAAAAATGTTTAAAAGCACAGAATTTGCAAAGATCAGGAAACAAATAAAGGTCAAAGGGGGGAAAAGGAGATATATGTACTACTATATGTAATACTTTAAACAATAAAAAAAACTGTGAAAGCGACAATTTAAAATATGAGTTTGGTTGGGTTGTTGAAAAATGTGGCTGTGGCTGTGGCTGGTAGCTCAGTGGTTAGAGCGTCGGCGGGTGAACCAAAGGGGTTGCAGATTTGATTCCCCATCAAGGGCACATACCTGTGTCGTGAGTTTGGCCTAGACAGGGCATGTGCAGGAAGCAACCAATTGATGTGTCTCTCTCAGATTGATGTCTCTCTCTCTCTCTCTCTCTCTCTCTCTCTCTCTCTCTCTCTCTCTCAAAAAAAATCAATGGAAAAATATCATTGGGTGAGGATTAAGAACAACAGAAAAATGTGGCTTTGTTATGCCTTTTTAAAAATCTTTTAAATTTTAAATTTCTCCCATTTGAAAGATCTTATCCTGGTCTGTTCCCCTCCAACACCCAGCACCATATCTTTGCCCCTTTATATACATTGTCTCCACCCTCTCCACATCTCTTCTTCACCCATTCTAATTACTCCATTGACGTGCCTGTTGTCAAAATCATGAGTGATCCCAGTGCTTTCCAATTCAGTGGTCAGTTCTCTGTCCTTAATTTATCTCAAAGCCCCATTCAATACCGTTGATCACTTACTCTTTGAGCTGCTAGGACACTACACTTTCCCGGTCTTTTTCTACTCCTCACTAGCTGATCCTTATCAGTCTCCTTCCTGGACACCTCAGTATTGGGATGCCTAAGGACTCATCCCAGCGACTGTCCCTCTTCCCAGATGGTCTCACCCAGTACCATAATTATAAATCCCAGCTACTCAACAATGGCTTGCTGAATCAGATAATAGCAAGTTGACTTATTAAACACTCATTCCAAACCCCTCTAGCTTGCCTTCTAATACGAGAGAGGCTGTAAAGCTGAAATTGTATGTTTTTATTGTAGCTAGAGACATGTGATTTAATTTCCCTGACTCAAATGCACAAGTGGAAGATTTTGGTGTAGTCACGACTAGGAGAGATAGAGTCACTTTCATGATGGCTGAGGTATCTGCCTTGTCAGAAAGATTTCTAGTGTCCAGTCCCGTGTGTCATATTTCCATTAGAACTTTCCCATGGTGTGGTTGGACATTTGCCCTGGCTGCATTGTTTCTGACTACATAGCATCCGGGTCTTGTACTATTTCTGACTACATAACATCTAGGTCTTGTACTATCTAATCTAGAAATTCTTGGAACTATGTAACATACTTTTTCCCTTTAAACTGGCTAGAGTGGACTCTGTTGTCTGCAGTTCAGAACCATGTCCAATACCACTCCTAACTCTTTTATGTCCAGCCAAGCACCTAACTTTAGATTCATATTTCCAAATGGTTACTTAACATCTATGCTTGGATATCTAACATATCTTCAATGTTACCATGTTAAAAAATAAAAATTTGTATATCCCCCCAAAACTGGCTACTTTCCTAACTTCCTCAACTCAGTAATTTGTCATAAAACTTCATGTCATGTCTGTTTTTGAGTCACTTCTTATACTGAACCAGAGGACTGGTGCATGAAATTCGTGCACGGGGGTGGGGGGCGGGGTGTCCCTCAGTCCAGCCTGCACCCTCTCACAATCCAGGACCCCTTGGACATCTCTCTCATAATCCGGGACTGCTGGCTCCTAGCTGCTCACCTGCCTGCCTGCCTGATTGCCCCTAACCCCTCTGCCTGCCTGCCTGATCGCCCCTAACTGCTCACCTGCCTGCCTGATCACACCTTACCACTTTGCCTGCCTGCCTGATCGCACCTAACTGCCTCTGCCTCGGCCCCCGCCGCGGCATCTTCGACCGGAAGGATGTCTGGAATGATGTCTGGAAGATCGTTTGGCTTTCCAGTCTAATTAGCATATTACATTTTTATTATTAGAGTCTAGTGGCCCAGTGTATGAAATTCATGCATGGGGAGGGGGGTTCCCTCAGCCCAGCCTGCACCCTCTCCAATCGGGGACCCCTTGGGGGATGCAATCTCACCTTAGTATGTTAGGGCATCTCTGACACATCTTAGTACTTCTAATTGGAAAAAATTAGATATTTGGAAAAAATTCTATATTTTCAGAACTTCAGAGTCCTTTGACCGTAATTTCCTTTGTAATGATCACTTCCGCTTCCAAAGTCTTTTCATTTTTTCTTTAAATAGTTCTTTTTTTCCTTTGTTCCTGTTCATGTTGCTATTATTCTGCTAATGTATTTTATTGATCCATAGGAAGAATATAAAATAATTTCATTACTATCTCCATGGCTCCAGTTTTTCCCTTCTCCATTCTTTCCAGCACAAAGTCACATAGATGATATTTCTAACTAATTGTGTTGGTCATTTCATTCTCATACTCAAAGTGTCTCTACACTCTTTATTTTGGCTGCTAAGGTGCTCCACAATAATCAACCCAACCATCCATCTAGGCAGCCAGCAAGGCATCTGTTTGAGGGAGGTGCTAGTCATAAGAAATAAGAAAATTATGAACTTTGCATAGCATCTATAAACTGGGTAGTAAATAGTGAATGGTACAAACCCAGTGCACTGAAAGAACTCAAAAGAGAGTGTCATCATCCTTTGGAGTAGCCACCTAAGTCAAACAGATGCTCTGGTTTGGAGATTTGAGGGCAAACAGGGAGGTCACGAGCCAAAGCTAGGTGTGAGGTCACAGAACGGATCCCTAGCCTATTGCTGACTGTGGACTCTTGCTAGGGAGATTTTAGGAATGAGATTAGAATGAGGGCTTCCCAGGCTAATTCATAAACTCTTTGAGGGCAAGCATCATGCAAGGATCATGTCTAGTAGTACCTTGTGTCCAGTATTACTACTTAACATAGTAGTTGACTGTGAAATGTATTAATGAATAAATAATTCAAAAGACAGAAGATGAATACCTATCTTGCTGGTTATAAAACAATAGCTCTCAACAGGGGGTGATTTTGTTTCCCAGGAGATATTTGATAATGTGCATAATGCTCTCCATCTCCATCCATGTTGTTGCAAATGGTAAGAACTTCTTCTTTTTTACCACAGCGTAGTATTCCATTGTGTAGGTGTACCACAGTTTTTTAATCCACTCATCTGCTGATGGGCACTTAGGCTGTTTCCAAATCTTAGCTATGATGAATTGTGCTGCTATGAACATAGGGGTGCATATATCCTTTCTGATTGGTGTTTCTAGTTTCTTGGGATATATTCCTAGAAGTGGGATCACAGGGTCAAATGGGAGTTCCATTTTTAGTTTTTTGAGGAAACTCCATACTGTTCTCCACAGTGGCTGCACCAGTCTGCATTCCCACCAGCAGTGCACGAGGGTTCCTTTTTCTCTGCATCCTCGCCAGCACTTGTCATTTGTTGATTTGTTGATAATAGCCATTCTGACAGGTGTGAGATGGTACCACATTGTGGTTTTGATTTGCATCTCTCTGATGATTAGTGACTTTGAGCAGGTTTCCATATGTTTCTTGGCCTTCCTTCTTTCTTCTTTCGAAAAGTGGCTGTTTAGGTCAGTTGCCCATTTTTTAATTGGGTTGTTTATCTTCTTTTTGTTAAGCGGCATGAGTTCCCTATAAATGTTTGAGATTAAACCCTTATCGTTGATATCATTGGCAAATATGTTCTCCCATGCAGTGGGCTTTCTTGTTGTTTTATTGATGCTTTCCTTTGCTGTGCAAAAGCTTTTTATTTTGATGTAGTCCCGTTTGTTTATTTTCTCTTTAGTTTCCATTGCCCTAGGAGCAGTATCAGTGAAGAAATTGCTTCGGCATATGTCAAAGATTTTTCTGCCTGTGGATTCCTCTAGTATTTTTATGGTTTCTCGTTGTATGTTTAAGTCCTTGATCCATTTTGAGTTTATTTTTGTGTATGGTGTAAGTTGGTGGTCTAGTTTCATTTTTTTGCATGTATCTGTCCAATTTTCCCAACACCATTTATTGAAGAGACTGTCTTGACTCCATTGTATGTTCATGCCTCCTTTGTCAAATATTAATTGAGTGTAGTGATTTGGGTTGATTTCTGTGTTCTCTATTCTATTCCATTGATCTATATGTCTGTTCTTGTGCCAGTACCAGGCAGTTTTGAGAACAGTGGCTTTGTAATACAGCTTTAAATCTGGTATTGAGATCCCATCTAGTTTGTTCTTCTTTCTCAGAATTGCTGTGGCCATTCGGGATCTTTTTTTATTCCAGATGAATTTTTGGAGAGTTCTTTCTAGGTCTGTGAAATATGCCATTGGTATTTTAATGGGGAGTGCATTGAATCTATAATTGCTTTGGGTAGTATAGACATTGTAATGATGTTGATTCTACCAATCCATGAACATGGTATGTTCTTCCATCTGTTTACGTCTTCCTCTATCTCTTTTTTCAGTGTCCTGTAGTTTTCCGCGTATAGGTCTTTTACCTCCTTAGTTAAGTTTATTCCTAGGTATCTTAATTTTTTTGGTGCGATGGTAAATGGGATTGCTTTTTTAGTCTCTCTTTCTGTAAGTTCACTATTGGTATATAGAAATGCCTTAGATTTCTTGGCGTTAATTTTGTATCCTGCTACATTGCCGAATTCATTTATTAAGTCTATTAGTTTTTTGATGGAGTGTTTCGGGTTTCTTATGTACAATAACATGTCATTTGCAAGTAAGGACAGCTTTACTTCTTCTTTTCCAATTTGGATGCCTTTTATGTCTTCTTCTTGTCTAATTGCAATGGCTAATACTTCCAGTACTATGTCAAACAGGAGTGGTGAGAGTGGGCATCCCTGTCTTGTTCCTGTTCTTAGGGGAAATGGTTTTAGTTTTTGCCCATTGAGTATGATGTTAGCTGTGGGTTTATCATATATAGCTTTTATAATGTTGAAGTATGATCCTTCTATTCTCACCTTGTTGAGAGTTTTTATCAAGAAAGGGTGTTGGATTTTGTCAAATGCTTTTTCTGCATCAATTTATATGACTATGTGATTTTTATCTCTCCATTTGTTTATGTGATGTATCATGTTTATTGATTTGTGGATATTGTACCATCCTTGCATTCCTGGGATAAATCCTACTTGGTCATGGTGTATGATCTTTCTGATGTAGTGCTGGATCCGATTTGCTAGAATTATGTTGAGGATTTTGGCATCTACATTCATGAGGGATATTGGCCTGTAATTCTCTTTCATTGTGTTGTCTTTATCTGGTTTTGGTATTAGGGTGATGCTGGCTTCATAGAAGGAGCTTGGAAGTGTTTCTTCCTCTTGAATTTTTTGGAATAGTCTGAGGAGGATAGGTTTTAGTTCTTCCTTGAATGTTTGGTAAAACTCCCCTGTGAAACCGTCTGGTCCCGGGCTTTTGTTTGCTGGAAGCTTTTTGATGACTGCTTCAATTTCTTCCATAGCTATTGGCCTATTGAGATGTTTAGATTCATCCTGATTGAGTTTTGGAAGGTTATATTTTTCTAGGAATATGTCCATTTACTCCAGGTTGTCCAGTTTGTTGGAATAGAGTTGTTCATAGTATTTTTTAACAATCCTTTGTATTTTGGTGGGGTCTGTTGTTATTTCTCCTCTCTCATTTCTGATTTTGTTTATTTGGGTCCTCTCTCTTTGCTTCTTGGTGAGCCTGGCTAGAGGTTCATCAATCTTGCTTATCCTTTCAAAGAACCAGCTCTTGGTTTTGTTGATCTTTTGTATTTTTTTTTTGTCTCAATGTCATTTATCTCCACTCTGATCTTTATTATTTCCTTCCTTCTGCTTACACTGGGATTTTCTTGTTGCTCTCTTTCTAACTCTTTGAGTTGTAGAGTTAGGTAGTTTATTACCATTGTTTCTTGTTTTTGCAGTAGGCTTGTAGAGCTATGAACTTCCCTCTCAAGACTGCTTTTGTTGTGTCCCATAGATTTTGGATTGTCGTGTTTTCATTGTCATTTGTTGCCATGATGTTTTTTATTTCTTCCTTGATCTCTCTGGTAGCCCAGTCATTGTTTAATAGCATGCTGTTTAGTCTCCATGTGTTTGATATTTTTGGATTGTTTTTGTTGTAGTTGATTTCCAGTTTTATGCCACTGTGATCTGAGAAGATGCTTGATATGATTTCTATCTTCTTGAATTTGAAGAGACTTTGCCTATGACCCAACATGTGGTCTCTCTTTGAAAATGACCCATGTGCACTTGAGAAGAATGTATATTCTGTGGCTTTGGGGTGAAATGTTCTGAAGATGTCAATTAATTCCATCTGGTCTAGTGAGTCATTTAGGATTTATGTTTCTTTGCTGATTTTTTGTTTAGAGAATTTGTCCAATAGTGATAGTGGGGTATTAAAGTCTCCTACTATGATTGTATTGCTGTCAATCTCTCCTTTGTTATCCTCCAGGAGTTTTTTTATGTATTTGGTACTCCTCTATTGGGTGTGTATATGTTTACCAGAGTTATTTCTTCTTGTTGGATTGCTCCCTTTAGTATTATGAAGTGGCCTTCCTTATCTCTTGTTATGTCCTTCACTTTGAGATCTAATTTGTCAGATATAAGTATGGCTACCCCAGCTTTTTTTTTCATTTCCATTCGCCTGGAAAACCTTTTTCCATCCCTTCACCCTCAGTCTGTGTGCGTCTTTTTTTCTGAGGTGGTTTCTTGTAGACAGTAGATATTTGGTCATGTTTTCTTATCCAATCTGTTACCCTATGTCTTTTGATTGGGTCATTTAATCCATTTACATTTAAAGTTATTATTGATAGGTACTTATTTGTCGCCATTTTTATTCTTTACCCCTGTGTTCCTTCTTCGCTTCCTATTTCTTTTTTTTACAGTAGACCCTTTAGCATTTCTTGCATTGCTGGTTTGGTGGTAATAAATTCCCTTAGTCCTTTTTTGTCTGTGAAGCTCCTGATTTCACCTTCAATTTTGATTGATAGCCTTGCTGGGTACAGTATTCTTGGATTCAGACCCTTCCTTTGCATGACTTTGTATATTTCATTGCATTCCCTTCTGGCCTGATGAGTTTCTGTTGAGAAATCAGTTGCTAGTCTGATTGGGGTTCCTTTGTAGGTAACTTTCTGTCTCTCTCTGGCCGCTTTTAAGATTCTTACTTTGTCGTTGGTGTTTGCCAATTTAAATATAATGTGCCTTGGTGTCGGTCTTTTGGGGTTCATTTTGCTTGGGACTCTGTGAGCTTCTTGGATTTCTGTGGGTTTTTTCTTCCCTTTATCAGGGAAGTTTTCTGTCATTATTTCTTCAAACAGGTTTTCCATTCCTTGCTCAGTTTCCTCTCCTTCTGGAACCCCTATTATGCAGATGTTGTTTTGTTTCATATTGTCCCAAAGTTCCCTTAGACCAGCCGTGGGCAAACTACGGCCCGCGGGCCGGATCCGGCTGTTCTATCTGGTTCTCTTGCTCTCTCCTCCGCTCCTTTACTTTGAATTTATATTAGTTCACACCAACACTCCATCCATGCTTTTGTTCCGGCCCTCCGGTCCAGTTTAAGAACCCATTGTGGCCCTCGAGTCAAAAAGTTTGCCAACCCCTGCCTTAGACTCTCCTCCTGCTTTTTAATTTTGTTTTCTAGAAGCTGCCCTACTTGGGTATTTTTTCCTACCTTGTCTTCTAGCTCACTGATGCGGTCCTCTGCTTTTTCTAGTCTACTCTTGATGCTTTCTATTGAGTTCTTTACAGCAGCGATGTCATTTTTCATTTCTTCTTGGTTCTTCTTCATTTCCTCTTGGTTCTTACTCATATTTTTGAATTTGTCTTCCATTCTTTTCAGCCTCCTTATGACCATTTCTCTGAATTCTTTCTCTGACAGGTTGCTTGCCTCCATTTCGTTTACTTCCTTTTCTGGTGATGCCTGCTTCTCTTTCATATGCGGGCTGTTTCTTTGTCTCCCCATGGTCTCTCTTCTCCAGGTGTCTGGTTATGTAGTTCTCTCTCTCCTTATCCCAGGCAAAATCTGATCTTTCTGTGGTGGAGTGTAGAGCTCCTCTGAATCCGCGTGTTTGCACCAATTGGGACCAGTGCTCTGGGGTTCATAGCTGTTCGGTGGGTGCCGTAGTTGTATATTTTCAGGTTTCTGATAACATCCAGTTTCCCCTTCAAGATGGTGCGGTCTCCGCGTCCAAGCCAGTGGCTCCGGGAGGGAACCCAGCAGCAGTGGGAGCTGCCCGGTCAGGGGACCCCTGTCCAGCAGTCCCCCACCTTCTCCTGGAGTATAGCTGTCCCTTATCTCACCAACAGACAGTCCTCGTGCGATCCTCAGCTGTTCTTTCTATCTGCACCAGGACAAGGCTTGGGACACGTCTGTCTATTCTGCCACCATTTTTTTTTCTCTCTGATGACTCCATGTTCTTAAATATCCTGGCAAGTGATGGCATACATTCCAGTGTAATGTACCCTCCTTTCAGGACTCTCTTTGGGTTTTCCAGGTTTTCTTTATGTCAACTTTGCCCCCAGAAATAAAACTCACATACCTTGGCTCAGATCATCCAATCAAGGCAAAACAAAAAAACAAACCAAAACCCCCAGAACACTTTTTAAAGGTTTGTTCATTATACCAAAAGCAAGAGTTATAAAGTGGATTTGACTCTTCAAAACCTACACATTTTTCAGACACAGATTTAAAAGTGCACCTTTGTTCCTGCCACATAAAAGAAAAGTAAACCTTTGTTTAATGGTTAACAATTTTTGGCAGCTACTACCTTTTAAACTGCTCCGGGGCCAAGATGACTATCTGGAGAGGCAAATTACAGATCACTTAGACAGGAGATTATGCCATGTTGACCTGCTCTGAAGTTTGATTTTAAACAGTGATTATATTCTTATTGTGCAGGCTACATTTGTTGAGCCTTGTTATCTGGACTAAATGGTAATAGAGCAAGCAAATACATTTGTGCAAACGTTGAAATAGAGCTCATGAGCTGTAAGGAGCCATATAACACAGCGCTACAGTTTGGACTGAAGAAAAGTCTTGTTACAACCAGAAATTTAAACTGAGATATTAATTTTAAGAAATTTAGTACATAACACACCAAATTGCTTATCATCAAATCTACATATTAATTTCTTGATTTTTGTATGACTCAATTCTGAACTGAAATGGAACCCATTCAAAATAAATTCTGGTCTATTTCCTAAATAAAGTGAAAGTTAAAGTGGCATGATAAAAAAATGTCTTATTTGGGTTTTATTAAAAAAAAACACACAAAGTTTATTTGGCTGGAGTCCCTAATGTGAAATACATGCACTAATGTGAGGGCATACACACACACACACACACACACACACACACACACACACACACACCTCTTGATAGGATGTTTTATTAATTCTCCTGTTGTGCTAAGGCCTACTATAAACAAGTCTTGTCTGGAACAATGCCAGGTGAGAGCAAGTACTTCTTTCTGGTGGCCAAAGAAAGAACCCCTTCTCATGGCCCCACCTCTCTTTATTTGTCCTCTCCACCCTGCCCCAGGCTGGTAGTGCCAACCCATGTATTCATTGCAAACAGAATCAGTTGGCTGCACTATCTGATGGTGGCAGGCATCTTTTAAGTGTTTTGATCTGTGGCTTAAATTATATGCCAATTCTGTATTCTTAATATCGGTCTTATAATCCCAAATTGCTGCTTTGTAATAAAAATATAATTTGGAATAGCTAAATTATAACTTGTATAAAATCTGAACTAACTTCAAACTATTTCTGAAAATTGAGTGGGACCTCAATCATTTGGAGAGAGTAGGACCTGGGATTTTTTAACTTCCATTTCATGTCATAAGCAAATTAAATTTAAATAAGGCAGCTTATAAAAGGACACCTTTGAAGCAATTGAAGATATTTGAACATAGGCTAAATATTCGAGAACATTAAGGAATTATTGTTGATTTTGTTATTTGTGATTACATTTTATTTTATTTTTAATCATTCAGGGGACTTATATTGAAATATTTAACAATGAAATAAAATAAAATATGAGATTTGCTTGAAAGAAATCCAGAAAAAAATGGTAGTGATGAAATAAATTGGCAAAATGATGGTAATCATTGAAGCTGGGTGATGAGTTTATGCAGATTTATTATATGTTCTCTCTACTTCTGTGCAAGTTTTTAAAAATGCTAGAAAACAAACAACAATATTAGCAAAACAGTTTATTTGCCAGATTTAAAAAATGCCTAGGATAATTTAGAACATAAAAACTTAAAGGGATCACAATAACATACCACTACACACTTTTAGGATGGCTAAAAACAAAAGAAACAAACAAAAAATCTGACAATATCAAATGTTGGAAAGGATGTTGAGCAACGAATGCAAAATGGTCAAGTCTTGCCCTGGCCAGTGTGGCTCAGTTGGTTAAGCATCATCCCGTGCACCAAGAGGTCACTGGTTCAATTCCCAGTCAGGGCACATGCCCAGTAGGGGGGCATGCAGGAGGCAGCCAATTGATGTTTCTCTCTCATTGATGTTTTTCTCACTCTCTTCCTCTCCCTCTCCCTTCCTCTTTCTCTAAAATCAATTTAAAAAATTGGTCAGGTTTCCTTGAAAAGAGTTTTTCAGTTTCATATAAAGTTAAACATACAATTATCATATGATGCAGTAATCCCACTCGTAGGTATTTACCTAAGAGAAATTAAAATTTATATTCAAACAAAAACCTTTATATGCATGTTTATAATGGCTTTATTCATAATTACCAAAACCTAGAAACAATCCAAATATCCTACAACTGGTAATGAATAAACAATGGTAGAATCATATAATGGAATACTATTCAGCAACAAAAGAAACAGACAATTGACACATTTGCTACTTTTGGTACAGTGCTAGATACCTTTCTGACTTTTGCTTTTCTTGGTTTCTCAGTTGACCATATCAAAGGAACATGTTCTCACAAAAGCATGTACATGATTGTTCATCGCAGAATTATTCTAAAGGTAAAATAACCCAAATGTCCATCAACTAGATAGATGACAAAATGTGGTCTATCCAAACAATGGAATACTATTCCACTATAAAGAGGAATGAAGTGATTCATGTGATGATGTGGATGAACCTCAAAAACATGCTCAGTGAAAGGAGTTAATCACAAAAGACCATATATATTATGATTCCATTTATATGAAATGTCCAAATTAGGCAAATCCATAGAGACAGAAAATAAATTAGTAGTTTCCAGGGCTTGGAGGAGGAGGGAATAGTGAGTGACTGCTAGAGTACAAGTTTTATTTATTGGGACTATGAAAATGTTTTGGGGTGATGATTGCCCAACTCTTTGAATATACTAAAAACTACTGAATTGTTCACCTTAAAATGGTGAATTTTATGATGTGTGAATTATGTCTCAATTTAAATAAAAAGACTGAAGCTTCACCAATAAAACAGGAACACTTTCTTTTGATACATATATTTTATAGGTCAAGTATCCATCAAGTTTTGGTCTTCAAGGTGACTTGCATCTATGCAGCTGATCATGGGCTTATGTGTTGATTTTGTTGTTCTGCCTGTTGGAGTTCTGAATGTAATTTGCTCTCACTTTAATGAATTGCCATTAAATAGCAGTCATTTGCCACTTTTCATAAAAACATGAAATTATTGATCATCTTTTATGGATATAGATCACTTTTTGTGAACTGATTCTGATGTCTGGCACATAGCAAGGATTTAATGTTCATTAATATTTCCTGAATTAATTATTCTTTTGGATAAGAACAAGCTTTGTTTAGTTTTAAAAGGTTATCAAACTAAAAAAAAATGGTTATCAAACTTCCTTTCCTCAGTTATTCAGTTCTTTCGTTGCAATAATTTTACCTGAATGTTCCTCCAATTGGGACTGTGGAGCCTTAATTAAAACTGAAAACTTTTCCTTAAAACTCTTGCCAGTTGCATGCAGCTCTCTGCGAATTCCTTCCAGTTAAATATCCCATCACTCTTTTGTTCATTAAAAAAAATTAATTCCAGCAGCTCAGCTTTGTAAACAACTTTGCAATAAAAAACAAGTGTTCACATTCAATGAATGAAAACCATTTTAGACAGGAAATGAGCTTCAGGTTCCAAATTCAGTGCCTGTGTTCCACCCAGGACCATGATTAGAAAAATATTGCAGTGGAGATCGCAAAGCTTTTTCTCTAAATAATTAACCAAGGACTTTTCTGTTCCTTCCAATTTGAAAGAAATAATGGATCTTAAAATTCTTTTCTGTGGTTAAGGAAGGATTCCTATATTAGGTAGTATTCAGGTAAACATGAGAAGAAACAAATATTGTCCTTTATTTGCTGGGATGAGAAAGATTTTGACATTGCTTCTGTCTACTGAATACTGTTTCCAGCAGCTGATGTGTGTGGGAGTAATGAACTTGAAATAAGAAAGCTTGGGTTCTAATCCCAATTCTGTTGCTTTTCTGCTGTGTGACATTGGGACTTTATAAAATGAGGACAACACAGCTGAACTACAAAAGTTGTTGTGAAGTATAATTGATGATAAATAGAGGAAACACATTGCATAGAGCCTGATAACCCCAGATGTAGTCAATCAAACTGAAATATTTATTGCGTTTCTGTCACATGTGCAAACCACCATACAAGTGCTGAGGCCACCCCGAAGGACAAATACTTACTATGCCTACCTTCATGGAGTTTACACTCTAGTGAGGGAACACTGCCAACTTCTTAGGCAATGGGAACACACCTTTTCTCTCTTTCTTTTTTGTGTGTGTTTGTTTATTCATCCATGGGAGCTGGTGCATGAGTTTTACATGGTCATTTTCAAGGACACTACAAGTAAACAGGAATATTTTAAATAAATATTGTCAGAACTAGACAACCAAAGAGTCCTGATTAATAAAACCACTAAGTGATACTCTGAATTTCCTTAGGCTGGTAAGCAAGAAGGTGGAACAAATCAAGAAATCCTGTGGATTCATTATTTCACTCCGTAAGAATTACCCCCCGGGTGGGGAACCAGCACCACTTGAGGGAGAGGTACTGCAAACCTGCCTTATTTTAGATGTTGCCTTTGTAACTTTTGGACATGTTAATTTCATCAGACCCCCCTTCCTATTTTATGTAAATGTTAGATTGTAACTCAAAGACTTTCATAAATTTAACCACAAGTCCTAAAACCATTGAAGAATTATGTTGGCATCTTTCACATTTGTTATTTTTTTCCTTTACAAAGAGAAATCTGGAAATTCACTTTCCTCTCACAGCCAAGGAATTAGAGTGGGAAGTTTTGATCTAGATCAAAGTAGCATTGCTGGTCTGACTCAATTTTTATTAACTCAAACCTTTGAAGCATGAGGTTGACATTAGGTTGTTTCTGAAGCTCCTTCATTCCTACTCTCCCGCATGTCTAGGTACTTACTAACATTCCTGTGTATGTTATGATTTTATGGAATTTCTCAATGTATATTATAAATAATGGTGTTCAGCTCCACAGCTCAGGAAATGATTGTGGCTGTGATATTTCCTCTAAAATCTTGGAACATTTTGATAATTCTACATATACTCGAGAATACACATATTATTTTCCAAATCAGAGAAAAATACTGTTCAAATAATTGAGCTGATCTTTCAAAGTGAAGGACCCACATGAAGGCTTCTCGTATATACATCAGGAAAAGCCCCTGGGTATCTGGAAGTCCAAAAAAAGAAAATGAAATAGGCTCATTGCATGAGCTGAAAAGCTTTCTCACTCATGACTTACAGATTTGTAGTAAAATTGCATCTTGAAAATACTCTTTTGGTCCACATTATTGCTTACTTGAGGCAACTAATTGTTTTTTGTACCTCAAGACCAATACGATGGTAAGCCTATGCCTTTTCTGTTGGAAATTCCAAAACCTTGGAGTAGAGTACTAAAATGCTTAGTGGTGAATATTTTTCAGTGAAGCCATATCTTACAACCACATCTGCTGAACCATAAGGTTTGTCGAGCTGTGGTCACCCTCCAGCTGCCCTGTGGCCGACTTAATTTATGCCCAAAGAATGTATGAATATAATGATCAGAATATTTATAGTGCTAAGATGCAAATAATGCTATAGTGTGTTTATTGGTTTTGGGGTGTGAAACTTTTATTTTATTTTCTTCACAAGGTAAAAACAAATTGCTTATAAGTTTCTTACATGAAAAACAATTTGCTTAATATTTCAACTCCAGTTTTACAAAATAGCAGGTTAAGACATGGGTCTATGTATATCTTACACTAATATTCAGTCTAATGAAATTTAAAACGCTAAAATATATTTTGATATTTTACTGAAATTGAATCTTTTACTTTAAATCAAATCTGCAAAGTATGACACAGGTTCAAAATTAAATTTCCAGGGAAATAATAAGATTATGAAATCTGAAAATGTTGAAAGTTTTTTCCCCCTTCCTTTCATCCCTGAGGTGAGTGGCCATGAATTTTGCCTATCCTGCATTATATTTGCATCTGTATAAAGTTCAAGGCTGTTAAAATTATAAAATATTGTAAAGCTACCTTAGCCAAGAATTTAAAAAAAATGTTTTATGCTACTTGAGAATAAATACACAGAAATATCTCCATAGGAATTCCAATTATAGAGAAGGGATTTCAAAGATTCAAGAAAAGGGGGGAGAAACCAAGATGGCGGCATAGGTAAGGACCTAAACTGCTGCCTTGCACAACAATTTCAAAACTACAACTAAAAGACAGAACGGACATCATCCAGAACCACAGGAAGGCTGGCTGAGTGGAAATTCTACAACTAGAAGGATAGAGGAAAGCTCATGGAGAATCAGAGGAGGGCTGAAGAATGGAGACGCGTGCAGAGAGGAAGGGCGGCTGAGTGCCTGGCTGGCTTTCTCTGGCAGGAGGGGGAAGGAAGCCCCTGACTGCACTGAACCCCAGTTCCAACTGCACTGAAACCCAGTTCCAGGCGAAACCCTGTGGACCCAGGCTCATACAGGGGGAGTCTGGACTGTCAGGTAGAGAGAAAGGCACATGGAGACTCAGAGACTCAGAGACCCGGGGGAGCCACAGCGGGTCTGGAGGCGCGCACACGCATGCGCATGCGAGTGCTCGCAGAGAAAGCTGAATGCGGAGGTTGCTGCAGGCATTCCCTAGCGGAAGGGAGTCGGAAGCTCCTGACTGCACTGAACCCTAGTTCCAACTGCACTGAACCCCAGTTCCGGGCGAGCTCCTGGGGACCCACGCTCTTACAGGGGGAATCTGGACTGTCAGGCGGAAACTCAGGAGAGTCGCGGAAGACAGAGGTCTGGAGGCGCCCGCACAAGGGCAGGGCTGACAGGAAGCCAAGACTGTCTGCTCCGCCCTGAGACTCCGCCCCATCCAAGCTGAGCACAGAGGCTTTTGCAATTTTGCAAGTCTAATCCTATAAGGCTGTCTCCAACACCGAACTTCTCCCAGTGTAGACACAGCTGATACTCACAGCCAACTGGCCTGGAGGTCTATTCCTCCCAGTGATACCAACAACAATCAAGACTTAACTACAACAAGGCTGTACACACAGTCCACAAAGGGGTGCACCAAGAGTGTCCAGCACAGGTTAACTGGGGAGGCCAACCCACTGAGCCATATAGGAAACCTAGCACACAAAGCTACCCTACCAACTCAGGGAAGCAACGAAAATGCAGAGGCAAAAAAAAAAAAGATCACAAACGAAAGAAATGGAGGAAAACAAATGACTGGATATAGAATTCAAAACCACGGTTATAAGGCTTTTCAAGAATATCCTAGAAAAGGCCAGTAAATTTAGTGAGACCCTTGTGGATATGAAAAAGGACCAACTAGAAATTAAACATACACTGACTGAAATAAAAAATATTATACAGAGACCCAACAGCAGACTAGAGGAACGCAAGAATCAAGTCAAAGATTTGAAAGACAAAGAAGCAAAAAACACTCAACCGGAAAAGCAAAAAGAAAAAAGATTTCAAAAAGTTGAAGATAGTGTAAGAAGCCTCTGGGACAACTTCAAGCGTACCAACATCAGAATTATGGGGGTGCCAGAATAAGAGAGAGAGCAAGATACTGAAAACTTATTTAAAGAAATAATGAATGAAAAATTCCCCTACCTGGTGAAAGAAATAGACTTACAAGTCCAGGAAGCGCACAGAACCCCAAACAAGAGGAATCCAAAGAGGACCACACCAAGACACATCATAATTAAAATGCCAAGGGCAAAAGACAAAGAGAAAATATTAAAAGCAGCAAGAGAAAAACAGTTAGTTACCTACAAGGGAGCACCCATATGATTGTCAGCTGATTTCTCAACAGAAACTATGCAGGCCAGAAGGGAGTGGCAAGAAATATTCAAAGTGATGAATAACAAGAACCTACAACCAAGATTACTCTACCCAGCAAAGTTATCATTCATAATGGAAGGTCAGATAAAGAGCTTCACAGATAAGAAAAAGCTAAAGGAGTTCATCACCCCCAAACCAGTATTATATGAAATGCTGAAAGATATTCTTTAAGAAGAGGAAGAAGAAAAAAGTAAAGATAAAAATTATGAACAACAAATACATATCTATCAACAAGTGAATCTAAAAATCAAGTGAATAAAAAATCTGATGAACAGAATAAACTGGTGAATATAATAGAATCAGGGGCATAGAAAGGGAGTGGACTGATAATTCTCAGGGGGAAAGGGTATGGGGGGTGCAGGAAGAGACTGGACAAAAATCGTACACCTATGGATGAGGACAGTGGCGGGGAGGTAAGGGCAGAGGGTGGGGTGGGAACCAGGTGGAGGGGAGCTATGGGAGGAAAAAGAAGAAACAATTGTAATAATCTGAACAATAAAGATTTATATAAAAAAAAAGATTCAAGAAAAGCCCAGAAGGTACAAGGAAAATAGAATTGATATCTCACTCCTAAAAGGATTAGCTTAACGTTTTCTATATATTCTAACTCTCCTAGAGCAAAATAATTTTAAGTTCTCCTCCAGTTCATTCTCCTCTATTTAGCCACTATCTTACCTAATAATAGAGAAACATGTAAATTGACCATACCTCCGCTACGCCCACAGCCAATCAGAGTGAGTATGCAAATTAACCCAAAGATGGCGATTAATTTGCATATATACTTGCGTCACAGGAACCTCCTCGCCACCCAGGTCACTCCCAACAGGCCATTGGAAGGGGGGTGCCCGCTTCCCAAGCCTAAAGCCTGGGGCGGAGGCTTTAGGCTTGGGAAGGGGCCGAGCCTGCGACCAAATGCTGACCATCCGGAAGTCAGCGCTGGGTTGCCCAGCTGCAGCTTGGCGACCCAGCACTGACTGCTCTGGTGGCTGAGACCCAGAAAGGGAGTCAGGGTCTGATCTGCAGCCTCAGTGGAAGCTGTTGATCAGTGTACTTACCTCTCTCTTTCCCTCCCTCTTTCTTTCTGATCCTCTCCAGCAGCCAGGCTTTTCTTTCTCTCCCAGCCTTTGTGGGGGCTGCTGTTAAGCCCCACCTCTTTGATCAGGCCCAGAGATAGGCCTGGAGATGCTGACTGGCATAGGAACTGACCAATCAGAACCAAAGGTGGGTGCTGTGGGGAACCAATGGCTGTCTAGGAGGTGGAGCTTTTGACGCTGACTGGCATAGGAACCGATCAATCAGAACCAAAATGGCCAGCAGAGGAGGGCAGTTGGGGGCGACATCAGGCATGCAGGAGAGGGCAGTTAGGGGTGATCAGGCTTGCAGGCAGAGGCAGTTAGGGGCAATCAGGCAGGCAGGCAGGTGAGCAGTTAGGAGCCAGTGGTCCCAGATTGTGAGAGGGATGTCTGACTGCCAGTTTAGGCCCGATGCTTGGGATCGGGCCTAAAATGGCAGTCGGACATCCTGCAAGGGGTCCCCAATTGGAGATGATGTAGGTTGAGTTGAGGGACCCCCCGCTCCGTGCACGAATTTCGTTCCTGGGCCTCTAGTTATGTTATAAAAGCTTATATTTCAGATGTATAATGTTTAAGGAAAACATTAAACAAAACACCAGAACAAAGGTGAATCAAAGGATAGAATGTTAGTGTTTCCTTTATTTCAACTTACTGATATAATTTAAGCAAAGAACTTGGTTCAAATTACCCATATCATAAAATTCAAGTTAAGAGACCATTTAATAATAACAGTGGCTTATATTAAATTTGATTCAAAATATCTCAAGAAACCTCCACTTTTAAAATTTAACCTCCAAATAAAAGTATATGCTGTATCTAATTTGGGGGACTGTATTGTAAACATAAGCAATTTAATTAAATTCCAAAGTAATGTTTACCCGTGTATCAAAACATAGATCAATAACTAGAGTAATTCCAAAACTCTTCATTATCAAGAACCCCCCAAAATTGTTGTGCCTTGTTTGAAGTGATTGTAGTGATTTTTTTAGTCATCTGCCACCTGGGGAGGATTTTTAAGTCAAGACAGGACCAACCAAGAAGTACTGAGTACAGAGCCCAAAGGACAGTCTGGCCCTGAGAGTGTTATTGGCTTCATCTGTTTCAGAACTGATGCACTACTATCCACAGGCCAATTTTAACTCATTGCAATCTAAATTCTGCTGTGCCCGTTTCTTTACATGCTGTCTATCTGTGGCTGCTGCATTCATACTGTAGCTGCAGAATTGAATTGTTGAGTAGAGGACATAGAGCTCGCAACCCCCAAAGTATTTATTCTTTGGCCTTTCACAGAGAACAGTTCTGACTACACCAGCTAATCTTTTCTATTTTCTGAGACCATCATGTTTGCCTGGTTTCCTTGTTTTCACCCAGACTCCTTAGTGCCCAGTTCTAATCTCCAGGAGACCTTGGCCTGTGTTTTTGGTTGGTTTTTTTCTTTTCTGGAATTCTTTTACTGTCCCTGCTACCATGTGTCTGAACTCTGTTAGCAGTGACTTGTGTTTTGACCAAGCATCCAACTGCCACTAATTGGTTTAACCTTTTCTACCTATACTCTCTGAACCCCAGAAATCCTTTTGCTCCAGGCTAGCATTTTCATCTTCTTCAGATGAACCAGGAATAAGCCCTCTTCACATCATCACCACCCTGGCATCGCTGCCCTAGCTCTAAGTTTAGGTTTAAACTCTAGGATTTTCCATCTGGTGCATGTTTGGCTTGTCTTTAGGGTAGAAACCCATCATAAGATGGTGGTATAGCATCATGTTCTAAAGACGCAACCAGCTATGCATGCTGTCCTATTGGTCTACCTAAAATTATGCAGCCTGTTTCTGTCCTTTCAATCTCTTGTCTTAAATGGGGGAGAGGCAACAAGTGTTCCTTACAGAATAATTCCAATTAATAAAAAGAGAAAGAATGATGTAAATAGAATTTTAAATAAAATAGTTCTGAATAGAAATTTAAAAACCACAGTGATAATTACCTCAGACAAAATCTACCAATGAATGTTAAAATGAGTGGGTAATAGTCTAAGAAGAAGTGGAATATTTGCTTAAATAATATTTCTCCCAAGATATTTAGTAATTACAAAGGTAAAAATAAATAGTAAGTTTATATTGAAGAGTTCTGGCAGATACCATCTTATTCAGGTGGTTAAAGTTAACATAATCAGTAATACCTATAGACACCACATACCCCTAGATATGATGCACTGAGAAGGGCTCATCACTTCTGTAATATTCTTTCCCAAATGTACAACCTCAGTTCAATCATGAGAAAACATCAGACAAACCCAAATTGAGGGGCATTCTATAAAACAAGTAATCAGTACTCTTCAAAAGTGTCAAGGTCTGGAAAGAAAGAACTGTCACAGATCAGTAGCAACTAAAGAGACATGAAAATTTAACGCAATTTAGAATCCTGGAGCAACAACAACAAAAAGGACATTAGTGGAAAAACTGGTGAAATCTGAATAAGTTCTGTACTTTTGCTAATGGTATTATACTAAAGTTAACTTCTTAGTTTTGATAAAAATTTCTATGGTAACATAAGATGTTACGATAGGGGAAGCTGAGTGAAGGGTATATGGGATATCATTGTACTATCATTGAAACTCTTCTGTAAGTCTATAGTTATCTGCAAAAGAAAAGATGATCTGTTAAAAAGAAATCGCATCTTGGTTCCTGAGGGGTGTCTTGTAGGAAGCCTGTTAACAAAATTAGCTCCAGAAGTTCCCTTTAATCCTTTTTTACTTCCCAATACCTCTAGCATTTTTGCTAACTCTACAAACAAAGGATTCTCAAGATTGACAAAGTGATTAATTAGTCCCATAACCTGTACTGATTGCTTCCTCTCTCTAGCATGAAGTATCCCCTGTCCAATTGCTGGTTGAGGCTCTTCTTTGTTATCAAGATTTCTACATTTTCCACTCAGAAGGACAGCTCTTGTAGAGAGCTCATTCTAAACAGACTCAGGATCAAGGGGATGGAGAACCAAACAGAAATCCTATATAATAAAAGGCTAATACGCAAATTGTCCCCTCGGGAGTTGACCAACTAAGAGTTTGACTGCTCACTATGATGTGCGCTGACCACAAGGGGGTGGCACGGAATGAAGAAAGGCCCTGGCTAGCAGCCAGCAGCCAGGGAAGGAAAGCCCTGATCGGCCCTGATCACCGACCAGGCCTAGGGACTCTACCCGTGCATGAAATTTCATGCACCGGGCCTCTAGTTGAAATATATTAGGAAACCACATCAACAGTCAGAAAACTGCTTGATGAAGTTTAGGAAGGTATTTCATGTCACATACAGAAAGCCAAAGGAGATATTTTACACTGTAGAAAATACTAGAAGGCAAAGTAGAATGATCATATCTTCTAAAGAAGAGTCTCTTGATCAAACCACATTTGGGGCTTTTAGGATAAATTTCCTGCTCTCAACTCTGCCTATTTTCAGAGAAAATTACTTGTTTAATTTTAGATATTACTATTGACATTCCTTCCTTGTTCAGTATGTATGTGGGCTCCTCCCCCGTCTAGGGTGACATGCTGGTCACTACCTCATGGCCAATATTAAGTAATCACACAGAAGAAGCCTGGGACTTCAGGTTGGAGGTGCTGCCTTGCAATTTCATCTCTAGCTCTGTCAGTAGATGAACCTGAGGTGTAGATCGGCATTTCCTCTCAGAGAACTGGCTCTCCAAATTTCTCAGATATTTCAAAAGTACAGATTCCCTGCCCACCTTTGGAGAATCTGATTTTGTAGCTTTTGTTTAGGATTCTGCTATTTTCTTTATTATTATTACTATTATTACTATTATTATTATTATTATTATTATTATTATTTTAATCTTTATTGTTGAAAGTAATATATATATCCCTCCATTAACCTCTTCCAGCCTGCCCCTGTTCCCCACCCCAGGCCTTCACCACCCTATTGTCTGTGTCCATGAGTTACGCATATATGCATACAAGTTCATTGGTTGATCTCTTCCCATTCACCCACCCTCCCCTACCTTCCCTCTGAGGTTCAACAGTCTAAGAAGGTTTATAATGTATAGTCAAGTTTGAATTTCCCAAAGGTGTTTGATCGTAATCCTCATCAGGGAAGCATTTCAAAACACATGGGCTGGTAGAACCCAAGAGTCACTATTTACCCCAAGTTCTATGGGTGGTTATTATGATCCCAAAGTTTGGGAGACAGTGGCCAAGAGACAAATTTGGAATGCAGGCTGAAATAACTGTGGAGAGTATAATACAAATGTAGATTTTGTGGCTTCCGTGTGTCTGCTGATGACATGTTTAGCATAACACACTTCCAGAACAAGTGATGGCCTTTGCTGAAACAGAACTGCATTCATCTTTTGAAGAATGTGACTTTCCTGAGCATATACTAGTAGAAGCAGGAGTGGCCTATAGAAGGAGGGGTATAAGAAAAAGGAGACGCCTTCCCAACCAGCAAAACCATCAGGATCAACCCTGGCAATCAGGGTGCTGACATTTTATAGCTATTGTTGCATGATACTCAGACCATCTGACTAGAAAAGTGATTGTGTTCTCATGAGATTGTGACCCCACTGTCCAGGGTAAAATCAGTGTATTTCAGGTAGTCCTTTGAATAGAGAGTGTCTCAAAGTGCCTACACAGAGTGTTAGTTCTGTCCGGTGGTCCTAGTTCTGTGAAAGTGGTAATTTCATGAAAAGGGAGTTGTGAAGACAAGTGATCTGGGGAAAATGCCGTTTTATATTTATGTCTTGGAGATCAATAGCACACATTAGCATATTTAAGGCTATGATAAATCCTGCATGCTTGGTTAGCATTGCTTAACCCAACATTTTTCAAATTAACTTTAATACATAATTCTTTTTTAATAGGGGGACCTATTCCCATCTGGAGACATTGCTCCTTGGAGAAATATTGAGGACTATTGTTCTAAGGTATGAATATTTTGCTGACATCTGAGAGAATTATTTATGAGATTTAATACAGATGACAGAACAGGCATTTACTCTGTTCTATGAAGATGAAGTAAAACAAAAAATTAGGTACATGGAAAAAGCACTTGTTGAATAATCAATGAAAAAAAAAACCAGTGGAAATAGTTACATAAAAAAGAAAATAAATTTTCTGCTCCATATGTCTGTTTATATTGTGCAGTTTAGGAAATCAAACAAGTTGCAGAATCAAACAAGCCTTAATTTCTAAACCAAGCAGCAGGCATGATTAAATACTGCTGGTTACTCTATACTCTGTTAAGTTGCTGTGGACACTACAAATGGATATGGGGCACAGAGCTTATAATAGATCTGTGATATTAATAGTGAATGTTTCTTGAGTCCCTAATATGTGCTAGGGTCCAGTCTAGTGCTATACATATATTTTCTTGCTCAGTCCCCACAACAGCCATAGAAGGTGAGTACTGAAATTGTGTTCATGTTTTCTGAGGTCTGGTTCAGGAACTTTTCTAAGTCACACTGATAGTAGTGAAGCTGACATCTAAGGCCTGAAGTCTCAGTCCAGAAACTCTAAGCTGGACCATTATGCTCATGGCCCATAAACTGCATGCGGAAGAAAGGGTTACTGGGCTTGGGGGCTCATTTAAAAAGTTCCCACTCACCGTGGCCTTACTTTAAAATCTTAAACTTTGTTCAACTTAAAATATGTACTTTAAAATTTAGATTTTTATTTATTTGTATTTATAAATAAATATGTAGTGTGTATTATTTGGATTAATCAACATATATATATAATACATGCAATTAATATATATCCAGTGTATCCTATGTATTTGCTTTAATGTTCCTATCTCTTCAAGAAACCTCCAACCCCTTGCTTTTGTTGGGACTTGGTGTTTTGAAAAAAAGCGTGGCCGAGTTCATTTTCACCATCCTACTTCAGTGGCAGGCCGCATGTGAAATGTCAGTTCTGTTTGGACTCTGCCCATGGGCTCTGCACATGGGCGGATTTCATAGTCTGTCCTTAGTCCCCAGTGACATGGAATTAAAGGCCTTTCCTTGTGTTTGTTGGCAACTTTTGGCTCCTCCGTTGTACTGAGGTACTATAAGCATGAAGCGCCCCCACTGGGTTAGCAGGGGTTTTAGTCTGGCGTGCCAGATAGTATTTCAGGCAAACCCTACTTGTCTGTTTTCTCTTGGTTGCATTTGGTTTTCTTCTATCTCTGAGGATATTTATTTACGCTTCTGTTGTTTCAGAATGCAGGCTTCCTTGTTTCATGGGATGCTTTCAGAATGTGAAGTTGACCATGAAGATGACAAAACTCTCTTATTGAATTATCTTTTCTCATTTTGCCTTATTCCCTGCAGTTTCTTGGTGGGGGGGCTAGGGCAAGATTTGCTACTGATGGGGTGCCAAGCTGTTCACCATATCACGTCTGGTGAATGTACACATGGTGAGAGATCATGTTCAGGGCCAGGGGCGTCCTTGGACAAGCCCCTTCCTTTCCAAATCCCTTCTAGGATGACTTTCCCATTTCCTGTCCTGCTGATAACACCCTGGGAAGGGATTTGAAGTCTGGAGTGTCTTTGATGTTTCCTTCTGGTCATGCCAAAGCCTCTCCAGGAGACAACAGGCTCTCTCCAGCCTGTGCAAATGGGTTTTGAAGTTAGTGTGTCTGCCAAGCTGTTGTGTTTCTTTGCTCTCTCTTTGATGTCCATCTAGCATGGAGCCTTGTATGTCTCACCCAGTGCCTGGCATGTAGCAAGTCCTCGTTATCACTGGCTTGGTATGGAAACCTACATAAAAATTATTTCTGGGAGTCCCCACTACACATCTCAGTGTTATTTTCTCCTTCCCATTCCATCGCCTTCCCTCTCCCTTTGACCATGGCAAGCAGACATTTGCCAGATGTGAAAGAATTCCAATAAATTGAAATAAGGCAAAACAAACAAATAAGTAAAACCAAGAAGAAATAAGGGCATGGTTCCTTTATTTATTTTTTTTTAAATATATTTTATTGCTTTTTTACAGAGAGGAAGGGAGAGGGATAGAGAGTTAGAAACATCGATGAGAGAGAAACATCGATCAGCTGCCTCCTGCACACCTCCTACTGGGGATGTGCCCGCAACCAAGGTACATGCCCTTGACCGGAATCGAACCTGGGACCTTTCAGTCCATAAGCCGACGCTCTATCCACTGAGCCAAACCGGGTAGGGCAAGAGCATGGTTCCTTTAAATAATAGACTTCAGAGTTGGAATAAATGTAAGTGTCACTTTACTCATATAATGAGAACCTATGATTTCAAGGCTTCAAATCTTCTGACAAGGCTTTGGGCTCATCCAGTAAGACCAGTTTAAATATGTTGTGTTCTTGTTCTTTCTGAGGTGTGAGAAGAGTATTTATGGAAGGGCTGATCCCAAAATGAGGTGTTAAGAAATCAGACAACTCCTTTCACACCTATTGACACATATGTGGAAGTCTACTGACAACTTTGACTACATTCATTTTATTTTATGCTTGCTAGTTGGTTTCCAACTGAAATTTTTTTCATGCAAGTGAAATAAAACATAAGGGGTGCAACTATAAATGATGCTATGTTAAATTTAGAGTGTGAATAAGGCACAGATGTCATTAAAAATATACATGTATATACAGATGCTCCTTAACTTATGGTGGTGTTACATCCCAATAAACCGATCGTAAGTTAAAAATATTGTAAGTTGAAAATGCATTTAATACTACTCTGTGGAGTATCAGTTGTTGACCCTCATGATCGCATGGCTGATTGGGAGCTGTGGCTCGCTGAGGTTGCCCAGTATCATGAAAGAGTGTTGTACTGTATATTGCTAGCCCAGGAAAAGATCAAAATTTAAAATTCGACGTATGTTTTCTACTGAATACATATTGCTTTCACATGATCATAAAGTTAAAAATTAGAAGTCGAATCATCATAACTCAGGCACTGTCTACACTTCAATTCCTAGACTTACAGACATCAGAATGTTCCAGTGTAACTCCCTAGGAGGGAGTACAAAGAAGGATGTTGAGACTTGGAGAGGTTTAAGGGACTTGAGTCCAAGGTCATTCACTGAATCATCTTTTCTCTCAAGACTTTCTCTAAACATTCTCTTCACTTTCCTCCTGACGGATGATCCTGGCTCTGCTCCTTCTGGGATTCTCCAACATTCTTCTTCCTTTTCAACTTGAATTATTCTAGTTGATGCATGTCATTATTTTGTATTTGGTGTTTCCCTCAAACCATTTCAGCAGATGCTGCTCCTTTTACCTTTCCACATCTTTGAGTTTGTGACAAGCTTGCCTATTTTTGCTGTCTTGCTTATCTTTGGTTATATCTAAAATGAATGACTTGACAATTGTAGATTATTAAAACTAGGCTAGTGTTGGCAGACTTTAGCCCTGGTATTATAACCCAGGGGACTAGTCCAGCTATATAGAGCCACAAGATTAACAGCATCTTGTTGCTTCAAATGATAATAAATAATGCAAGGAGAGAGGCAATATTTAGGTGAATAAGGGTAGAAATATTAGTTCTGTTGGCTCTTCATTAACTATGAAATGGGGAGGATCAGAGGCACAGATAATCCAGATACCAAACTTGAATGTAAGCTTTTTGACATTCCAAACATTCACACTTCAACCCTAGCCAGTTTGGTTCAGTGGATAGGGCATCAGCCTGCAGACCAAAGGGTCCTGGGTTCAATTCTGGGCAGGGGCATGTACCTTGCACTGTCTTAGATATACTAGTGTCTAAAAAATAAATGTAAGAGATTATATTTGCAAATAAAGGCCTTAGTATTTAAAAAAAAAACACACAAAAATTTTGCACTGGGCACCCAGACAGCATTAAAAAAAAGTTAAATGAAAGAATATGCATTCACTTTATGTTGCTCATAAGAGATGGAGGCAAAAATGGTTCATTTTCACTTAATGCCAGAACCAATATAAATTTAGAAATATTTGCTCATGAGAAATAGCTCAGAGCTTTCTTACCAATATGCCCCAGTCAGCAAAACTTTAATTTACCATCCTATTTTTGCCTAGAATATAATAATAGCAAATAGAGATGAAGAGAAACAAAAGGAGAATTAGGCAAACAGTAGGGCCATGATTCATTTTAGAAATGTACTTACACTCAACCATGCCCAAAGTGGATTACAAAATATTAGATTAAATTATAGTCTCTTTTGAACCCTGTATGGGGTCATTCAGAAGATGGTCAGAAGACAAATTGGAAGACCAGCTAAGCCTGCCTTACAGGTACTTGATAACACTAGGATTAAATTGCTGTCATACCCTGAAAGTCCCAGCCTAGTATTAAATATAACTATCAACATTCAAGGTTCTTAAACACCAATGTTCTAAGCTTAAACATTGTTTTCTATACAGAGATGTTAGATTATATTACATTACATGTCATGGTGCAACAGACAGCCCCTCCTATACCCACAAACATTTGCTGGTTCTTTTGTTGTATGGGTTGGTTCTCCCAGACTTCCTAATATTCAGCTGCTGCCCGGGGGCTCGTCTAGCTTTTGTGTAAACAGTCTGTGGTTGACAACAGAAAGCACTCCTTCTTCCCTTGAGCTCGGGCAGTTTGAATGGCTGTGTTACACAGCCCATGACACTAACCCGGGAAATGTCGGGAGGTGATGAACGCAAACTGAAGATCAGTGTCTCTGCTATTGCATCAGGTTGTCCCTGGTTTTGCTTGGTACATACGAATGTGGTAGAAGACGCCCGGCTGGTGTGGCTCAGTGGTTGAGTGTTGACCCATGAACCAAGAGGTCATTAGTTTGATTCTCTATCAGGGCACATGCCTGGGTTGGGAGCTAAATCCTTGGTAGGGAGCACGCCGGAGGCAGCCAATTGATGATGTTTGTCTTTCATCGATGTTTCTTTTTTTTTTTAATATTCATGGATTTATTCATCAGTGTTTCTATCTCTCTATCCCTCTCCCTTCCTCTCTCTCTAAAAATCCATGAAAACATATTTGTTTTTTAAAAAGAATGTAGTAGAAGATTACAGGCATTGGAATTGTCAATTTGCATAACAGCCTTACTTATGTAGAATGTGAATTGGGTATGTTGTATGCTCCAGGGTGAATGGACTTCTAAGTGTGAGGTTTAACAGAACATAATGTATATAGATGGGTTCCACAGTTATCTCTCCTGGTCTGAACCTGCTGTCTTGTGTGGATGTAAAGGCACCCTATTAGCCATAGTTTGAAAGGTGGGCTTTTCTGCTGCTTGTATGTCTGAAATTGAAGATGGAAAGCTGAAAAGAAATTTGAGATTGCAAGTAAACCCTAAGCTCTAGAAACTCTTTGTTACAGACAGGAAGGGACATGTGCTCATTGTTTTCATGCAGCTAAAAAATAGAAGTTCAACTTAAGTTTAAATGTAATTTAACCCAAATTCCTATGACAACTCATAACAGGTTAATTAAATTTACCCAGGTGCTTAAATACACTAGTGGGCATATTTTTTGTAGTTCTGTTCATTACACTCCAGAAAAACAGCAACTATAGAAGACGTATGCACATTTGAGGGGAGGGCTAGTTAACATTTCTTGAGTATTTAACATGTGCAAGACCAGTGGTTCTCAAAAACAAATTCTAAATAAAATTTTAGCAAATAAAATCCAACAATATATTAAAAGGATAATACATCATGATCATGTGGGATTAAGCCCAGGAATATAGATTGGCATAAAACGTGGAAATCAACAACATAATACACTATATTAACAAATGGTAAAGGAAAAAAAACTATGTAACAATCTTAATGTACAGAAAAATCATTGGTCAAAATCCACCATTCATTTCTGACCTAACCCTCTCAACAAATAGGAATCGAAGGGAACTTCCTCAAACTGGTAACTGGCATCTATGACAAAAATATAGCTAATACCACACAATGAAAGACTGAAAGCTTTCTAAAATCAGAAACAAGATCAGGATGTCTATTTTTATCAACTCTACTTAACACTATAATGGAGATTCTAGACAGAAAAATTAGTTAAGGAAAAATAAAGATTGGAAAGGAGAAAGTAAAACTCTATGTTTGCAGATGACATGATGGCCTCTGTAAAAAATCTGATGGATCTATTAAAAAGCTATATGGGATATAAAACTGAAAGCAACAAATGAGCAAACAAAAAAAAATAAGTAAAACCTTATGGACACAGACA
Source organism: Plecotus auritus (assembly GCF_963455305.1). Classification (NCBI taxonomy): domain Eukaryota; kingdom Metazoa; phylum Chordata; class Mammalia; order Chiroptera; family Vespertilionidae; genus Plecotus; species Plecotus auritus. Next base: position 4,105,163 of record NC_137784.1, on the reverse strand, counting down.
ACAGGATGCTGGTTACCAGAGGGAAGGGGGTTAGGGTAGTAGTAAAGAACAAAGGGGTCAAATATATGGTGACAGAAGAAAATTTGACTTTGGGTGGTGGGCACATCATGCATATATAGATGATGTACATGTAATTATACACTTGAAACCTATATAATTTTATTAACCAATGTCACCCAAATAAATTTAATTAAAGCCCTAGCCGGTTTGGCTCAGTGGATAGAGTGTTGGCCTGGGAACTGAAGGGTCCTAGGTTCGATTCCGGTCAAGAGCATGTACCTTGGTTGCGGGCACATCCCCAGTAGGAGATGTGCAGGAGGCAGCTGATCAATGTTTCTCTCTCATTGATGTTTCTAACTCTCTATCCCTCTCCCTTCCTCTCTATAAAAAATCAATAAAAATATATATATTAAAAAAATAAGTAAGTAAGCTGCTGGAGCTAGCAAGTGAGTTTAGCAAAGTTATAAAATTAAAAGTTAAATATTTAAAAATAACTGTACTTCTATATACTGGCATGGAACAATAGGAAATTGAAATTAAAATATCATTTATAATAGCACAAAAGTGTGAAATGCTTAGGGATAAATTAGATAAAAAATGTAAAGGACATGCATGGTTAAAATTATAAAACATTCCTGTGAGAAATTAAGTAATCACCTACATAAATTGTCAGATATGCCTTGTTCAAGGGTCAGAAGACTCAATATTGTTAAGATGTCATTTCCCTCAAAATTGATTGATAAATTCAATGCAATCCTAATCAAAACCCCAGCAGGCTTTTTATAGATACTGACAGATTCTAACATTTATATGGAAAAACAAAGACCTTAAAATTAACCAAAACAACCTTTAAAAAGTAGAACATTACCAAATTTCAAGAATTATTGTTAAGCTACTATAATCACAATAGTGTGGTACTGACATAAAGATAGACAAATATATTCATGGAATAGAGAATCCAGTGATAGACCTACATATATGTGGACAACTGAATTTTGACATAGATGCAAAATAATTCAGTAGAGAAAGCATAGTCTTCTCAAAAATTGCTAATGGACCTGGGCAACCTGCAGCGACGCACAGCTGCTAACTGCTAGTATGGAAAGGCGTTGTCAGCGTCTTCCATCTCTGGACTGTTTCTCTTCTGTCTTCATGGCTGGAGCAGTCCTGTCAATTCCTCTCTGTTGCAGGAATCCACATGGTCTTGGAGTTGTTTTCTGAAAATATACAAACATATTCTAGACCAAAAGTTAATAAAGGAATCTTTTCTATAAATTTGACTTGGGATCCTTTTTCATTTTTTGCCCAAACGATTTTCTTTGGCTTGTTTTGACACCATGTGTGTTTTTCATGGGTGTCTTGCTGTTAGCATTACAAATGAAAGTTAATTTTCTAAAGTAAAAATTTTCTAGATGTAATTTACTTACAGGATATTTTTCCTTATATGATATTCTTCTACTATCCCCCCTTCTGCATTACCACCATTTGTCCACCATCCAGAACTGAAATATCATTGCTGACATGTACACATAAGGAACTGTTTGACATTGAAATTGGGACTCAAAAGAACTGTTGGCCCAGAAAGAAACTCACTACAGACTGATTCATTTGCCTCTCAGCATAACCATTATTGCTTGTCTCATTTTCGGTTCTTATAAGTGTATTTCTAGTATCACGTGATCTCACTCATCTAGGGGAAATAATGAACAACATAAACTGATGAACAAAAACAGACCTGGAGACAGGGAAGCATCAATCAGACTGTCAAACCTCAGAGGGAAGGTAGGGGAGGGTGGGGGTAAGGGGGAGAAATCAACCAAAGGACTTGTATGCATGCATATAAGCCTAACCAGTGGTCACGGACAACATGGGGGGTGGGGGCATGCGTGGGGAGGGGTTTGGGATGGGAATGGGGGGATGAGGACAAATATGTGATACCTTAATCAATAAAGAAATTTAAAAAAATGCTAATGGAACAATTGGATGTCCATATACCAAAGAAAAATTAACTTTGATCTATATTTCATACCGTATACGCACTCTGTTTGATCTATGATCAATATGTAAAGCTTAAAACTATAAAGTGTTTATAACAAGACATAAGAAAAACTTTTTGTGTTGGATTAGGCAAAGGCTGCTTAAATACAATACCAAAATTTGATCTAAAAAAGAACACACTGATAATTGGACTTCACCAAATTAAAAAAAAAATCTGCTCTTGGAAAGCCACTTAACAGTGAGAATCAAAATAAAGAATAAAAAAAGTAAGTACAGACTGAGATAAAATATTTGCAAAGAATATAAAGGACTTATGTTCAGAATATCTTAGCAACTCTAAAACTTAATAAGAAAATTAGCCACCCAATAAAATATTAGCAAAATTTTCAATAAGTAGGATGCTCTTCTCCAGGCCTAATTTCAGAGACCCATGATCCTTCTGTGGTGTAGGTTTGCCATCTTCAACAACTGTTGAAAAGGAGGAAAGAGCATGGAGGATCCATAAATTGGGGATTTTAGGAGCCAGAGCTGATGTGGTGTGGTGTATCTTACTCCTGGCCACATTTCATTGGCCACAAATCAGTCATGTGATCACATAGAATTGCCCAAGGAAAGAGGGAAATGGATTTAGCAAATAACTGGTTAATCTATTTCACATTCTGCCTCATTAGAATTAGCAATTATCACTAGATGCCTAAATGTGGTTTATGGCAAATAATAGAATTTTCTACAGTAAATCCTAAATGTATAAAATCAGTACCACAGCCCTAGCTGGTTTGGGTCAATAGATAGAGCATCAGCCTGTGGACTGAAGGGTCCCAGATTTGATTCCAGTCATGGGCACATGCCTGGGTTGCAGGCCTCGATCCCCAGTAGAGGGCATGCAGGAGGCAGCCAATTCATGATTCTCTCTCATCATTAATGTTTCTCTCTCTCTCTCTCTCCATTCCTCTCTGAAATCAATACAAACATATTTTAATAAAATAAAATCAGTACTACAATATCATTGGTTTGACCCAATGTAGCTCTTTTTCCCTTCCTTTTTTTCTCATGAATATTTTTTTCTCATGGATAAACCAATATTTTTTCTGGTTGGATAAAGTCATGGAGATATCTCTTTTTTTCTTCTGTAAATATGAGAATTCTGGTTGTTTGTCCTTAATCATGTGTAGCATATATGGTAGGGTTTGGGGGGAAATGTGATTTTTCACCATGAGCTAACAGTTTCTTTTAGGAAGAGCAATAATGCACCACTTGAGCTGTGTCAGTTGATGTCCCAGTAAAGTAGTCTGTAAGAAAGGAAGTTGAGAATTTAGGAGGCATAGCAAATATTGGATGCAGAGTGGAGATTAAAGAAATGAGGCAAGGCTGGGAATGGGAAGGATGTGGCAAGAGATTGGAACCTATGGAAAAAGAGTTTATGGGAAATTCTACGATAAGGGTATGGGTATGAGCAAAATATTTAAGGACAAGGATGCTAAAGACTCAGTTTTATATCATTTGATGTGCTACAGGATAAACGTCATCCTTTGTCTCCAACCTTCAACAAAAGACTGCCATACACAGAGCCTTGTGTCCTTGGTACTTTGAGTGGCCTCTAACATAGGCTATATGAACTATGTGTTAATTTAGGCCCTCCAAGAAGCAGATACAGAGGTGGAGAAAATATCAATGGAAGATAAGGGGGAGAGAGACCAGGAGAGCCTGTAATCATCTAATACCTGTGAGGTGAAATAAGGAAGGAAGGGCCCGGTTGGTGTGCTTCAGTGGTTGAGCATTGACCTATGAACCAAGAGGTCACGGTACAATTCCTGGTCAGGGCACATGCCCGGGTTGTGGGCTAGATCCCCAGTGTGGAGCATGCAGGAGGCAGATGATCAATGATTCTTTCTCATCATTGATGTTTCTCTCCCTCTCCCTCTCCATCTCCCTTTCCTTCTCCCTTTCCCTCTCCCTCTCCCTCTCCCTCTCCCTCTCCCTCTCCCTCCCTCCCTGAAAACAATAAAAATATATTTTTTTAAAAAAGAAGGAAGGAAGATGGGGGCAGAAGCTTCCTAGCCTGCAGTACAGCTCTGAGACCATAGTGGCCTGGCTGATGGAAGCCCCTGAGCAAAGCTGCTTGTTAGAGAATCCACATCAGACAGGTCTGGTTTGAGTCCCCTTTCGTGCCCAGCCTTTGGCTGGGAGCAGCCCTGAAGCAGGGTAGCCTTGGCATAAAGGCCATGGCAGATATGTAGGTACAGCAGCTGGCAGCTGTCCGCTAACCACACTCTTGGCAGCAGGTTCTCTTCAAGAGAGAGCTAAATGGTGCAACCCCCGGCCACCAAGGAGGACAAGCTCAGTAGGGTGAAGTGGTCCAAACACTGAAGTAATTCTCCAGAAGCAGGAATTGGAGTCAGAAACAACTAGGAGAAATCCAAGCTCCACCCCCAGAGGATCTCTACTGCTGTGGGGAGGGACATGCAACCAACGTAATGAGAGTCAAAAGGGAGCACGTGGCTGGCATGGCATCTGTTTCACCCCAACTCTTCTTACGGAATAAAATGGGGAAAGTTCAGTAAGTTCCCTTTGACCCTCATCCGAGCATACGGTCTAGTAATGCCAGCAACGCAAAAGTAGATGAAAAGCTCTCAACCAAAAACCACTTCCTACAAAATGGTCAACTGTGGAGGAGAAATAAGAGGTGTCCAGTTGTTTTAAAAGTAGTTAACATTTAATCTGTGAATGTAAATATGTCCATTTCAGAGATCTATGCTTCACACCAGATACATTTCAATATGGTCCCCAATTCTGGGCATAGCTGAATGTGGATGCCAGGGGCAGATTCCGGTATAACTTTTTAGAAAGTTGCCACTAGGACATAAAATGGGCATTTTATTATCTTAGATAATTCAGTGTTCATCATGATAAAAGAAGCTACTTTCTAAATTGCTTGCTAAATGTAAAATTGCATTTTCACCCATACTGTCAACGTCCGTCTTCCCCTCAAAGCAAAACCCTAAGTTGATGTGCATCTTAGACCTGACATTTATCTTAGGGAAGGCTGGTTTCCCTTATTGAATGTGTTTGTAGAATATATTGTGTTTTTATCCATATCCCGATTACTCTGGAGAGTTTAAACTACCAAAAGTACACATTTTGTACTTTAAAAACACATTTTATACTTTAAGGTTTTACTGTGGTTTCAGAAGTTTTGCTTCCATTTAGACAACTGTGAGCATTTCCAGGGATGATCTCAGTTCTGGGCACATGAAGGACAGTCATGTGTTCCAATATCAAACCCAGATGGGTGCAATTTGTAACATCCATGACAGGTTTCCCTGCTCTAGGCTGACCAACTCACCATGGTTTCCCAGGACTTTGCTGGGCACTGAAAGCCCCACATCTTGGGAACCTCCCCAATTCTGGGTAAATGGAATGATTAGTCATTCTCCCTTGCTCTTACCCTCAAACAAAAGAAGAAAGTGTCATCAGCAGGGTGGTCATCCTTGGCTGACAAATTACATTCCTATTTACTTTCAAAGGTGGTGAAAAAGAAGGATCCCTATAGGTACTTTTGATTGCTGTAACGGTACCTCAAACATTTAAGAGTAATATTGATACAGGATATCTAGTAGATTTATTTGTAGTTATTGATTTATCAGAATATGTTCTTAAAATTAAATGCTAAAGGAAAGGAAACAATTGTGTTTTCAACAATCTGTATATATATTTACTGTTTGTCCTCTCTTTTGAGTTTGATTTTATTCAGCTTCTAATTCCGTGGAGTTGCTCTAAATGAAGAAATCAAATTAACAGTAAACTGAACCATGCATACAATTCTTGCTCTTTTTCAACTTCAGTTTGTGTGTGTGCATGTACATATACATAGATGTATATATTTCATGGCATATCTTGCAAATCAGTATATCATAAGGGAGAAAAATGTAAAAAGTGGTGGTTTATTCCTCAAAACAAATTCCATCCGAGTGAATTACTATTTCAGTTCACAATGTGACAAAGCCAATTGGGAATTTCTAGATGCAGAAGAGGTAAAAATGCCAACTTTATTAAAATGTAAGCCAAAGCAGAATCACAGTCTAAAATGGAAATGGGATTGAGGAAAAGACTGATTTTGTTTGGCATGTACTGTAAAATTCTAATTTCATGTAGTTTAAAAACATGAAACTCCCACCCTTATATAGTCATAGAGGGAAAGACAAGCCTATACTAAGCAGGTTCTTACATTTTATGTTAATAATGCTTTAAATTGTTGATAATATATTTTTTAAAATATATTTTATTAATATTTTACAGAGAGGAAGGGAGAGGGATAGAGAGCTAGAAACATCGATGAGAGAGAAACATCGATCAGCTGCCTCCTGCACACCTCCCACTGGGGATGTGCCCGCAACCAAGGTACATGCCCTTGACCGGAATCGAATCCGGGACCCTTCAGTCCGCAGGCCGACGCTCTATCCACTGAGCCAAACTGGTTTCGGCTGTTGATAATATTTTAGGGCACAATTGATAATGGCGTTGGAAAGTTCCACAAACTAGATCAAATTATTTTAGTAGAGATCATCAAAAGGGAGATATAATTTGATCTTGGGAGACCAACTTGGATGTACCACATATCTATACATATCCTAAAGGTGAAGTTAATATTTCATCTTTCTAGAAGCCACATTTTTAGAAAAGATGGGAAGTATGACTGCAACCTTTCCATAAACCAAAGAAAGCCAGATTTTTCCCCTAGTGCTTTATGTATGATTTCTCTTAGAAAGATGACCCACATATCTGTTTATAAACTACAGATGAAGGCATAGGGGAGCCGTATTTTCACAAAGATTATAAGTGTGCATACTTAAGAAAGCCAATCTTCATAAAGACTGATGACCTAAATAGGGTGCATAACAATGGGCTGAGACAGTGTATAATCTGTATATTTAAAGTGCTTTAATACATAGTAAAAAGACCATGAGATTTGGAGTAAAGTAGACCTGGGTTCAAATTTTAGTACAATTTATATATATATATACACACACACATACACACTAGAGGCCCGGTGCATGAAATTCGTGCACAGGTGGGGGGGGGGTCCCTCAACCCAGCCTGCACCCTCTCCAATCTGGGACCCCTCAAGGGATGTCTGACTGCCCATTTAGGCCCGATCCCGGTATTGGGCCTAAACGGGCAGTCGGACATCCCTCTCAAAATCCAGGACTGCTGGCTCCCAACTGCTCACCTGCCTGCCTTCCTAATTGCCCCTAACCACTTCTTCCTGCCAGCCTGATCACCCCCTAACCACTCTCCTGCCAGCCTGATTGCCCCTAACTGCCTTCCCCTGCAGCCTGGTCCCTCCAACTGCCCTTCCCTGCTGGCCTGATCACCCACAACTGCCCTCCCTTGCAGGCCTGGTCCCTCCAACTGCCCTTCCCTGCTGGCCTGATCACCCACAACTGCCCTCCCTTGCAGGCCTGGTCCCTCCCAACTGCCCTCCCCTGCTGGCCATCTTGTGATGGCCATCTTGTGTCCACATGGGAGCAGCCATCTTGTGTATTGGAGTGACAGTCAATTTGCATATTACTCTTTTATTAGATAGGATGAAGTATATTAAAGACAGGTAATTGAGTGTAGAATAGCCCCTGGATCATAGAACTAGAAAGGAGCAAAACTAGCATTTGAATACAGGACATCTCATTTCAAAATATGTTACACAAAAATTAAAAATTTATGACCAGCACAAAACCTACCATACACAAAGTCGAGAGACAAATGACAGATATGGCAGATAAAGGGCTGGCTTTGTTATGATATAAAGAATTTTTATGAGTCAATACTCAAAAGACATATACAGGCAAGTCACAGAAAGGACAATGTATAGCTTTTAAACAAATAAAGTTCCAACTTCAGTCATCATTAAGTAAATGTATATTAAAACAACAAAATACTAAAGATTTAAACCATGCCACATGCTAGGAGAAATGTGGGGAAAGAGGCATTCTCTTTCACTAGGGCTATCAACTGGGGAATCCCCTTTGGTATAGCTTAAATGAATGATAAGAATGTGAGGAATGTTATCCTGCAAATAAAAGAATACCTAGGGCACAATGACTTACATAATTCCAGGTTTACTTTTCTTGCATAATTCAAGGTTTGGAAGTAGGTGGCTGCTGGTTTGGGGGCTCTGGGTTGCCATTGTCTGCTGTGGTTCTCTTGGCCTTCCCTTCATGGTGGGTGGCAAGATGTCTAACACAGCACCAGGAACCATGTCTACAATCAAGTCAGTAAGGAGTGAGGAGGAAGGGAGGGTGTAGTATTGGCATATCTGTCCCTTTAGTAGGTAAATAAAGCTTGCCTAGACAGGTTCTGGCAGACTTTGATTTATACTCTACTGGCTGGAACTGTGATATATTGAATACACATAGCTGCAAGGAAAGTGTTAGCCTAATGATGCAAAGTAAGGGAGAAGGAAGGCAGGCCAGTTATGGTTCTGTCTGCTACACATTTGGAGAACACTATTTATCAAAACATACCTCCCAACTGACCATATCAAGTATTGGCAAGGATGTGACTCAACTGAAACTGTCATACACCATCTTTTTAAAAAATCTTTATTGTTGAAAGTATTACATATGTCCCCTTTTTCCCCCATTGCCCTCTCCTTCTCCCCTCCCCACCCAAGTGTCATACACCATCTTGAGTATAAAATGGCATACCACTTTGCAAAACCATTTGGAAGTTTTGTAAAAGTTACACATACACCTAGAAATTCCAACCCTAGGTATTTTCCCAACAGAAATGTATACCTGTGCCCAGCAAAGACATTTGAAAGAATACCCAAAGCAGCACTACTCATAATAACCCCAAACTAGAAACAACTCAAATGTCTATCAAAGATGAATAAATAAATTGTAGTATGTTCACACAATGGAACACTGCTCAACAATGAAAAATAAAGAACTCTTGATACAGAAAACAACATAAATGAATTTCAAAAACATTCTGAGCAACAGAAGTCAGGCACAAAAGCGTGCACTCTGTTTTATCCCATTTATATAAAATTAGAGGCCCAGTGCACGAATTCATGCACTGGTATGGTCCCTTCGCCTGGCCAGCGATTGGGGGTGGGGGGCTGGCCTGCTGGGGGGAGTGATTGTGGGAGGTTGGCCCCAGCAGTAAGCTAACCAACGGCCAATTCAGAATCGGGCTCCATCCTCCCTCCTCCCTCCTCTCTGGGTCCAGGGTGCAGGTGAACCAGATTCAGGGCTGTCAGGGCCCCAGCTGCAGGGTCTGAGTCAGTGCACATCATAGCTACTGGCCAGTCGTTCCAGTCATTTGTTCATTACGGTTGCTTAGGCTTTTATATATATAGATTTTATAACAGACAAACTAAGTATGGTGATAGAAAGCAGATAAGTGGTTGCCTGGAACCAGATGTTGGGGATGGATTTTCTGCAAAGGGTTGTGAGGGACTCATTTGCAGTAATGAAACTTATATTAACCATATTTTTAGATTCAGTAAACGTGATGCTTTAACATCTTCCCTATATGCAGATGCCAAAAACACTTGTTCTGGACAGCCTGATTTGAGTCATCTCAAATACAAACCAACCAATCATCTGGGGCTTATCTGTTAATGCAGCATACCCTGCACCATCAGAACAGGTATTCTACTGTATCTCATGATTTTGAGTTACACCCACCTATGGCCCACCAGTTGGGCCAACTACACCATTAAGTCAAGTCCTAAATGTACAATAAAATATTATGTAGACATTAGGAAAAAATGGGTAAATCTATATGGACTGAAGAGGAACGATGGCCAAGATAACATTGTTAAGTAAAAAAAGCAAGGTTAAAATCACTGTGCATGATATACTCCATTTATGTTGATAAATTTGGAAAGGGGATAAGCTTTGGACCTTGTATATGCCATATATTATATTTTTATAACTATAGAACGTGTATAATAATAAAAGCGTAATAGGCTAATTAGACTGGACAGCCAAACAGAAGAGCCACTGTCTGGAGGACTTTCCGGATGAAGCTGGGGCTGCAAGCGCCGAGGCAGCCACCACAGCTGTGAGGGCCGAGCCCCTTGCACAAATTTTGTGCATCGGGCCTCTAGTGTAATGATAATAAGAGTTACTGCTGGGAAGGACTGGAACCTAGATGCTTGGTATGAAAATTAAATGTAGTTTTCCCTACATACTTTATAAGACAACTATTTTCACATTGTATTAATGTTTTAATGAAAAGTGGCTACCTATTTTATAAATAAAACAAGAATTAGTTAAAGCATTTAGAATTTGCAGAAACACCATTTTTTTTACCCATCCAGGCTGATATAAAAATGATCCTTCTTATTGGATTCATTTCTATTCTTAAATCAGTAAATAAATGTAGCAATTCCATGTTTTACTGGGGCCAGATACCTCAATGGGGAGTGAGAATCCAGTTTAGCATGTAACAAACGTGGGAAAATAGAAAACAGATTCCAGCATGCTCTGGAGGTCTATAGTTCTCCTGATGGCTCCTTTAGCATGCAGTGAATGCCTTTTTCAAATATAGCTCCCTTTATGCAACATACACCACATTTCCCCTTACACTCCCCCACACGCCCCCACACACTCATTCTCATAACCACCTTGGGAAATATCACTCTTGTCCTTGCTTTACAGAGCAGCAAAAGGAAACCCAAGATGATGGTGGTTTGCTGAAGTTATAAAGAGGCATTGGAACTCTGAGTATGTGTATATTCTCATCATTTAATTTTAGATAGTTGAGTTCCATGTCAAATCTTTGTCTTAGGCAGAGAGAGAAAGAATGTTAGTTAAATATAGAACAGGCTATGGTTTGTCATGGTTTGTGTTGTAGTTTCATATGTCAGTGGGAGGCTCAGAGGAAAAGAAAAAAAATGATGAGTCCCTTGCCTCCCTTCATTGTCGCAAATAAGCATGAGAATGCTGATGAATGTGACATATGTGGTAACAATGGAGCAGATGGCCAAGCCAGCAGACTAGTTAGGCCAAGCTTAAAATCATGAAATGAAGTAAGATACCAGTCAGGATAGTACAGATTATGCTACATTAATAAATAGTCCCCAAATCCTAGTCATGTAACACAATGAGATTTAGTTTTTGATCACACCTGATAAATAGTAGATCTCTATAGAGGGTGCCTCTCTATGTTATCCTACCTCTGGAACCCAGTCTAATTGAGGTACCAACATAGGAAACATCACCAGTCATGACAGCAGTGGGAAGAGAGTGTTGCAGGGTCTCACAATGGCAATAAAATTCCCTATTTGGGAAATGACACAAGGTACTTCTGCCCACAGCCTATCAGCTATTACTAGTCATATGACTCTGTTCAATGGCAAGGGAGTTTGTTAAGTGTATATCCTCCCACAGTTCTAGGGGAGAGGAGAGCCAGATATGTGTGACGGGAGAAGTCTGTATCACCAGAATGAAAACAAAGGCAGGCAGGAAGAGTCTGATGGAATGGCAGCCCATGTGATCTCTCTACCTTGGAGTTAACCTCCAGGACCTAAGAAAAATTTGGTCCTTGGACTAGGTTTTTATTAAGAGAGCAATCCTTACTACTAAACTTTGAGATCCATAAAACATTCTCACCAGACACACAGGTTCACATGGAGCTCTATTCACTTTTCTCATACTATATCAAAGAAGGAAATGAGTGATCCATGGAAAGAAAAAATAGTAAGGGAATTAAACCCAATGAGATGATATATATATGATGGCCAAGCCAGCAGACTAGTTATATATAGCTATAGCTATAGACATATATAGCTATAGCTATAGACATAGACATAGACATAGACATAGACATAGACATAGACATAGACATAGACATTTCTGTTAAGCTGAAAGCTGAGGATGTCTAAGAGGGAGTGTGTGATAGCAGTAATTTTAGAGATACCACATCAGAACCTTAGTTCCATTATTGGTAATTAGAAACCAAGGATTACTTTGGGAAGATCCAGAAGACTTTGACTAAGTCTAGACCTGTACTGGAAATGAAAGATCATGCCATTTTTCGGAGTGGCAAGTTTAATATAGTGAGAAAACTGCGTTTGAAACTATGATAGTGGTTGATTGCTTAAGTATAAATATGACACTAATTAATGTATTTGCTAATCATTATTCCTTCTTACCTGTGACCATAAGCTGGTATCTCTGGGGGAACATATGAATGAAGTAAAAAAGGACCATTTGCTTTTGTATAACAGAATGAAACCAGATATATGCTAAACATATGTAACAGGCTATTGGAGAGGTTCATTTGTCTTGTGTCTGAGTTACTGCTAAACACCCCAAGGGAGAACTGGATGTCAGTGAAAATAGCAGAGGAAGGATCTCCAAAATTTTCCTCTCCATAAGAGAAATGATAATATTGGCAAAATATGGTCAGCATCAACTTTTTCAGAACTCTGAAAATTAACCAAAGACTTGCATCAATCCAAGAACATTTATTCAAGACAAATTACTGAATCTTGGTAAGGACAGTTAATTTTGTGACGTTTTTAATTTGCACTGTTCCTATCGCTGCCTCTTCAGCTTTAAATAGCCCACAATCATGATGAAAACCAGCAGCCTGGTAGCTACTGTAGGGGAAAAATAGTTAGATCTCCTTCATAGCCTCATCTCCACAGAACCGTCTATTGTTTCTCTAGGAAACCCCACTCATAAGGCTGTCTTTATTTGACCTGACTCAGAGCTTACCCAGTGCTAACAACATTGGGGATGTTTGTCTTGAAATAATTAGAGCCATTTGTTGAACATCTCAGCTACCTCAGTCAATGGATAACAGTTGGGTAAAATAATAGGTTAACCAAAAAAAGCTTTTAAGTAAAATAAGACAATGAGATGTCCACAGGGAGATTTGAAAGATTCCAACATATTCATAAGAAAATGGAGAGCTACATGCCTGTGTAAGTTTTTGTGTATGCCCAGGACTGTATAACATGCTCAAGAAAAGGCATGAGGAGGCACTAAACTCTCATGTCTGGCTGACTTTGAAGCTCTGTGCAAACAGGAAGTGAAGGCTAAGGACAAGCTTTAAACTGAGTGTTGAAGGTGTGTTCTAACATGTACACAGAGCCCCTCTGCAAAGACTGGGAGACTTACTGATTCAGGCATTTAGGAAATCTCTGTCTAATCATTGAGTACTAAGCTAATGGATCTAGAAACCCCAGTGGCCATAAATGGTGAAGAATACAGACTTTATGCAATTAGTTTCGGAAAGTCACTAAAAATATATAACAACAATAAAAATAGCAATAACAATAAATTGTGAGGAAAGAAAATAATCTGATTTTCAGGGTTGCTGTATCATATTATTTTAATGTCTAGTTTTCAACAAAAATTATGAGACATGCAAAGAAATAATAAAGTATGGACCATCCACTGGAGAAAAAAAATCAATAGAAACTGTCTGTGAGGAAGCCAGATTTTGGCCTTACTAAACAATGACTTTAAATCAGCTATTTTATTTATTTTTTTAAAAATATACATTTTATTGATATTTTACAGAGAGGAAGGGAGAGGGATAGAGAGCCAGAAACATCGATGAGAGAGAAACATCTATCAGCTGCCTCCTGCACACCTCCCACTGGGGATGTGCCTGCAACCAAGGTACATGCCCTTGACCGGAATCGAACCTGGGACCCTTCAGTCCACAGGCCGACGCTCTATCCAGTGAGCCAAACCGGTTTCGGCTAAATCGGCTATTTTAAATATGTTCAAAGCATTAAAGGAAATGATGTCTAAAGAACTGAAGGAAAGAAAATAAAAATGACGTCTCACCAAGTAGAAAATATTAATGAAGGGCTAGAAATTATTTTTTAAATAACCAAATAGAAACTCCTGAGCTGAAAAGTACAATAACAAATGAAAAAATTCACTAGAGGGGCTCAACAGCAGTTTTGAAAAGGTAAGACACCAGGATGAAAACAACAGGCACCAAATGTTCCCACAGCCTATTCACAAATGCCATAGAACTTAATGAGATCTTGGGATGCCTCACATAGCTACAATCTCCTTACCACCTCCATTAACTGATATAGGTACAAGTCTGGGAATGCATTGTAGAATCATCAGAGAACATTTGTAAATTTTAAGTCAAGTGATGGGGAAGGATCTAGAAAATCATTATTAGAGATGGAGGGTGGCATCTCATTTCACAGTTGGCTGTTTGCCTATATAACAAAATTGCTGATCTCTTCTCTGGGACTAAGGGGTAGGGCAATCACTGGAGAGAGATAGCAAGACAGAGACCAAGGAGACTTTACTTTGGGTGAAGCCAAGATAGTTGAGTTTCCCATAAATCAAACAGACACAAAGAAAAGTACTTGAGCTCACCCATGATGGCTGCCTATTAGGCAAGGGACCCCTGGCAACATGAGACTGTGTGGTCACCACCAAAGGCAGTATTTGAAGTGGGTTCAAACTGAAGTGTATCTTTCACATGTGAGAACTGTAGTAGGAAGACACATCTGAAGGGGTCTCTAGAAAAATATATCTATGTGTGGCTGGCATGGCTCAGTGGTTGAGCATCAACCTATGAACCAGGAGGTCATGGTTTGATTCCTGGTCAGGGCACATGCCCGGGTTGCGGGCTCTGATCCCCATTGGGGGGCATGCAGGAGGCAGCTGGTCAATGATTATCTCTCATCATTGATGTTTCTATCTCTCTCCCTCTCCTTTCCTCTCTGAAATCAATCCTATATAATAAAGAGGTAATATGCAAATTAACCCTCACGCCCTCACAAGATGGCTGCCTACAACCAGGCCGGCAGGCAGGTGAGCAGTTAGGAACCAGCGGTCTAGGATTGTGATGTCCAAGGAGTCCCAGGTTGGAGAGGGTGCAGGCTGGGCTGAGGGGATTTCTCCCCCACCCACACACACCGTGCACGAATTTCATGCACCAGGTCTCTAATAAAAAGATATTAAAAAATAAAATATATCTATGAGCCTCAGGTCAGAGGGCGCATTTGGGTTCATGCATGCACAGGGCCTCTGCAGAGGTACAGAAATAGTCAACAGAGAATACTACAAAGGCATTTCTATCAGGGACATGTACTCCAAGTACCAACACCCCTATTCCTTCCCCCTAGACTCTGATACAAAACAGGAAGAAAGAACCCAGAAGAGGGCAGTATGAAAGAAGTTGAAGAAGCTCTCCCACTATTCAAAATCCATCAGTCCAAGGTCCAGTATGGGGGCCCAGGAGGAAGAGTTCATGATAAACTGAATATAAGATTGAAGTGTTAAATTGGACTGGCCTGGGCATTTTCAAATATAAGAATAAGCAAGCAATAAAGCATCTTCCTGGGATATCTTTGAGGAAGCAAAAGGGAGCTGGAACAAAGAATGTTTGGAGAAGAAATATTCTTGTCAAGTTCTATAAACTGGTTCCATATAGATATCATGGAAATTATTATAGTGAGTGAGTACACAGGCCAACACAATTGTGTCATTCTTTTGTGTCTTAAAAACACATCCACTCTGTAACCATGACAAACTGAGATTTTTCTCTTCTCTGTGCCTCAGATCACTCATCCAGAAAATGAATGGGTTTACCAAATAATCTCTAAGAAGTACCACTTTGCTCTAAATTTCTTCAGCACAGTAACCAATCATTACATACCAACTAGAGGCCCGGTGAATGAATTTGTGCATGGGTGGGGTTCGGCCGGCCTGCCCTGATTGGGGTTTATTGGGCCGGGTCTGCCAGAGGAGAGGGGATGTGGGAGGGGGGGGCTATCAGGGGTGGGAACCCCTGGGGGGAGGGGCCGCGGGCAGTTGGCCCACTGGCCCCATCCCCTGGTCAAACTCCTGGTTGAGGGGACAATTTGCATATTAGCCTTTTATTATATAGGATAAGTAACCCATGTGCACTTTACAAATAGCCCAATTCTTACAAACTCACTGTGAGTAGGGAGGAGAGATATTCTTGGTCCTTTTTAAGATTAGGAGGATTATGAGGCTTAGAGAGACCGAATGACTTGCCCAAGTTCTCTCAGCTGGTTAATGGCAGAGAAAGGACTGTGAATCAAGCCTCTCTCTGCCATTAACTGAAAAGTATATCCTCTTTCCAGTAAATTACACCATTTCATGATTAGCCCAGTTCCTGCATTTGTAATCTAAAACATTTTCCAAGATGCTATTTTTATCTGTGACTATTTCATGCATTAGGAGAGGATTATACTTGTGAGCAAGAGAGAATATTCTGCAAGATTCCCAAGTGCTGGTTCAGGTCACCGGTGGTGATGGAGGGGGCAGTGCTGCAAGTTTTCCCTCCCTGGAGGGCATAGAGACATGTGTCTGGACTGGCCAAGAAAAGAGGCAATGGGCTGCAGAGAAATGAGGAACCTACAAAAGTCATCTAAGAAGTTTCTTCCACTGGGGCTGACATCAGAAGGAAGGAAGTCGGTTGGTGATCTGACAACAGCATCAAGAAGAGAAATTCTGGAATCTTTGAATTTACCTTCCTAAAAATAAAAAGGCCCTCCAGAGATTTCTGGATTTACATTCAAATAGATGGTTCTGGGGGATGAGGGATATCCAGGCTCTTCACATGACAATATTTGGATTTCCAAAAGGGTTTTGGAATCATGGTTATTATCCTAAGAATGACATCCTGGGGAAAGTGCCTATCTTTGGGTTTGGACATCTTCAAGCATCTACCATTATGTGAGGCCAGCTCTGAGTAAAATCTCTAAACTTAATAAAATCTTCCACATAGAAAAGAAATTAAACCATCCTATTGTGGGACATGTTCATTGTGATAACAAGAGCTGGGGTTGTTTGGGTTTCTGTGTTTCGGGTTTCGGACTTCAGGCTTTTGAAGCCCCCTGGGAAGTTGTCCTCTACAGAGGAAATCCACGAGGACTTCAGTATTCAAAGATTGAAGTGACTAAGTAGTCTCTGGGGAGAAGAAAGTGGAGGCCAAATGATTGAGAAGTTTCATTCCTACTCCTTCCTTCTCAAAGCTCATCAAGTCTGTGTGGTCCCACTCTAAACTGCCCCCTCACCCAGAGAGTTTGTCACTGACCTCTGAATTGCTTAACAGGGGTGGGCAAACTTTTTGACTCGAGGGCCACAATGGGTTCTTAAACTGGACCGGAGGGCCGGAACAAAAGCATGGATGGAGTGTTTGTGTGAACTAATATAAATTCAAAGTAAAGGAGCGGAGGGGAGAGCAAGAGAACCCTCCGCTCTTTCGGCTCCGCGGGCCGGATAGAACAGCCAAACGGGCCAGATCCGGCCTGCGGGCCATAGTTTGCCCACGGCTGGCTTAAAACCACCACCACCACCACTACCACCAAAGTCCAAATGCCTGGAGCAGTGACTTCCTAGGAAAACTTTCATGAAATTATGTATCTCCTCAGAGATATTGGGCACCATAACCTTAACCCAAACATACACGCTCACACATTTACACACACAAGATGCTTTTATTTGTTCTTCATGTGATATTATACTTCAAAGCTTGGGATGGGATAGCTATAGATGAAAGATGGGAATGAGATGCACCAAATCTCTGAAAATACTGGTCACAGGCTGAGTCTTAGATAGTTCTCCCCTGCTCATGTTCGAAGAAGTGGGTTTGTATACCTAGCTGAAGAGGGAACAAAGAGAACAGGAAAAGGGATTGAGAGAAAAATCTTTTGACAAGACAGTTATTACTTAGATAAATGTGGGATCTAGGACAAGGAAAGCCTGGGGCACCTTTAAATTTCTACTGTCCCTCTCTCCTGGGAATGCATTCTGTTGTGCAAATCAAAACATCCACCATCTAATCACCAAGAAATCCTTAAACATTAGCCATTGCTTTTTACCACAGGCAGCTGATTATGTAAGGATGTCTGAAAACTGTATGCACCTAATGCCTATCCTTAAGGACAAACAAAATTGCAAATTATTTCATCAATGACGTTAGAGTAAAATGCACACGTGCACTTAAAAATACATTTAACTCTTCCAATTCTAAATGTGCCCATAGTTACATTTTGGATTTCTTGCCTGTTGACTAAGGAAAGTAACAGTCTCTTATGAAATACATTACCCAGTGTTAAAATAAGGCAAGCATCGCTGTGACTGAAAGTGTTCGATGAGATCACAAGGGGCCAAAGGGAACCTTAGTTGGTGTCACTTTGGCACACGTGTGTGCATGCATACACACACACTCACTCACAAGACTTGTCACTGATCAGACCCTGTAGACTGGGAACTCTTAATGAGGAATGGATTTGCCGAGGAATTTTGGCCACTATTCTGTATGAACCAAAGGCACAGGAATTAGAGCATCACCTCAGGGACCGTCTCAGATTCCCTGCAGCTTCTAGCTGGAACTGGAATGTTCCTTCCCAAGCACTAGGGAATTGCCACTCAACCCAGATTCTGCTGGATTATGTGATTCTTGGCACCTTAATTATGCTCAAAACTTCACACCAGCCTGAAAATCGTTTCAGAGTTCAGAGCAGGGTTGTCCCATATATAGTTGCTGACAGTCACTGACAAGGGCCATAAACTATCAAATAGTTTAGAATGGTGGTCACAATGTGTGTTTGATTATGCAAGCCTAGAAGCAATGATGAATGCACACGAATCCTAAATATATGTATATTGATTTCAAATTACAAAAATGACTAGGAGCCATTATATTTTGTATATTATAAAACATACAGCCTTAGCTGGTTTGGCTCAGTGGATAGAGTGTCAGCCTGCAGACTGAAGGGTCCGGGGTTCGATTCCAGTCAAGGGCACATGCCCGGGTTGCGGGCTCAATCCCCAGGAGGCAGCCAATCAGTGATTCTCATCATTGATGTTTCTATCTCTCTTCCTTTCCCTTCCTCTCTGAAATCAATAAAAATATATTTTTAAAAATACATAATGGAATGAAGATGAAGTAAGTATATGCACCCCTATGTTCATAGCAGCACAATTCACCATAGCTAAGATTTGGAAACAGCCTAAGTGCCCATCAGCAGATGAGTGGATTAAAAACTGTGGTACATCTACACAATGGAATACTACGCTGTGCTAAAAAAGAAGGAATTCCTACCATTTGCAACAACATGGATGGACCTGGAGAGCATTATGCTAAGCGAAATAAGCCAGGCAGAGAAAGATAAATATCACATGATCTCACTCATTTGGGGAATATAATGAACAACATAAAATGATGAACAAAAACAGATCCAGAGACAGAGAAACATCGATCAGAACGTCAAACCTCAGAGGGAAGGGAGAGGAGGGTGGGGTAAGGGGGAGAGATCAAAGGACTTGTATGCATGCATATGGGCCTAACCAATGGACACAGACAACAGGGGGGTGAGGGCATGAGTGGGGGGGATGGGAGGGTAATGGGGGAAGAAGGACACATATGTAACACCGTAATCAATAAAGAAATTTAAAAAAATAAAAATAAAAAATAAAGTAAAATTTTTGTTTAAAAAAGAAGTAAATAATATTTTTAAATGTGTTGCTCACTGTGATGGCTTCCTCCTCTGGAAAGGCTGGGTAAGATTTGTCTATGATGGAAGTGCTTGCCAATACTTGTTTTATGTAGCTTTCTTGGTAATGTTAAATACTTGTGGCTGAGTTATCTTCAACTATGAATAAAGAGTCAAAATGTGGCTGACAATGGCCTACTTGGATAAGGAAAAGACTTGCTTCTGACCTTTTCTTATTACTAACTTGAAAGCACAATAACAGTATTACCTCAACCCATGGTATCCTTACAGCGAACTTTAAAAGCCATTGGTCCATCATGCGAGGCTTATTCTAGTTACGATTAGGCAATACATCTCTGAGTTCACTTAACTAGGTTTTTATAAAATGCAGTGCAGTACAGCGCTTCAGGTGACGGTGACTGTCTATCATAGGGACCAAGTGTGTGGTGCCGATGTAAAAAATTAAATGTTAGCAAATTTTATTTTTTTTTCATTTTCTAGATAAAAATAAGTACAAGTAGAAGTTCTAGTACTTTCTCTCTGCATTCTAATTGATTAACTTGCTCACCCTGGGTAGCACGCATACCCCACTATGGATGTGAGGAGAGGGGCCATAGGATCTGGGCTTTTAAGAACCTACAGCATGAACTACTTCCATCAAACGACAGCTCCAATGTCGTCTCTCCAGAGACATCTTGCCTCTGACTAGTTGCCCCTCTGCCACAAACACAACCCAGCATATGGCTATCACCACAGCATTTACCCTCCTAGGGACAATGCTGCTTGGATAATATGTATTGGCTCACTTATCTATTGCTGTGTTATTGCCCCCTTATCCTCCATTGGAATGTAAGCACCACAGAAACAGGTGCCCTGTCTGCTTGCTTTGACCTTGTCCCTCGACCTGGCGATCAGTTAACCTTTAGATCAAAGAGTTTTGTTAGTAGCCATTCATTTCACTGTCCTCAATACAGTGGCACAGCTGTGATACCTTTAAAGTGCTAAGAAGTGCAACCTGGCCTTCTTTAAATCGAATTACGTCTCCGTTGCTGAAATGGATAATCATATATAATGACTGGCTTGTGAATTTGGTGAAGGATTCCTAGCTTCCACCACAGAAACCAAAAAAAAAAATAAATAAAAATTTCTAGTTACTATCTTGTAGAAAGCCAAAGCCAAAACTACTTCAGTAAAACTTACATGTAGTCTCAAAAATTGTGTTTCCACTGTATTAATTTTGAAGATGAGAGGATGCAAAAATATTTCATGAAGCTTTCCAAATCACAAAATGACATCTGAAACCTAAATATTTATAATTATTACTATTGGAATATTCACGTTTTCTAACTCAGGAAAAATAATATGTATAAAAATGGTATATAATGAATAGGAGACTATTTTTGAGCACTTTCTCTACAGCAGTAATTTTACCTGTACTAGTAATTTAAAATTCAAAAATTAAAACCCTTTGGAAAAAACCTTTGAAGTAGCTATTTTTACCCTCATTTAATGTGTAAAGACATCAAGGCAACAGAATGTGTCTAGGGTTTTTTATGGCCTAGACCAGTGGTCGGTAAACTCCTTAGTCACCAGAGCCAAATAGCAACAGGACAACGATTGAAATTCCTTTGGAGAGCCAATTTTTTAAACTTAAACTTCTTCTAACGCCACTTCTTCAAAATAGACTCGCCCAGGCCGTGGTATTTTGTGGAAGAGCCACACTCAAGGGGCCAAAGAGCCGCATGTGGCTCGCGAGCCACAGTTTGCCGACCACTGGTATAAGGGCAAACTAAAAAGACTCATACTTTTTACTCTCCCCATATTTCATTACTTATAACAGCAAAAGCAAAGTTTTCTAAAATTTTAAATAATTATGTAATAGTATTATAGTAGGCAGAATAATGGCCCCCCAAAATGTTCACAGCCTAACAATGAAATCTATCAGTATGTTACCTGACATTGCAAAGAGGACATTGCAAGTGTGATTTAGTTGGGGGTTTTGAGATGGAAAGAGCATCATGGATTATCTAGATGGGTTCAATGTAATGATAAGGATCCTGTAAGTGAAAGAGGAAGGTAGAAGAGGCAGAGAAGGAGATGCAAGGATGGAAGCAGTGTAAGAGTGACATGATGTGAGAAAGACGTGGCCAGCCATTGCTGGCTTTGAAGATGGACAAGGGGCCAGGAGATAAGGAATGCAAGCAGCCTTCAGAAGCTGGAAGAGGCCAGGACACAGATTCCCCGGGGAGTCTGCAGTAGAAATATAGCGCTGCTGACACCTTTTATTTAGTCCAGGGAGACCCACTTAGAGCTTCTGACGTCCAGAACTATAAAATAGGAAGTTGTGTGTTGTTTGTTGAAGCCACTAAATTTGTGGTAATTTGTTATAGCAGCCATAGGAAACAAACACAGCTCTCTTTTTAGAATAGGCACTTCTAAAAAGTAATCAATTCCTCTGTGTGGCCTCTCACATTTAGTGCCTGAAAAATGTTGATGGCTTCAACAAAATAGTTTAGTTAGAGCTGTTGAAATCTGAGCTTTGATCATATTAGAGAATCATTTTAAATCATGCTAATTGGATAATAAAGCCAAGTCCTTGTGGGTGATTATAACTCTTAAGTTAATATACAAAAGACCTATTTGACAGAAAGAAATATTTGTAAATTATCTGAAAGTTCAGTCCAAGCCTCCTATTTCTTGGGAACTGAGCAAATAAGACCATGTTCTGTAAGGAATGTGTGTGTGCACAATAGATTTGACAGATAGCATAAAAAACATAGGTATCCCCGTGATGCGGTCTTTGAGACCTACAGATCCTCCCTGGTTTCAGAGTCTGATACTGGGCTGCCTACAGCCCATTTCTGTAATGGAACTGATGGTATCACATATCCAATAATATTTCTCAAATGGAAACTAGAAATAATAGCCTGGGAAATGTGCCATTTGCTGGAACTGGAAAGCATCATGATACTCGAAGAGTCTTAGCACTCTGGGTGGACCATGAATTTTCATTCATCAAGCCAAGCGCTGCTACCCAGTCTTCACTGAAACGTGCCCTGGAAAGCAAGATCCACCAGCAAAATGCTTTAAGAACAATCCACATGGAAAGCATTGGCAATAACACAGCTGGGCACATAGCGAGTGACATGTATACATATCAAAACAAGAACTGTACACATTGCGAGCTATTTTAATAGTGAAATCATATGTTCCCCTACCACCACCTCTCCAACAAAACACAGCAGAGAGTCTCCCCACCCCTCTACCACCTGAGCCCCCCAGTAAGAATGCGAAGTGTGAGGTGTACAATAATAGCTATGCTCAGTCATTGTACCAGTCAGGGTCCCAACGGGAAGCAGGTGATACACTCAAATGGGTTTACATGGGGACTGGTTAATGAACTTTTTACAGAGGGTTGGACAGGGTTGAAGGACTGATGGAGGGATAACAGAGCAACAAGGGATTAGCAATAGCGGGGAGATGCTGGTGGCACTCTTAGGTTTGAAGAGGCAAGAGAAGGGGATAGTCTTTCTGCCATCAGAGAGAGCTAGAGCTGTGGAAGTGGGGCGTCCTAACAGGGGGTAGCAGAATGCAACCACTGGCAGAACCACAGCAGGGAGGAAGTGGGAAGGTTTATTACCATCGCCTCTTCTTTCACCCATCCATCTATATCTTGTCAGAACCTTCTCTTGGCCAAACCCAACCAAATTGCAGCTGGTAAATAGTTTGGATGAAACAGTCCATGAAAGTCTCTCAAGGAGGGAGAACTGGACAAAGAAAAGTGAGAATAGATGGAACGTGGAAAATATCTAGCAGTTTTTCAATTCAGCATATATTTTAATGATCACTTACTGTGAGGCATGCCATATGAGATGCATGTGGTAGAAGTGATAAAAGTGGTTTAATTTGCCTTATAAGCTCAGAGTCTGCCAGGGGAATACAGACAAGTAAATGATAATTTGATGATAATGATAATGTGATACAACAAGAACAGAATATTATGGAAACACTTAAAGGAGCAAGCCCTTGTATATGGGATTAGTGAAGGCTTCTAAAAGGGAGTCAAATCTAAGCCAAAACTTGATGAATTCATTTTCCATCACCAACTTTTAATGAGAACTCTTCTAAAGATTTCACACATTGTAACACATTTAATCCTCCCAAGGACCCTATGAATCAGGATCCATCAGTAATCCTCAGTTTAAAAATGGGGAGTGTCTTGCACAGGGATGTGACCTGCTCCATGTCACACAGCTTTACTTAGTGAATTCAGGTATCTAACTCCAGAGCTGCCTTCTTAACCACAACCCTAGAGTAAAGAGAGTTCTAAGTGTGTGTGTGGTGGGGGGAGCTTAAGCTAAGGCCTTGAGAGATCACAGTCTGTTCAGAAAATAAAATGTAACCTGTCTGGCATAAAGAAGCGGAAGGGACCAGGTGAAAAAGAGAAACAAGATTAGAGTCTGCAGAAGTGACAACAGATCACGCAGGACTCCATAAACAATGTATTAGTTTTGGTTTTAATTTAAGAACAATGGGAAGCTTCTGGGGTGTTTCAACCAAGCAGAGCAATGTCTGGATTTGTACTTTCAAAAGATCGTTCTAACTATAGTAGCGAGAAGGTCTTGAAGTGGGTCAAGACATGAGATAATTAGAACAATTAAGAGGTTGCTGCACAAAAAATGTACTATACAACCCAGCAATTCCAGTCCTAGGAATGAAACTTGTTTCTACTTAAAGACTTGTATGTGAATGTTCATAGCAACATTATTCATAGTAACCCCAAAATGAAAACATCCCTAATGTCCATCAGTGGGTAAACTGATAAGCAATATATGGTCTATCCATACAGTGGAGTATTATACAGCCTTAAAAAGGAATGAAGTATTGATCATGCTACAACATGGATGGACCTTAAAAACATGATAATAAGTGAAAGAAGCCACTCACAAAATGTCACATATTCTAGCATTCCATTTATATGAAATATCCAGAGAAGGCAAATCTGCATAGATAAAAAGATTAGTGGTTGCCAGGGACTAGAGGTAGGAACAAGTATTAACTGTAAATAGCAAAGAGGGATTTCTTTGGGGTGATGGAAATGTCCTAAAACTGAATTACAGTAATGGTTGTACAACTCAGTGAACTTACTAAAATCCATTGAAATGTACACATAAAGAAGGTGAATTTTGTGTTATATAAATTATACCTCAATAACTATTACCAAAACAGACAGACAGACAAAACAGGCTGTTGTGATAATGCAAGGAAAACAAGATAGTGGCTTGAACTAGAATTGGGGGTGGGGATGAAAAGTAGAGAAGTGATTGAAAACTGGAAATGCCACTTAGGGTTGAGAGAGATAACTGGGAAATTTACACCTTGACCAAGAGGCTTTGATAAAGGAGTAGGCTCTTTGCTGCTGATGATAATGCACAGAATCCTTGAATACACATTTTCTGACATCAGGAGGAAGGTTTTGAGAATTACCTCAATATTTTGGACTAACCCAGGGGTGGGCAAACTTTTTGACTCGAGGGCCACAATGGGTTCTTAAACTGGACCGGAGGGCCGGAACAAAAGCATGGATGGAGTGTTTGTGTGAGCTAATATAAATTCAAAGTAAAGGAGCGGAGGGGAGAGCAAGAGAACCCTCCGCTCTTTCGGCTCCGCGGGCCGGATAGAACAGCCGAACGGGCCGGATCCGGCCCGCGGGCTATAGTTTGCCCACGGCTGGACTAACCTCTAAGAAGGTACTACTACGAAGAACAATTGTAGCACAATGTCTACATGGATGACTATCCTCCTATATGCCAATCAATTTTCTAAAACAAGAATGAGGATATCTGGATTCCTGAGTGAATACCCCTTTCCACAGCAAGTTTAGTGGCATTTCATATCCCTTGAGGAAAGTTTCGGTTGTGAAGTCCCCTAGTGTAGCTTTAGAGCCAAGAAAATGTCAGTGATCTTTCTGCTTTCCCCTCAAGCCACAATCAAATCCAGGCTCTGATTAGTTGTTTGGGTGATACCTAGTCTTGTTGTGATGGAGTTTGGTAAAACAAGTAAGAAGATCCATTTTTCCCAGGCCCGTGAAATGCATGTAATGGTAAGAAAATTGGGTTACACTGTACTTCCCCTGCCAGAACATAGAGTTCTCCATGTAGTTCAATACCCCCTAAGGGATGTTCGAACCTTTCAGCATATGGTTAGTTAATCTCTCTTATGCTGGGTTATCAGTGGGTCAGTTGCAAGGTCAGAAGCCACAATAAGAACATGAGAAGTCTGTGCTTGGAGTTCTGAATTGGAGGATGGCTTTTAAAAACTTGGGGTGGGGTGAAGGATATCTAGGGCAGAGTAAGAAGGGGAATGTCCTGCTCTATTTTGGCAGGTTTTCTCTATGTTGCCTTCTCTTCTAAGAGATTGAAATTATCTGCTTCTCTGATATAGAAGTTGCTCTAGGTATTTCCATTTCTGGCAGCTGGTAGGCAGATGTACTGAAGTGCTGCCCCACAGAAATGTTCTCAGCGTATCACTGATTTTAAGCTGAGACCTGGGACACTTGGTTTCAAGCCAAATATTTCTTCTGGTTAAAATATCCTAAGGGAAATGATCTGAACCAACAATATAAGCTAAGAATTTTGTGCATAGCGGGATAAATGTATGCTGGCACTCTAATGTGGTTTTATCTTTGAGGTTTAACATGGCCAAGTTTGGGTGCCAAGAAAAGGGAGCTTTGTATGAATTGTTGATCAATATATCCTCTCAGTCATATCACATGCTGCTTGTGTACCCTTGAAAGTCATCCATGAGCACCTGAGAAAATTCCTTACTTACAAAACATTTTTAATGTTCTACTTTTATTGAAAATAAAGTCATGTTCTGCTGCCCCTTTAATAATAAAAAGTGAGAGATGACACATTGAAGGAATAGGGCCTGATTTTCTTTCTTATCCTTTTAGTCCCTTATGTCTTCAAATCACATTGTTTGGTCTGACAATAACAAGACTTTTTCCAGCCTGGGTACTTGGGAAGCAAGTGAGCAAACTGAATTCTGTACTGCCCGATCGAGCATTGAGTGTAGTGCAAGCTAAAATTGGATTACTGGATCATAATTAAGAGAAAGGATTTAAAAGGCAGATGGAAGGCAACCCAGATTTTTCATGCTGCGTTGAGGACCTGGCAGCTTGAAATAACATATCTTGGTTCCAAATAAACTTATTAGAGAATTACCGAGAGACAATAAGCATAGAATGTTATGTTCTGGTTGTGAGGAGACTGCCGGCAATAGCATTTGCAAATCTGGACACAGAAACAATGAAACTTGAGTCATAGTGAGGAAACACTTGAGCGTGATTTCTCTTTTTGTATGGAGGCATAATTGTTTGTGCTTCTTTGTATAAACCACACCTTCCCCCTGACTGCAGAATGCTTTGGTTTTGGGAAACTTCAGTCGTGATTTTTGCTCACAGGGAAGCATCAATGAAAATATATTTTTGGTAGCAAATTCAGGAGTTAACCATTTGTTTCTGAGGATAAAAGAGGTTCCTCGGTGTATTTCTGGGCTGAAATACTAATCTTTAACATTTGTAACTAACTGTTTCCCTAAGCAATAAGGTGTTTTTGGAAGTCTTGGTTTCCTTGAAGAAAAACAATTGATATCTATAGCACTGAAAACAAATGTAAATGTTGCTACAAATCTCATGGCGATCTTAATGAATCATTATTAAAATATTATTTAAGTGTAGGCAGAAGAGATTGTTTAATTGGAGGATTCTGTTGAGAAAAAGGTACATGTGAACACTTATGCTTATCACGTGTTTTTTGTAATACCTGTCAGTGTCAGCAGTGAAATGTATCACGTTTAATATCTGTTTCAATCTAAGTAAGTTAAATAGTAGCCTATATAATAGCACAGCCATTTTGAAGTAACTGCCAGATCCCAAGAGAGTTAGGTGAGAATGAAACTTTAAACTTGAGTTATTCTGATGAGGAAAAAAGTCCTATCCATATGGCCAGAATTTAAAGTGGATGGATGGGAACATAAATTAATGCAGCCAGTATGGAAAAAAAAATACAGTATGGCGATTCCTCAGAAAATTAAAAATAGAACTACCATACAACCCAGCAATTCCACTTCTGGCTATATAGCCAAAGCAAATGAAAGCAGAATATCGAAGAGATATCTGCTATCCTGTGTTTATTGCAGCATTATTCCAACAGTCAAGATATGGGCACAACCTAAGTGCGACATCAGATGAATAGATAAAGAAGATGTTATGTATATTCACAATGGAATATTATTCAGCCATGAGGAAGAAGGAAAATACTGCCTTTTTCAACAGCATGCGTGAACCTTGAGGGCATTATGATGATTTTTCCTCATCAGATAAGCCAGATGGAGAAAGACAAATGCTGTATGATATCAGTTACATGTGGAATCTAAAAAAGCTTAACTCATAAAAACAGAAAGTAGGATGGTGATTACCAGGCATTGGGTGTGGGGGAATTGGGGAGACGTTGTTTAAGAGTATACACTTGCAACTAGTAGATAAATAAGTCCTGGGACTCTAATGCACAGCGTAGTGATTATGGACAACAATACTGCATTATGAACGTCCAAGTTGCTAGATCTTAACTGTTCTTACCACAAAAAAAAAAAAAGGAAATGATAATTCTGTGGCATGATGGGGATTTAGCTAACGCAATGGTAGTACTGTATCAAACCAACATGTTGTATGCCTTAAACTTAGACAATGTTATATGTCAATCATATCTCAGGTAAAAAAAAAAACAAAAAAAAAACAACAACAATAAACTGGATAACTGAGTCCAGGTCATGGGTTACAGATCCCTGCTGAAGGTGTCGCAAGCGTGTCCCTCGTTCTTCTGTGCTTCACAGGTGACATGTGGCAATGAATGGAGACATTTTTGATTGCCACAACTCAGGGAGAGGCTACTGGCGTCTAGTGAGTGGATATCATGGATGCAGTCAAATTTCCTACAAGGCCCAGGAAAGCCCCTCACAACCAAGAATGATCCAGCCCCAAATGTCAATATTGATGCAGTTGAGAAACCCTATTGTTACACAGGCATGACTGTGAGGGGCTTGTGCTATGAGGTTAGTATGACAGAATTCTAGAAATGTAACCAAAGTATTGGTTAGAAAATTAAAAATCAAATCAAGACCTCATTACTATACTCCCCACTATGGACTGAATTGTGTCCCCCCAAAATTCATATGTTGATGCCCCTAACCCCCAGTGTGATGATATTTGGAGATTTGGTCTTCAGGAGGTAGTTAGATTTAGATGAGTCCATGTGAGCACACAGTAAGAAGGTGGCCATCTGTAAGCCAGGATGAGGATTCTCACTAGAACCTGACCATGCTGGCACCCTGGTCCCAGACTTCCAGCCTCCAGAACTGTGAGAAATAAATTTTTGTTATTGAAGCCACCCAGTACTTTTTTTTAATTCTCAATATGGTTTTTTTTTATTTCTTTATTGATTAAGGTGTTACATATGTGTCCTTCTTCCCCCATTACCCCCCACCCCCCACTCATACCCTCACCCCCTTGTTGTATGTGTCCATTGATTAGGCTTATATGCATGCATACAAGTCCTTTGGTTGATCTCTCCCCCTTACCCCCACCCTCCCCTGCCTTCCCTCTGAGGTTTGATGGTCTGATCAATGCTTCTCTGTCTCTGGGTCTGTTTTTGTTGATCAGTTTCTGTTGTTCATTATATTCCATAAATGAGTGAGATCATGTGATATTTATCTTTCTCTGACTGGCTTAGTTCACTTAACATAATGCTCTCCAGTTCCATCCATGCTGTTGCAAATGGTAAGAACTCCTTTTTTACCTTAGCGTAGTATTCCATTGTGTAGATGTACCACAGTTTTTTTTAATCCACTCATCTGCTGATGGGCACTTAGGCTGTTTCCAAATCTTAGCTATGGTGAATTGTGCTGCTAATGGCAGGCAGGATTGGCATAATACACTCCTCAAACTGAGGAATATGCAACTGGGACCTGTATCAGAATTTAATTCATAATTTCAGCCAAACTCCCAAGTTTATCATCAGTTAACATTTAATAACCTGACATTTGTCTTGTATGCGTGGCAATTAGTGTTGTCTGATTTGTTTTACTCAGGAAAATTCATGACATAAACCTCATAACCTTAATTATCACTCAGGTTGAACAGTATGATTCTCATATTAGTCATTTGTTCATTTTTCCATTCATTCAGTAAATAAGTAAGCATTAGTTGAATGTCAGCTAAGAACACTTTCTCCCTAAGCCCTAAGTGTTTTTATCAAATAAATTTTTATAACTGATACAGGTATTTTATACCCATGGGTTGTCCTAATTTTAGAGTCTTAAGGCTTTTCTGTTAGATGATGCAGGAAATGCTTATTTATGGTTCTTTGCAAAACAGTGTAAACATGTGCCAACTTCAAGGAAGCCTGTTTTTATAGCTGGAGGGAGCTCAGGGTAGACTTTCACCTCTGTCACTGGCTTTGGGCCCTTGGCCAAGTCAGTTTTTACTCCTTGGAGACTGTTTCCTTACACACACACACACACACACACACACACACACACACACACTTTCATAAAATATCACCTTTGGAATTAGATTTGCTCCCTAACCCCAGCTCCTCCCACTTATTATCTGAGTGGCAGCTTACTTCTCTGGGAATCACTTTTCTCATCAACACATGGCAATATAGCACTAATATTTTACCTCAGAAGTTTAAATAAAACTATATACTGTGTCATATGACATGCCGAGCACAAGGCCTCATACATACTAAATGACATTATTGTCCAGATAGTTGTTATTATCACCACTATTCCAAAAAGCTCAACGGGAAACAGTGCATATTCAAGGAGCTGCTTCCTCCGCAAACTGCACAATTGCAAATTGAGACCTTTGCTGTTTGATGACTTGCATGGTGTTTGTGTTTTTCCCTTCGTTTTAAAAACACAAGTCTTAGATTTTGACACGAGAGAGGCTGGTACCTTAACAGCACTGGTTTGTGTGTTAATATACAAACAAGACTGGGCTTGGCCATCACTGAACCCTCAAGTGGAAGCCCGCGTTCCACTACCTGGCATGCCAAGTGTGTGGCCAACCTATGCTTGGACCAGACTGGCATCAGTCCAGAGCTCTCTGGTATCGGGGCACAGATTGGCAACAGGGGCTTTTTACCAGGATTATGGGTAGGAGGATGGTAATTTCAGGCAATCAGCCCTCTTAGAATCAGTGTCTGAGCTACAATACGAAGGCCCACTCTGTCAACTCACTGAGAAAAGCCCTCAGTTTTCAAAGACAGAGAAATGGTGTCTAGAATGATCTATCCATGAAAATGTATGGTTTAGAAGGGAAGAACACAAAGTCATTATGTTCCTATCACCACCCTCATGACCTATTCTAATACATGTCCCTCAATATCCATCTGTGGGTATACATCTGTCCCACAAAGAAAATAATACAATGATTTTAGTCAGGGCAAGTAATATCAGCTGCTGTAATGAACAGTGACTTCCCACAATACCTCAGTGGTCGGCAAACTCATTAGTCAACAGAGCCAAATATCAACAGTACAACGATTGAAATTTCTTTTGAGAGCCAGATTTTTTAAATTTAAACTTCTTCTAACGCCACTTCTTCAACATAGACTCGCCCAGGCCGTGGTATTTTGTGGAAGAGCCACACTCAAGGGGCCAAAGAGCCGCATGTGGCTCGCAAGCCGCGGTTTGCCGACCACTGCAATACCTGTTCATTTCTCACTCACATTTGACTAGAGTGCAGTTGGCCAATAACAGTGGAAGAGTAGTTGTCTTGCGGCCCAGGTTCTGTCATTCTGGTGGCTCTGTCACCCCTACAGACCTTCTCTGTGTCCCCAACA
Organism: Plecotus auritus; assembly: GCF_963455305.1. Classification (NCBI taxonomy): domain Eukaryota; kingdom Metazoa; phylum Chordata; class Mammalia; order Chiroptera; family Vespertilionidae; genus Plecotus; species Plecotus auritus. The sequence continues at coordinate 4,073,789 of NC_137784.1, read as the reverse complement.
TCTGCCCAAGAGGTGAGTGAAGAGAGAATTTTAAGGATCCTGCAGGATACTTTGGGAGCCAGGCTACCTGCCTCAGGCCAACTCCGTTCCCTGGCTTCACTTAACTGCAAGGGGCTGGGAAATGTTGTTTAGTTTTGTGCCCCGGAGGGTTTTCTAAGCACATGCCAATGTTTCTGCCAGAATATCATTTCAATATCTGAGGAAAATGTGGTGGGGCTTGAAATAGGAGAGTTTTTTAAATCAGCTGTGTAAATTGTGAAATGGATTCTCTTTATATTGTGACAGGGCAAATTTACATTTTTTTTTCAAGAAAGTAAAAATAATCAAAACTCATGAATTTCAGAGACCCACTCTTACCATGTCAATTTATCCCCCCCTTGTCATTTCACCCCTCTCCCTCCAGCTTGTGCTGCTACCCAGAGAGGTTGAGGTCAGCTCAGGGACAGTAAGTAACTGATTTGGCAGCAGAGAGGGGCCTGGGAGTAATAATGACTGTTTCCAAGGTCCAGACACTATGCTAACCAATAGCATTTGTTATGGAAAGGACACAACTGAGACATCCCGGGAGCCAGCAGTCTTGAATTGTTTCCACCCACTTCCTGTCAAAAGCCCAACTGAAATGGTTGATTCCTTCTAATCATTTATTCTCCTAGGTTAGTGCTTCACAACTTGGTTTTACACAAAACTCATCTGGGAAGAGCCCCCCAATGATCTCCTCCACCTGGTGTTCTCACCAGGGTGTTCTCACCTCCTCCCTGGAATGTGGGCGGGGTCTATGACTTCTAACCAATACAATATGGCAAAGGTAATGGAATGTCTCTTCCAGAATTGTATTGCCAAGGCTGTAATCCTCATCTTGCTAGCAGACTTTCTTTCACCCTGGCTTTTATAAGGCAAGTTGCCATGTTGGAGAGGCCCATCTGAAAAGGGAAGGGGACCAGCCTCCAACCAAGAGCAAGCAAGGAGCCTGGGACCTCAGTCAAACATCCCTTAAGTAACTGAATTTTGTCAACAACCAACGTGAGCTTGGAAGTGGATCCTTACCCAGTCAAATCTTCAGATTAGACCCCGACCCCAGCTGGCAAATCTACTCAGCCTTATAAGACACTGAAACAGAGGTACCAGTTAATAAGGCATGCCCAGATTTCTAACCCACAGAAACTGAAATAACAAATACATGTTGTTTTGAGCTGCTGAATGTGTGGAAATTTATTTGTAGCAATTATTATTTATTTATAATACAGATGCTTGTTAAAAATACAAATTGCAGGTCCTCACCACAGAATCTCTTTAGCAAGATTGGAGAAGGACTTGGAAATCTGAAATGTTCACGGTCACTTCAGATGATTCTGATGTGCCTGGTTTAGAAATTATTACTCCAAATTCTCTAATCTTTATTCTTACATGTAGTCCATCACACCAGAAAGTTACATAACTCAGCCATATTATTTTTACACCCAACAGAAGTGACCTAAAAGTTACATTTCAATTCTTCTTCTTTTGGTCCATTAAAAAAAAGGCCTGTATTGCTCTGGCTGGTGTGGCTCAGTTGCTTGGAGTGTCATCCTGTACACCAGGAGGTAGGGGGGCTCCATATCTGGTCAGGGCACGTGTGGAGGTAACCGATTGATGTTTCTCTCTCTCTCTCTCTCTCTCTCTCTCTCTCTCTCTCTCTCTCTTAAATCAGTTAAAAATGTGATATTAATTAATTAATTAATTAATTAATTAATTAAAAGGTCTTTATTCATTTTCTTTTGCAGCTGTAACAAATTACCACAAATTTAGTGGCTTGAAAAAAACATAAATTTATTATCTTATAGTTCTGGAGATCAAATGTCTCAAAATGGTCTCACTGGGCTAAAATCAAGGTTTTAGCAGGGCGGGGTCTTTCTGGAGGTTCTAAGGGTAAATCTGTTTCTTTGCCTTTTCCGGTTTTTTGAGGCTGCCTGCATCTTTTGGCTCATGGCTCCATTCCAGCAATAACATCACTGAGACCTCTGCTTCCATCATCACAGGTCCTTCTCTTACTATAACCCTCCTACCTCTTTCTTTCCCACATAAGGACCCTTGTGATTGCATTGAGTCCACCAGGATAACTTAAGAGAGTCTTGCAGGAACCCCTTTCACGTCCCCCATGGTTCAGGGTTCAGGTTCAGGGTTTGGGTTCTGGAGGAGGCCGCACACAAATGAAAGAGACTACAAAAGTATTAATTTGGGAATATTGGGGGCCAGGTGGGAGCCCACCTCTAGGGGGAGGACTACACCCCGCTCTGGCCTTGCTATCCCTTTTATTAAGATTATGGGATACACCCATAGCGTTTAGGCAGGCAATTCCAATAATAGCCAATCAACAATAATTTACCTAAGACTAACAGGTGGAGGCTGTTTCAGCTACCAATGTCTCAGAGGACAATGGGTGGCTTCCAGAGAGTCTCTCCATCTCAAGGCCCTTAACTTGTAATGTCTGCAAGTCCCTTTTTCACATAAGCTAACATTGACAGGTCTGGGGATTAGGACATGAACATTTCTGGAGGGCCACTATTCTGCCTACCACAAGATCCACTGAATAAAGTATCTATGTCTTGGTGCTGGTAAAATATTTGTCTCTTTCTTTATATCACAGAAACATGCAATTTGCTTTGTTTCCCTTTCTGCCTTGGCTACCAGGGCTCTTGGAGCTAACAGTTGTGTTCCGTTATAATAACTGCTGACCTGTTTTCTTATCCAACTCTTTCCCTTGGTTTATTATTTTATTCTTACTCTTTTATCCTTATCTTAATGGTTCTGTTTTGTCTATGTCACTTATTATAAGATGATTTGAAATATAACCAGAATACACAAATTCCTATATTTAGGCTTAACCCCTAAGTCCCATGATTTCTAATCTTTTCCCCTCCAAGGCCACCAGCCAGGGAAACATTTTCTCTCTTGGTAGCTGCACCGTCTGTCTTCTATATCTGCATCTCTCCTTCTTTGTCATCCCCACCATCATCTCTGGCCCTCCAAGCCACTCACCCATCTAGTTGTTAATTTCCCCCAAGGGACTGTGGGTGAGTAGTTCACCCTCCACTCATAGGGTATATTCTGCTAAGGCCCTTTATGCTGTGATGGATGAACTAGTCTCTGAACCCTTGGCCAGCCTGCCCATGGAAGAAAGATCTTCTGAACTGATCTCAAATACATTGGGCTCATTAAAGTACTTGAACAAATTGCCCTAGTAACTCCCATAATAGCCACACACCTCAGGGAGACAAATAATATTATCCATATGTTAGAAGAGGAAATATTGAGTCAAGGAAGGCAAAGAGAGCCATAGATTCTATTTCTTTGGGAAACTTATCTTGGTTTCAGGGTTTTAGATGACTTAGATGGATGAATCCCAATCCTGGTTTTCCATTTCATCAGTATACCCCAATTATTGTTAGAAGTGGTTTGACAAAATAATTTTCTTAGCCTAATTAAAATATAGATTTCAGATACCATATTTTGGAATGGTCAGAGCAGAGAATGTAGTGCAAACTTTAAAAGCATGGTGATTAAAGTAAATGCCAACATTTTTTGAAGTTAAGCATATATGTTCAACTTAACAAATGTTTATAAAATGAACACCAATATAACCACTCTATCCTTATGCCCAAATTCTGTTCATGCCTTAAAGACCAGATTCTATGTCCTTCAACAAAGACTAGCATAAGCCTCCCATTTATAATATTTTTCTCATCAACTTCTAAGACCATCTTAGAATCTCCGGTCACATATCATCTGTATCATATTTGTGTGTGTGTGTCTGTGCGTGTGCATGTGCACACACATTGTATGCACAGTGAATTCCTGAATCATCCTTTGATCTTCCACAAGACTCAGTGTCACTGTTTAACTATAATTTGAATATAGTTCATCAGGGAAGTGATGGATGAATGAGTGAGAGAATGAGTGAATGAGACAACAGAGGTCACTTACACCAGAGGTCAAGTTAATGGAGGTCACCCAACCCAAGATAAAATAGTTAAGTCCACCATGTTTTGAAATTTAGACAAGGGACATGAAGCCAGTTAAGCCAGGGCTGCTCTGGACTTTAGGCTGAAGCTGGTCTTTCTGTGAGCCTTCTGGGATTGGGAGGACTGGGAGCCCTTAAATAATGGTCACTATTAAAATAGAGTTAGATATTTTCAAGTACATCTTGTTCCTGCTTTAGGTGAGAGAGAGACAGTGGAAGAATTACTTTAAAGGCGTAGGGCGTACGCTGCCGCCACTTTACCTGTATTTATATCATTTTACTCTTTTCAGCAGGCTTTCACATATACTTTCCTGATTCAAGAACATGGGGAAAATTAATTTTTCTACATTTGAAGCGGTTGGCCATAGAAGCCAGTCTCCAGGGACATTAAGCAAATGACTAAATGTTTATAAAAAGACACTTGCTCTTAGTGATCTAATTTCATCCTCAGTGAAACCTAAGAGGAAGAAATTAGTATCCCTTCCTTTTTACAGATGGTGGAATCAAAGAGCCTCAAAGTGTTTTAATGGCATACCCACAGTCATCTGTCTACTTCCTAGTAGAATGTCTGTTCCGCTCAGCTGTGGTGTAGAGGAGTCTGATACATAATGAGAAAGCAGATTCAGGGATTTTGATTCAAAGCAAGTGACCCACGCTATTCTAATTATGGTCTTGTTGATGATTAAAATTTAGTATCAAGTGATGCCAATTACGTGCTGTGATTTATTTGAGATGATAATACTCTAATACTGTGTTCAAGCCACTAGAATCATGGGACATGGCACCCCACAACGCTGTCTTTCCTGCCTTCTATATGGGGAAGAGAACACAACTCTCTTTGCTTTCAGAAACTACGTATCTTTGGTCCTTTTTTAAAATTTATTTGTTCTGAATCAGGTGAAGTGCTGGGTCTTAATATTTTAAGGAATGCTTTTTAAATTAAAAAATTCAATTTCTCCCTCAAAAGCCTACTTTTCAATTTATCAAATGGGCTTTGGTTTTCACATAATCCGTGATCTTTTAGAAATTGATTGATTTGATTCAGCAGATCAATTGACAATGTGCACAGGAAAAGTTGGCTGCCACCTGGTATTCAGGTGAGGAGTAACAGGTAGGAGGCATAGGGAAAGGAGGCATGGGCGATCCGAAAATATTCTCTTGCATTCCTTAATAGTATTATCGTTTATTATGGTGATAGATATAGTGTTAATATTGTCCCAGGTAATAAATTTACTAATCGTTCTCACCTTCTCAGTTGGTCATGCCAGGATAAAGCCAGGATGTTTTACTATAAAATTCTTTCATTCACTTATTTCTTCTATAATCAGTAGTTCTTACCTGGGGGGGAGACTCTGCCCCCTCCCCAGAACATTTGGCAATATCTGGACACACATTTGGTTGGCGAAACCTGGAGAGGGTATGGTACTGGCATCTAGTTGGTAGAGGCTAAGGATGCTGCTCGACATCCCACAGCTCACAGGACAGCGCCTTCTCCCCATACACATACATACAAAGAATTATCTGATCTGAAATGTCAATAGTGTTGAGCTTGGGGAAGCTTTGAGTGAGATACATAGATGACAGATACATAGATACAGAGGAATAAAGTTAGATATATACTAAGTGGCAGACATTGTGTTCAGCAGAAAGTGACAATCTACTTAATATAAAGTATTATGTGTCTTCACGTCTCCAAATGCCAGCCCTGTTTCCAGCCGATGTGCGAACCCAATTCTTTATTGGGAAAAATGAAATGTGGCCTTTCCCAGGACTTACTGCATTTTAATCAGCAAAATTTTAGGAGTAAAATCACCAAAACATGCATTGCTAGGTGAAGTTAATCTTCTGTATAGATATGTAGTCCCCGCACTGATAACAAGGTCAGCAGACTTAATCAGACGCAGGTTGGGTGTGCTGTTTCAGTGGAAAAGGAAAACAAATATAAGAGGGCACTTTAGAACTTTGGCTCCTGTTAGAGAGTTTATGTAATTTGCTGCATTCACGTTTAAATCCAAGCTCCCAAGACCTTCACATTTATGATCTGAAACTAATTCAAGATGAAATATGCAGTCCCTGAGATATCTTTCCACATCTGTCTCTTTACTCTCTCCCTTCCAACATGCCAACAATGACCAAAATCTCAGTTTTTACATAGAGATCTCTTCCGTGTGAAAAGGTGCGTGGATTCTCTGATCAGTATCAGTAAAAGTATTGCAGACCTGGGTGTGAGTATCCCATCCATGAAATACACGTTTGAACTGATTTAAGGCACACTGTAATCAAAGAGCTTTGATTGGCTGTCCATATTTTACCTTGGCAAGACTATCCTGGCTTATGGTTAATAGGGTTTCAAATCCTTTTTAGAAAAACCCCATGCAAAGGGTAGTAAGTAAGTGCACACTGGTTTGAAGAAATTCTTAGCATGAATTAATTGGAGGTTAACCGTGGGGTTAAGTGATCTGGAAAACTTCTATGAAATACTGGGACTCTTCTCTTAAGAAGAGAACCCCCAAAGACTTAATCTGTGCAACTGTGGAAACTTTACTTAACCTTAGGGATTTTTTAACTATCTTTTTTTTTTTTTTTTTTTTTTTTTTGCTTCCCATTATATCTATTCCCAGGTAGATAAAAAACTAGATGGATTGCTAAATAGAAATACCTATTAGGATGAAGTCAAGGCCAATTCTAAATGTATCGTGTTGGCATTAGCACACTAGAGAGTGTGGGATTCTCAACGAACTCCATTGGCATCCAACAACTTTCAGTGTCAGAAGCTTGGTGATCAGTGTTTCCAAGGTTCCTGAAAAACTTGCTAAACCAAAGCCATTCATTGACACATCTGTCAAACCTCCAGAATCACATAGAAAAAAATACCTAATGTTTGAAAATAGAAAAAGGAAGATTCGTTTCTCAGTCCTCTAAGATATGTTTCCAGCCTATGTCAATTCTCTCAGTGCTTTTAAAGAATTATCCCTTTCTCTGATCCCTATAGCTTAACAAAAGAGCAGGGAGCCACACAACAGGGCCCTGGAGTTCCAACACCTTCCCGGAGCCCCCCAGTCTATTTCTATATCTGTTGTTCTTTGCATGTCCCTGCCTCTGTGTCTCTGTCTTTCTTGGATGGATCTTTTCTGAATCATTTTTTCCTTCTTTGGGCCACAATGTAAAACTAATGTGGTATATTGTGTTGTTGTTTTTTTGTCCTTGTTTTAGGGTTTGTTTTACTTATTTTTAATTTTTAATAGTTTTAGATTTCAAAAAGGTTTCAAAGAAAGCACAGAGAGATCCTGTTTACCCATTACTATTCACAAAACTCCCGACTTCATTTCTGTTTCTCTAATTTTTTCACGGTACCTTCTTTCTGTTCTAGGACCCCAGCCAAGACACTACATTGCATTTAGCTATCATGTATTCTTGGGCTTCCCTGAGCTGTGTGTTTCTGTTTTCCCTTTCCTATTAAAGACTTCCACAGTTTTAAGGAGTACTGGTCAGATATTTTGTAAAATGTCACTCAATTTAGCTGCTACGATCTAAATGTATGTGCATCCCATGCACCAAGAGGTTGCCAGTTCGATTCCTGGTCAAGGGCACATGCCCGGGTTGCAGGCTCAATCCCCAGTAGGGGGCTTGCAGGAGGCAGCCAATTGATGTTTTGCTCTCTCTCCCTCTCCCTTCCTCTCTATCTAAAATCAATAAAAACTTAAAAAAAGAAGTCTTCAACCCAGAAGAGAGTGTGCACCCAACGATGATGGCACCTTGATCTTGGACTTTTAACCCCCAGAAATATGAGAAATTAATTGTTGTTGTGTATGAGCCACCTGGTCTCTGGTATCTTGTTATAGCAGCCCAAACGAAGACCTTAGGTTTACCTCGTGTTTCCTCATGAGTAGACTGAGGTTATGGGTTTGGGGGAAAATACCACAGAGGTACCATACTCTTCCCGTCACATCGTAATAGGCACAGGCTTTCAATGTCTCTTTATCACTGGCAATGTGTTTTTGTTGATTTTTAATGCCACTAACTGCACACTATTCTTAATTCAAAACCAAGAAAATGGAAAGTTTTCTATGTTCCACTCAAACGTAACTTTTGAAACTCTTCCAAAGTTGCTATTGTCTACTTAATATATGAATATGTGCGTGACACAGTATTTATCCAGTATTACAAGGGGAATGAATGAATATCCCTCTCTCTGTCTCCATCCTCATCCATGCCATCGGTCAGGGCCCCTGGGGGGGGAAAAAGATGCAGCCTAGATGCTAATCATTTGATGGTCCAACCACTGTTATCGATCTGGGTTTTAAAGGGTTAGTTAAAAACAAATTTGGAAATCCATCATATATTTTCTTTTTTTTGTTTTGTTTTGTTTTCATTTATTTTTTAATAAATCTTTATTCAGATTATTACAATTGTTTCTCCTTTTTCCCCCATAGCTCCCCTCCACCCAGTTCCCACCCCACCTTCTGCCCTTACCTCCCCCCCACTGTCCTCATCCATAGGTGTATGATTTTTGTCCAGTCTCTTCCTAAACCCCCCCATACCCCTTTCCCCCTGAGAATTATCAGTCCACTCCCTTTCTATGCCCCTGATTCTATTATATTCACCAGTTTATTCTGTTACTCAGGTTTTTAATTCACTTGATTTTTAGGTTCACTTGTTGATAGATATGTATTTGTTGTTCATAATTTTTATCTTTACTTTCTTCTTCTTCTTCTTCTTTAAGAATACCTTTCAGCATTTCATATAATACTGGTTTGGTGGTGATGAACTCCTTTAGCTTTTTCTTACCTGTGAAGCTCTTTGTCTGACCTTCAATTCTGAATGATAGCTTTGCTGGGTAGAGTAATCTTGGTTGTAGGTTCTTGCTATTCATCTTTTTGAATATTTCTTGCCACTCCCGTCTGGCCTGCATAGTTTCTGTTGAGAAATCATCTGACAATCGTATGGGTGCTCCCTTGTAGGTAATTAACTGTTTTTCTCTTGCTGCTTTTAATATTCTCTCTTTGTCTTTTGCTCTTGGCATTTTAATTATGATGTGTCTTGGTGTGGTCCTCTTTGGATTCCTTTTGTTTGGGGTTCTGTGCGCTTCCTGGACTTGTAAGTCTATTTCTTTCACCAGGTGGGGAAAGTTTTCAATCATTATTTCTTCAAATCCATCATATATTTTCATCCTTCTGAAAGAATGTTCTACGTTTTCATTTGGTTTTGACATTCAACTGTGGTGTTTTAAGCAGTGCTAATGAAGTTGTGCTAGGCAGTTAGACAGACATGAGCAGAGCAAGGACGAGGGGCCAGGTACAGAAGGTCACCAGGGTGGAGAGCCCTGGGTGCCTAGCAATGGACAATCAGTTGTAAGGTGGGACCTCGCCCCCAGGGTGAATTTTCCTCCCCTAGCATATCGCTGATCATGCAGTTTGGACTCCCTGACCTTTCCTCCCTAGAGGTAACATCTAGGCCTCAGTTGTTTTTCAGCTCTGGGCCCAGAAAGGCAACCCCATGACTGCCCTCAGGACCAGCTGCACGGAATAATGACCCCCTCTCCTGGCACTGACCAGTTAATCAGTGGAGACCACAACCCTGAAAGGACACACCTAGAAAGCTGCTGAATATTCCATTAAGACCTCCCTCTGGGACCTCCCCTAAAATCTTAGCCCTTAAAACACTTAGGACAGAGGACCCAGTGCTCTCTCCCTCCCCAGAGCATGCCCCTGCCTTTCCCATCCCTTCCCCCCCCTCTCTCTCCCTCCCTCAGGCAGGTTACCATTGCCTTCCTCACTCTCAAGCTCCAAGGGCCCTGCCTTTACCTCTATCACTTGTTTCCTAAGCCCATTTCTGCTAGGAATGACTTCTTCTACCTCTGGGATTGACCAAATAAACGTTCTCTTACAGTTTGAGTCTTGGTTCTGAATTCTTTCCTAGCCAGAACCCAAGTACCGAGGTTGCTGAACCCAGGTCCGGTCTGACCTCGCCAGTCAGACACCCGGTGCCATTCCTGCCGCCAACAACAAAATGAGAACGACGCATTTAGGGGTGAAGAAATACAAACCTTGGCGAATGGGAAGGTGGTTTAGAATGGTTATTGTAAAATTACTTGCTTTCTTTGCTCTTTTAGGATTTTCCCTCCTGCGTGGTCATTTGCCATCGCATTAAAAGATAAACTCTCAGTGACATCATCTTGAAACACCTGCCTGGCAAAATGGAAAGAGGCAGTCTTCTAAGAGTTGTGGTTTAATATTCTCTGTAGCTTGACCGAGTTTTCATGTTTACCTGAAAGCAGTGACTTTTACTTTGCCAACAGACTCCATTGAAAGATGCAAAGTCAAGTGAATTGTTTAAAAATTCAACTTGCTTTATGTTGCAGAACATGCATTCCCTCAAAGCTAACTTTAAAAGGCCAAAATGATTGCTAACCTTTTCTGGTGGCCCTGCTGGCTTAGGGAATACTGAATGGAGAAGTCCGCTTATCCTTTTCCAAGGCATACAGAAAAGTCATCTGCCACAGTGGGGAGGTGAGAGGACAAGGCTGAGCTGAGGAAATAAGGCTTTCTTTTCTTTCCTATTCTTTTCTGCATTGGTTATGAATACTTCTAAACTGTCCTGGCATTTTGTAAGCAATGTAAAGGCCTAAAGTCCCTAGAGGTGGTGGTGGTTTGTGGGAGTGGGAGTGGGGTGGGTGGGGGAAATCTGTAATTCTAGTCTTCTGTTTTGAGAGTAAACATTCTCGACTAAAAGGAAAGTGCAAAATATCTTCTCTTCCCCGTTGACAGCAAATCCCAAATTCAGATGATATGTCTGTGAGGGGAAATAGGAACAACTCTAGCCTTTGCTCCTCTTCAGGTTCAAAAAATATTAAGAAAACCATGGGTGACAGAAAGGGCTTTTTACAGGGAATCAAATACCTAAAACCAGTTTAAAACAGAATTTCAAAAATAAACTCCTCGGGACAATTCAAGCACTACAGCGAATTCGGTGTTTGGGTACTTGGACACTGAATTGCAAAGGAAAGGTTTCTTAAGATAAGCATTTGTGTTTCAAATTTCCCCCACTTGGCTCTTTATGATAACAGCTTTCGTAAATAGCATAGCAGTTGAAACATTTATTATTGGAACAGAAATGCAATTACATGCAGATGTTGTCCTGTGATTCATTGCTTTGTGCTATACACATTCTAAAGCTGGAGGAAGGACAAGCAGGTCATCAAGTAAATGCTCTAGGCTGAGCTGCACTTATTCTCTTGACTTGAGTTATCTAATCTCTTTCGTGAGTGTTGCCACAATCTAGGCCTCTGTGGCCTTTCTTGGCAGCCTGTTTCATGGTGCGATTACTCCAACTACTGTCAAAAACCTCTTTCCAGCCAACGTAAAACGTTCTTTGCTTAATCCAAACCTGGTTCTGTCTCCAGCATTCCTGTTCCGAGGAATAGAAAATAACCACCACATTTATTTTATTTTTTTTTCAAGGTTCTTGTTGTTCTCTACTTTTTGTCAAGGTGGGCTTTTTTTAATGTTTGCTTTGCAATGAATGATCTACAGTAATGTCAGACAGTGATCAGAGCTATGAAGGAAATAAAAGGGGTACCTTGCTATGGAACCACCGCCCGTAAGATGGCTGGTGGCACTCATGGTTGTCATGGGTGGCCTCCTATTGAAGAAACTTTTGCATAAAATCTGAGGGCTTCGGGGTTAGCAGTGAAGATACCAGGCGTATTGGTTTCCTATTGCTGTTGTAACAAAGTATCACAAGTTTAATGGCTTAAAACAGGGGTGGGCACACTGTTTGACTCGAGGGCCACCATGGGTTCTTAAGCTGGACCGGAGGGCCGGAACAAAAGCATGGATGGCGTGTTTGTGTGAACTAATATAAATTCAAAGTAAAGGAGTGGAGGGGAGAGCAAGAGAACCCTCCGCTCTTTCGGCTCCGCGGGCCGGATAGAACAGCCGAACGGGCCGGATCGGGCCCGCGGGCCGTAGTTTGCCCAAGGCTGTTCTAGAGGCTGCCCGCATTCCTTGGATCACTGTCTCCTTCCTCCATTTTCAGAGCCACCAACAGAGAGTCAAGTCCCTCCCATCGTATCGCTCTGACACGGATTCTTCTGCCCCCTTCTTCCCCATTATAAGGGCCCTGTGATTACATTGGGCCCACCTGGCTAACACAAGCTAATCTTTTTGTAATTTTTAATTATTACTTTTCTATTAGATTGATTGGGGTGGCATTGGTCACCATGATCATATAGGTTTCAGGTGTGGATTTCTGTGTGACAAGATCTGTACATTGCACTGTGTGCCCGCCACCCAAAGTCAAATCCTCTCCTGTCGCCTCATATTAGGACCCCCTTCACCCCCCACCCCCTTCCCTCTGGCAACCACCACACTGCTGTTTGTGTTCACCAAATGTAGTTTTCTGTTCCACATATGAGTGAACTCATATGGTTCTTAGCTGTTTCTGACTGACTTAATTCACTTAGCGTAATGTTCTCACGGTCCATCCATGTTGCTGCAAATGGCAGTATGTCATCCTGTCTTATGGCTGAGTACTATGCCGTCCTCTATTGAAGGACACTTTGATTGCTTACATGTCATGGCCACTGTGAATAATGCTGCAGTGAACATAGGGGTGCATATGTCTTTGTGAATACATATTTTCCAGCTTTTGGGTATATGCCCAAGAGAGGGATTGCTGGGTAGTAATTATTTGAGGAAATCGCCAGACTGCTTTCCATAATGGTTGTACCAGTCTACACTCCCACCAGCAGTGAATGAGGGTTCCCTTTGTTCCAACACTTGTTATTGCTTGACTTGTTGCTAATATAGCCATTCTAAAAAGTATGAGGTGGTATCTCATTGTAGTTTTGATTTGCATTTCCCTAATTGCTAGTGAGGTTGAACATCTTTTCATATATCTATTGGCTGCTCATAGGTCTTCTTGGGAGAGGTGTATTTTCAAGTCCTCTGCCCTCGTTTTGATTGGGTTGTTTGGTGTTTAAACAGCAGTTTCATTGCAAGAGCTCTTGGTTTGCAGATATGCTTCTCATTCAGACTCCAAGGGTAACGGGAGGCGAGTTTTGGGAGTTCAGGTGGCGGGCCAGCACTGTTGTTCCCTTTTGTTGCCCGAAACATCACAGCCCAGCCTGGTAGTGGAGAACCTCACTGCAGAACCCTATGCTCTGTCAGGAGTCTGCTGATTCAGACACTGTTCATCCCACTTGCCCTTCGCCTTGCTGGAGTCTCCCTCCCCCTGTTCCCCCCCACCCCCGCCACTCCGCAGCTCTCTGCTCCTCCTGGCGGAAGGAAGCACCTGCTACTGCCAGCTTCCTCCCCTCTCCAGGCCAAACCACAAGCTTCCAGCTGCAGGGCTATGTCTGTGGGCTGTCGGTGCTTTCCTCCCTTCTAATCTCCCCTTTTATTCCTGATTTCCCACCTTTAAATGTTTCAATGCACGGGTCTCTCAGTCATGCCTCTGTGTTGAGCAGGGAATTCTTTGTTGTGCTATAGTTGGTTAACTTGTTGAAATTTCAAGGGGATCTCACACCTCCATTGCTCTAATGTCCTCAGTCTTTTTATCTTAAAGTCAGTCTATTAACAATCTCAATTCCATCTTCAACCTTAATTTCTCATTCCATTTAACATCACATATTCACAGGCTCCAGGGATTCTGATTTGGGCTTTAGGAGACAACTAGACTGCCTACCAAACGAGGATGTTTCAGGCAGTGGGAAGAACATATGCAAAGGTCCTAAACCAGCCGTGGGCAAACTACGGCCCGCGGGCCGGATCCGGCTGTTCTATCCGGTTCTCTTGCTCTCCCCTCCGCTCCTTTACTTTGAATTTATATTAGTTCACACAAACACTCCATCCATGCTTTTGTTCCGGCCCTCCGGTCCAGTGTAAGAACCCATTGTGGCCCTCGAGTCAAAAAGTTTGCCCACCCCTGTCCTAAGGTCTGAGAAGAGGGTTGTGCTGGGGGAAGGCACAGCACCTTGGCTGAACAAGGTGCTATGATATTAGTTTGGAGAGACGGGCAGAGGTCAGATTATGGAGAGCTCCGTGGGCCATGATATGAAACTAGGTTGTATTCTAATTATAGGAGAATACCACTAGAGATTTTAAGCAGAGAAGTGGCATGATCTGATGTATATTTTTTAAAGATTGTTTTGGCTTGTCTTTTATTCATTTAGAATTAAGGAAGGAACGTAAGGAAGATCATATGAAGGTGGGAGAAAGCAAGATACAGGATAGTTAACAAGATTATGTGCTTCCTTGAGGGGTGGTTGCACCTTTGAGGTGTCTGGAAAAGATTACTTTTGGCATTTTAAAGGTATGCTAACCTAGATGCACAAGAACAATGAACAGGGCTGGCTTAAAACTTTGACTAAAGTAGTCATAGGCCTGGGGTATGGTTAACCTGCTCAGTTAGAAATGTATGATCAGATGACCCTGTGAGGTTACCTTCAAACACTGAACTTGTATATACTCCCGTTTTTGTCCACAGATTGGAAAGGGAAGGGTGTGGGGCACATGGGGAGGGAAGGAGAGATGGGGTAGAGAATACGGGGCTTTCCTTGAGACACCCAAAAGACACACCACAGAACCTTCCATTGCATTCCATATGGGCTCTTTGGTCCTAGCTCCTATGCACTTGATGTTTATCATGGTCTAGAATTGTAAACCCAGGGAACCAGAGTCCTGTTTCCTCTTAAAGCATATTGAGCAATAGGAAAATGGCCAAAATAGGGTCCCTCTTGCCTTTGAGGCACTCACAATTCATTTTAGTACCTTACAATTCTAGAACACATCTTATAATAAAGAGAACAGGGGTCTGCAAAGTACAGACCAAGGTTGGCTGCCAGGTTTTGTAAATAAAGTTTTATTAGAACACAGCTATGCCTGTTCATTTACATGTGATCTATGGCTGTTTTGGACCACAGCAGCAGAGAGGCTTAGAGCTAGCAAAGTGAAAAACATTTACTACTTAGACCTTTGCAGAATATGTTTGCTGACTCCTGACTTAAGGCACTTAGTCTTTTGGAAATGTATGCTTCTGTTTCTGAATTTTTCTGGTTCCTTATCTATACTAATAAAAGGGTAATATGCTAATTAGACCAGACGTCTTGTTTTCAGGACAAAGCTGGGGCCAGAGGGAAGCCAGCCAGGGGTTCCGGGCGCCTGCTGGCAGCCGGAGGAGGGAAGCAGCCCGGGTCCCAGGTGCCTGCCAGCAGCCAGAGGAGGGAAGCCCAGGTCCCAGGTGCCAAAGGGAAGCCGGTGCACACAGCCAGGGGAAGGAAGGCCTACTCTTGCATGAATTTTCGTGCATTGGGCCTCTAGTTTCTTATAATGTGGCTCACCAATGAAGCAATACTTTGAAAGTGTCTATTTTCCAGTGCTTACATTATTAATACCACCATACCAAAGGGTTTACAACTAAAAGTGCTAAACTGCCAGTATATATTTAACTTAAAGGCTAATATTATTAGTGCAATATAGTTTTTCTACCAGGTATTTTGTAGACCTTCCATTCTAATTCTTTTTTTAAATTTTATTTTATTGTTTAAAGTATTACATATAGTAGTACATATATCTCCTTTTTTTCCCCATTGACCTTCCCCCAGCCTCCCCTACCCCCTCTAATTCTTTATTTATCACCATTGAACACAAGTTATTTCTTAATGTCATTTTCCCCCTACTCTTCAAGGTCATTTTGAATTATAATACAATCCTCTGAGGTGTTAGCTATCCAATTTTGCACCATCTGCAAATTAAATCAACTTGTCTTTTATTTCATCACTCAAGTAACTAATAGAAATATTAAGAAGATCCTGCCTCAGGACATCCTTTTTAAATGTCACTGTTTCCCTCAAGGTTCACCCAGAACCACTAATAATCTTTGAGTCTACCTTTAAGTTCCCACTCTTATATAAATGGGATCTAGTTGGTACTTTCCAAACTTATGCCAGTCATTATGCCAGAAGGGGTATTGAATATGCCTACTTAATTGATCCTTTCCTCTAGCCAAATGGTTTGCCATATCTGTCATGTCTTCATTTATCCTATATTCGAGTTCTGTCTCTTTCTTTTAAATTCAGGGGGTCAGGGGACTAGCTCTAGCCAATGAAAGGTGAACAGAAGTTTATTGTCCCTTATGGAGTGAAGTTTTGAAAGGCAGTGCACAATTCACCAAGACCCTATTTCCTGTCTGAGTAACCACGGAAGTATGTGTTGAAAGTAATCTTCATCAGCCTGGGTTCCTGAGTGGCTGTGAATAAGAGTCCTGCCTGTTGATTTGTGTAAACATACAGCATGATTGAGAAACATACCTTTGTTTTTACAAGCCACTGAGATCTGGGGGTTGCTTGTTACCAGAGCATAACCTCACTCGTCCTGCCTGATACAGCTATTGAGCACATTTTTCTAGAAAGCTCCATTAAAAACTAGAGACCATTCTTTGGTATATCCTTTTCTGTATGCATTCTTCATAGACTCTAATTCATAGTACACACCAATTAAATCTATATTGGATGGGAAGTGAATTAATAATAGATTAGTAGGTAGATAACTGGCTACAATGTTTAGGGAATCTTTCTCATGTTTTTTTCATTATTTTTTGTCCTCACCTGAAGACATGTTTTTATTGATTTAGAGATAGAGAAAGGGGGGAGAGAAAGGGAAACATCTATGTGAGAGAGAGACACGTACACACCTCAACAGGGGATCAAACTCGCAACTTAGGTATGTACTCTGACCAGGAATTGAACCCTGTTGGTGCTTGGGACAACACTCCAATCAACTGAGCCACCTGGCCAGGGCTCATTACTTTTTTATATAAGGAACGAATGATAAAAATAACTCCATGAGCATTCAGCTTTCTGAGCATCTCCAAGATACTTTTCAATTAAATGTGCTCATCCTCCTCAGTTGTCAGATAAAGGACATTGTCATGATATCATGATGCATCAAGTCTTATCTTTTTCCGGCATTTACCTTATTTGGCTCAACCCAGGTTCACTCGGTCTAATCATGGTGAGGCTCTAGACCATGGGCTAGAGCCTCACCATGATTAGACCGAGTGAACCTGGAGGCTCTAACTACGGCCCGTGGGCCGGATCCGGCCCGTTCGGCTGTTCTATCCGGCCCGCGGAGCCGAAAGAGCGGAGGGTTCTCTTGCTCTCCCCTCCGCTCCTTTACTTTGAATTTATATTAGTTCACACAAACACTCCATCCATGCTTTTGTTCCGGCCCTCCGGTCCAGTTTAAGAACCCATTGTGGCCCTCGAGTCAAAAAGTTTGCCCACCCCTGCTAGCCTCGGGTCATTGAGAGGAACCTGCAGTTCCTACAGTGAGAGCACTAACTTGGACATTTGTCCATTAATATTTCTTCATTGACATGGAACTTCAGTTAAACATTATTGTATTAATTGAGAAATTTGGGGAAACATTAGAGTTCCACATTCCTTAATATGGATGTGCACAGTCATTCCTGTAAGGTTGTTAGCTGGGGGAGGGGGAGCTTGCCTACCTTGCTATTACTGGGTGTATTCCCATGACCTAGCAAAATGCCTGCATCATAAAAAGCACCAATACATACATGTAGAATGATTTTTTAAAAATATCATTAGGAACTATCAGTCATCTGTGAGATGTACAGCCATTTTTATTTTCATTTGGAGGTAAGGCTCAGAAATATTAAATAATTTACCCAAGGTCACACAAGCAAGAGATGGAACTGGAATGGAAGCATCTTCTGACTCTGAGGCATTTGCTCTTTCTTGGATAGAGTGGTATATCCAGGATGCGGTAGAAATAGCAAGCGTTCTGGAGTCTGGTGGACCAAGATTTGAATTATAAGCATATGTCCAGAGCGTTACTACTCATTAGTTATATGTCACTGGGAATTTCTAAAATCTGTCCTCTCATGTTTTCTTTAAACCACAATGATATTTTCTCCACTTCAAGTAAGTCCTGTGTTTTATTTAGTTTCCCATAAGTGCCATTTTTTGGCACGGTGTAATTATTCAGCTGTAAGTACTCTCTCATTGGGTCCTCTATGGTTAGGTTGGATTCATGCTGCTTCAGTGACCCAGCCTTTCCCAACCCGTTTCTTAAGGCATCCAGAATGGATTCAGCAGAGGGTTGTATTCCCTCTTTGTACTATGCTGCTTAGAGATCCAAACTTCATTTTGACCTTCCAAATCAATAATTATAGCCCAAGATATTTTGTTAAAACCTAAATGATTGTTTGCTTAAAATGGTAAGAACAAATTTGGAGGCCAGCTTAAAGCACTTAAAGGTTTAGCCTGCCCTGGAAAAAAAAAATGCATTCTTTGTCTTGTATCAACATGTTAATAAAATCTAAAGTTCCTGTGTAAACAGAACTTGCTTCAGTGGGAATTGCGAGAGCATAAAGGGTGCAGGATCATAAACGGACTATATTAGTGAAAGCCATTTACCTAGCATGGCACAGTGTTTGTATTTCATGAGAGCCCAATACGTAGAACACGCTAATATTCCTTCTAGTAGGGAAGTCAGGATGAGCCTTAACTTTATACAATAGAAATGTGTAAACTGTGAACAGAAAAATGTGTGCAATATTTGCAAAGTTGTATTTTCATAATATTTTTAACCCAAATTCATATTCAATAAAGATACACTTCCTATCACATTTTATGATCTTTCTGGAGTCATTTAAAGGCAGTAATTTTAGCAGTAAGTTATGACTTTATAATAGTATTTTAATAAGTACATTGCAGTACTATATTGCATTTAAACACTCTGGACATATGATTATTAAAAATAATATTTGCACATGGAAAATGTCATTTTAATGTTCTTCTCCCTCTTCAAGAATTTTTGAAAATTCTATTGGAGTTACTTTCTAGAAGATCTGTGATCGTGGATGTTCCCCAGACTGATCATGAGACTTTGGACAAATCACGTTCTCTCTCTGCAAATCAGTTTTGTTATCACGGAAAGGAAACAATAACACACTTCATAGCATTCTTGTTGCAATATAAAAAGAAATCGTATGAGAAAATCTTTGCCCAATTTAAAATGCTATTCAAAGATTAGTTACCCTTCTGGACAGTGCAATTTGTGCAATTGACTGCTCTTAACAGAAACTCTTCACGATTGGTTTGTGCTGGTGCTGGCTGAGGTCGTAGGTACACATTCATTCCTCTCCCCTTCCCCTAGCAGAGCTCTAAAATACAGCACGGAGCCATTCTTACCAAGGTTGTCACTGCTCAAGGAGCAGTCAACCAGTGGATGAAAGAGGAACAAGGGATCCATTTTATTTTTATTTTTTTAAATATATATTTTATTGATTTTTTTACAGAGAGGAAGGAAGAGGGACAGATAGTCAGAAACATCGATGAGAGAGAAACATCGATCAGCTGCCTCCTGCACACCTCCTACTGGGGATGTGCCCGGAACCAAGTTACATGCCCTTGACCGGAATCGAACCTGGGACCTTTCAGTCTGCAGGCTGACGCTCTATCCACTGAGCCAAACCGGTTTTGGCTCAAGGGATACATTTTAAAGTAGGGTTTATTTAACAGGCAATCTTACCTCCAACGCTCAGATACTGGAAAGGCTTGAGTCTCTACTTTCTAGTAAGATTTCAGTGGAATTGGTTAGCGTAAAAAAGAATTATTACTGTATTAGTGGCAGATAAATTTAGGGGGGAAGAGCCAATTATTAGATGATTGATAGAAATACTTACAGTTAAAAACTATGTTTTGATCCTAGAGGTAGGCCTTCCCCAGAGTTCTTTTAAAAATATTTTTTTGCCCTGGCCAGTGTGGCTCAGTTGGTTGAACATCGTTCTGTGCACCTAAAGGTTGCTGGTTCAATTCCCAGTCAGGGCACATGCCCAGGTTGTGGGTTCGATCCCTGGTCAGGGTGCGTGTGGGAGGCAACGAATTATTATCTGTCCCTCTCCCTCTCCCTCTCCCTTTCCCTCTCCCTCTCCCTCCATCTCTCTTTAAAATCAATAAAAACTTTTAAAAAATAGGCTGGTGGAAGGTCAATTGAAAAGAAAAGGAGACATATGTAGTACTATTTGTAATACTTTAAACAATCAAAAAAATAAATAAATAAATAAAATATTTTTCTTACCTTCTTAAGCCCAGGAAGTCGTTTAAACATTTTTGCATATAATTATGCAAATCCACAAGTCTTAGCTTTTTTTCCTGAAACCATCAAATAACGCTTCAGTATGTGGTCTCAGGAGGGTTATTACATGGAATAAATAGATGCCATTATGTGTCATTTCGCCCATCAAAGAATACAGTAGCAATTATTGTGTTGTAAAAGGAGAGACTCAAAATGATCACATTGCATTATCTACTAAAGGCCTGGGAAAGTTGAATAACTATTACTTACTACGCTCAAATAAGGCATTTGAGCCTCATTTGATAGAGGTTTGTTCACATTCTCTTCCTATCACATGTTCTATTCACTTCTTTGCAAATAATTTCAAGACAAGTTACCCTGGTTTTAAAAACACGAAAGACAAATGATAATATCCTATACTTTGGTTTTTCTCCCTGCAATGCCTTCAGATAATATAAGGTTGATCACAGCTCATGATATAAAATACTAGCTGTTGACTCACAGTTACACTAGAAAGGCCAATTTTACAGACTGCCAGGATAAAGATGATTTTAATTAAATCGCACAAATCCCTTTGTACTGCGACCAAACCCTATGCGGGCTGACTGACTCCGAGCCGTTCTGGCGTGTGTAGAGTTAACCAGGTTACTGGATTCCTAGTTAACTTCTTTCACCAGGAATGCAATTCATGTTTACCTATATAAGGAAACCTGTTCGGCTGACCTGAGTTTGGCGGATTTTTGCGCTGACTGGGAGGCGTGTAAGCACACAGCCTGGAGAGGGGGAGTGAGCCGAGCTGGACAGAGCAAGCTTCCTGAACGCCCCAGCCATTCCGCTGATCCGAGGCAGCCTGCTTGGACGACCTACAGGTTTGCTTTTTCCAGCTCACAGTGAGGAACAAAAACCCCGTCCTGGGAAAAATGGGGAAGCCGGTGAGTCTGACCGATCTCTCTCTTCTTGCTTCTGCTCAGTGGCAGCCTCGCTGCTCTCACCCAGGAAGCAAAGGGGAGGCTTAGCTCAGCCTGTCACCCCACAGCTCCTTCCTGAACAAACACAATGCTTGGTGAATACCTCCAGACAACTTTTCTGCCTGTTCGGTACACCAAGAGTCCACAGAGGCAATGAGTTTAGCGCTTTAGACATTCCGGGGAGTGTTTTTACTCCCCGAGTTTCTAGACCATCACGATGGGCAAACTTTCTCATCTTTGTTGCACTCTGAAACACTGCAAATGAGCCTCGGGGTGCTTTGCGAGAAGGCTGAGTCCCCAAGGAAGTAATAGTAAATCTAAGTGGGGTTCTCTCAACCACAGGCAGTGTGATATTCTGCAGAAGTGCAATTTGTCACTAAAAAGGCGGTCTGAAGGTATCATTTTGCATTCATGCAGCAGCCAAATGCTTGCATCCTGCCCATGGAATAAAGGACACCTTCTGAGCCACTGAGGAGAGAGAGAAGCCGGGCTGGGCTCTTTGTTCTAGACAATGTGAAGAAGCTCACTCTTGCATTTTGACAAGTAGCGTGTGTCTATTTATATGGAAGGCGAGAACGGTGAATAAAGGCTTTAGGTCAAAGCATTGCAGTCCATGGATTGAAAATGTGGCTATAGTCTATGCGTACACAAAGATCTCAAGCTGAATGTAATTAAATGTGGATATGTGAAAGGGTAACCGGCTTGCAGGGGGATTTTAGTTATACTTGGGAACAGCCAGTTATGAGACAACTGAGAAAGAAGAAAGAAAAAAAAAACCGGTTCCAACTGAGTTCTGAGACGCAGGTATGACTTGGGAAGAAAGTCCCTTTTACAGTGCAGCTGTCCAAAGTGACGGGAATCAGATACAAAATTGTATCATTTTTATCTTTTATGACAAGGTGGTTCTTCCTTGAGTTAGCCTGGATAAGCATTTTGGATGTTTGCTGGCTCATCTATCAAAGAAATATTGTTGTTCTCTGTCGCCCACGGTGACTTAATCCTAGGGGTTTAGGAAGCTGGACTGTGCTACCAATTACAGCAAGTGGCATGAGGAACCGGTTTTGGATTTCTCACATTCAGAAATTAATTTCTTAAATTAACCTCAAGAAAAGTCATAAGGCCAAACAGGCAGATTTGAGAGAATGACCGCTTCTTGAAAAACTGCAGTCATAGCCCGTTCCCCTACTGAGGCTATGGATCGAATACAGGCAATGGCAACTGCTTATCGATGACCACAAAAGCTGGGGCCAGTGTATGTAGGGCTCTTGACTTGAGAAAGCATCACGATCCATAGTAACTCCGTTTAAGTGAGACCTGCTCACCTCTACGAGAATGAAACCTAGAAAAGCATGCGTGCGACGCAGCAGCCGTTTTCAGAAATACGATTCTTAATAGCACAGAAGTAGCAGAGCCGAGGAGGCTGTTGTAAATGTTTTAAAGCTTGTTATCTCCTAGGTGCCGCTCAGAAAAGCAGGAGTCTTGATACTGTGTTGCTTTCGGTGGGAATCAGTAACCCAGGAGACACAAAACACTATTTTCAAATACACGGTTAATAACAGATGTTTATACCGGGTTGTCTCACCCCGCCAATGAGATGGCCTCAAGCCAAATCAACCAGCAGTCTGCCGGTTTTCCTGTGAGTTGATATGTACACAGTTATTTTACACTAATTACATCAACAGCCAAGGGAATATATAACTAGAAAGACAGATAAGTCTCCTGGGGCGGGGAGGGCAGGGGGCTGAGCACAGGGTTCTTGAATCCCGTGTTTCGAGCTCTCCTTGCCAGTGGCCTATGGATCACTGGAGAGGACTGGGGTCCCGGCTCCAAAATCCACTTATCCTCAGCCTCTCATTTGGGGGCAATCACGGTGATTATTGTATTTAACACTTCGGCGTTAATAAAGTTCCAGGCCTATTTCTTCTCGGAGATTAAAGTTATTTCAGTGTCCGGACTAATCCTCCAATGAAAGGCAGTCAGGACGCCGCGGGTGTTGCTTTAACCCTTTCAAGTCACTCACTGTTACTGTGTGCTTGCACGGAGGGTTTAACCACCCTGCAGCTCCTCAGACCTGTGCGATGTTAAAGGAGTGGCCAGGTTAAAGGAGATTGAAACATACTGGGGGGAGATAAAAAAGAGAAGCCAGTCTTTTCAGAGACTTAATATGCTGTTCCTCGGCCAGCACGCTTTGGGACTCCCCACAAAAGCGTAGCATGTGAACTGCAGTGTGCTGCAACTCTCCCGACGGCTGATCACCCCGAGGAGGGTTCTTTAAGGCAACGCTTCCCAGCAGTTGGGCCACAAGCCCTGGTAAATGATGACTGGGTTAGAGACGTGCCCAGGTGTCTCTCTCTCTTGGCATGGAGGCCATCACACCATGCTTGGGCTGGCCTATCCTCCCAAAGGTTCTCTCTGCACCGCGTAGCTTCCTCCATGGGCCGCTGTCGTGTCCAGATAGGATCAATCTCTCTGTCTGTCATGATGCGTCAAAGCTAAGACACTCTGACAAGCCAAGCCCAGAAGATAGATCGTACAAGACAAAATCCTGCTGTACTGTGGTTACCTGGGTCTTGGGGCTCAGTGTGAGAAAGAATACGCTAATGTTTATTGTCAAGGCCCTCTGTAAGTCATCTAGTTTGCCCTTTTTATTTTATAAAAATTTTAAAGCGTGAGTGTGAGTGTGTGTGAGTGTGTTTGAGTGTGAGTGTGTGTGAGTGTGTGTGTGTGAGTGTGTGTGAGTGTGTGTGTGTGTGTGAGTGTGTGTGTGTGTGTGAGTGTGTGTGAGTGTGTGTGTGTGTGTGAGTGTGTGAGTGTGTGTGTGTGAGTGTGTGTGAGTGTGTGTGTGTGTGTGAGTGTGTGTGTGTGTGTGTGAGAGTGTGTGTGTGAGTGTGTGTGTGTGTGTGTGTGTGTGTGTTGTCCTATTCTTAAAGATTTCTTGACAAGTAGATGGCAAAGCGTTTTATTTCCTGGGCTCCTTTGTAACTAACTTATCATTTATACCGCCCTTTCTCAAACTGCTGTCAGGGTTTGTTCGGCTGGGATTCTCTCGCCACCAGTGTGGCCTAGTCCAGAGGCAATGACATAAAAGGGACTGGTTTCAAAAGTTATTTATTAAGTGTAAATTCTTTCCTTGGACACAGTACCAAATTTGTACACAGCGTTTGTATCCCTGGTGAACTTTCTCTGGCTTTCTCTGCCTACCATTTGACATCAATTACCTTTTCAAAAACATTTTGCGTTATTAATTCCTGTTACATTCATTCAGCAAATATTTATTGAGTGCCTTTTGAAGTCCTGTGCTAAGTACTCTGGAGGAAAAGTGGCTGTATAAGAGACAGATGAATTTAAACCAAATCTTCATGCAACCATAGCACTTCTGCAAAGAGAAATATCATTATTTGAATGACGTGCGGCATATAAAGTCTATTGCTACAAACTTCCTCAACCACTCACTTTATATATATATATATATATATATATATATATATATATATATATATTATTGATTTTTTTAACAGAGAGGAAGGAAGAGGGATAGAGAGTTAGAAACATCGATGAGAGAGAAACATCGATCAGCTGCCTCTTGCACACCTCCTACTGGGGATGTGCCCACAACCTAGTTACGTGCCCTTGACCGGAATCGAACCTGGGACCCTTCAGTCCACAGGCTGATGCTCTATCCACTGAGCCAAACCGGTTTCGGCTCAACCACTCACTTTTGGCTGGTCATTCTGAAGGACATCCTCTAAGTCAGACATTCACAACTGGTAAGCACAAAGCAGGTAACACACAGGTCAAGAAGTTCATGCTTTCAGTGACCAGAGAGAGGATCTCCATGTCAGAACACACCAGGCAGATGCCAAGGAACTTGGTACACTTCCACAAGGAAGACACCACCTTGCTCCCTGCAGGTCATCAATAGTGACAAAGAGCTGAATGATGCCTCTTGATATTTTGTTAATGTGATTTGCAAGACCCCACTTTCTTGGGTTGTCAGAGGTTTCTGGGGTCATTCGAGTGCTCTTATACTCACTTGTAACTACTGAAAATTATTATTTTTAAATATATTTTTATTGATTTCAGAGAGGAAGGGAGAGGGAGAGAGAGAAACATCAATGATGAGAGAGAATCATGGATCGCCTGCATCCTTCACGCCCCCCACTGGGGATGGAGCCCACAACCTGGGCATGTGCCCTGACCAGGAATCAAACCATGACCTCCTGGTTCATAGGTTGATGCTCAACCACTGAGCCACACCAGCTGGGCCAAACACTAAAAATTATTAAGGTACAAGTTCCAGGGACAATTCTTACGACGCAGACAAGAGAAGCTGTTGTAACCTCTCAGGTTGTATATGTAAGGCTAGAATTAGGGACCGCAAATTAATAACTGGTGTGCGCCAGTAGGATTTTCCTGGTATCTAGGGCCTTGGCAAAACCAATTTAAACTATGTTGATATTTGAAGAAAGGTTAGTTGGCAAGGTGAGAGACAGGCCTAGGACTCCTAGTTAAATGTAAAAAGTACATTTCCATTTTTTCATTGATTGCTTGGAGTCACATATAAGGGAATCTTCTGTGAGTGAACCTTTCAAAGAAATTGAGTTACTTTATATATTATTTCCAAGGGTTCCAGGAAGTTTATTTTTTTTAAAGGAAAATAAAAATGGCTAGCCATGCTTTGTGAGCTATGGCATTCTCAGATATGCTTGGCACTTAATAACTGTATCTGCATAAAGCAGCCGTGGGCAAACTACGGCCCGCGGGCCGGATCCGGCTGTTCTATCCGGTTCTCTTGCTCTCCCCTCCGCTCCTTTACTTTGGATTTATATTAGTTCACACAAACACTCCATCCATGCTTTTGTTCCGGCCCTCCGGTCCAGTTTAAGAACCCATGGTGGCCCTCGAGTCAAAAAGTTTGCCCACCCCTGGCATAAAGCATGGCTCTAAACTACAGGGTGGGGCTAACGTAGGGTTACAGTTGTGAGTATGTAACACACAGAGTTTCTTCTTCTACTATTATTTATTCACATTGTATTATATTCCATCCAGACAACTGTAAACCAACCTTAGCCACACCCTGTTCCTGTGCTCATACGCTCACACTCTCTTGTCTAAACTTGAGACAGAAATGAAATTAACCAGAACCACCTCAATTTGACAGTTTGAGTTTTAACACGTGACAGTAGTGGAATTTTGGTTAAAGAACCTGAGCCAGGAAATGCTGCATTAGTTATAGGTATTGTTCTGCAACAGAGGCCTTGGTTGGTTAAACCCAAATTATTTCCCCCCCTGAGTATCTAATCGTGCAGTTATTTAGATCTGTACTGACACACTCATCATGTATTGCTTTGGGGAACAAAGCAGTATATAAACTACTAGAGAACGGATAACAAGTTTACTCGAACTGATATACTTGGCTTAAAGTTAAGAAACAAAAGAATTGCAGTGTTTCCCAAGTTTTTCCAAAGCGGTGGACGGTGTGTTTAGCCAAGTCATCTTAAATTTCTCTGGGATTCAATTTCCTCATCTATCAATAGAGACATAAATACACAATTCATCGGACAGTTATGAGTATTGAAAACGGTCATGTCTGTGAAAGCACCTACCACAGTGCTCAATCAATAAGTATTAGCCGGATTGAAATGGGTGGAAGTGGATGGGGCGTCTTGAACAAACAGGAGGTTGGAGTAGCAGTAGACACACACCAATGGCCCGTATGTAATTTTGCCTACTCAGTGATTTAGAAATTTGCTTTTCAGTGAAGCGTGATGCAGTTTCTAATGTCTTGTACTAGGTCATCTTTGCTTATTTTTGTTACCTGTTCGTCCCTGTAGGGTTATCTATTTGAGACCTGAGTTCTAAAGACTTCTTCCTTCTCTAAAAAATTCTATGTTATTTCAAATATGTTTCCCCTTTAAAGGTGTTTTTCTAAAACAAATAGGTTTTATAAGCAAAAAAAAAAAATACTCACGTTGTCCTTATTAATTTTAGACAGCTTGAAAGCTTTTCCAACAGCTGTGGTGAGAGGGACTGAGCTAGTTACTAAATTTATTGATAAAAACCCACTTGTTTTACAACTACATTTTTCTGGTTTCAGTTCATAAAAATGATTTTCCAGGGGTCTTGAGGATGGACTTCTCTAAAGTTGTTATGCTTGCCCTAACCGGTTTGGCTCAGTGGATAGAGTGTCGGCCTGTGGACTGAAGGGTCCCGGGTTCAATTCCGGTCAAGGGCATGTACCTTGGTTGTGGGAACATCCCCGTAGGGGGTGTGCAGGAGGCAACTGATCGATGTTTCTCTCTCATTGATGTTTCAAACTCTCTATCCCTCTCCCTTCCTCTCTGTAAAAATCAATAAAATATATTTTTAAAAAATTAAGTTGTTATGCTCCACAGGGTTACCCTCAGGTCCCACTCTCTTTCTCCTACTCCCCACCTGCCACGTCCCACCCCAGTGGAATGTGACATTTAAACTGATGCAGCTCCTATCATGTAGAGAGAATGTACGCTGTGGGCTGACGTGCCCTGATAGAATTCACGCCAGGGTAAGGCAAGTGGGAAGCATATGTTGATGGTGTGATGAGGAAGCAGGGCAGCTGTCTTAGTCAGCTCAGGCTGCTATAACAAAATACCATAGACTGAGTGGCTTAAATACTAGACTTTTTTTTTCTCACAGTTCTGGATGCTGGGAAGTTCAAGATCAAGGCGTGGACAGATTCAGTGTCTGGTGAAAGCTCTCTGCCTGCCTTGCGGATAGCCACCTTCTTCTCACTGTGTTCACACTTGGTGGAGAGACAGCCAACTCTCTCTCACATCAATTGGTTGCCTCCTGAGCTTGCAACCAAGGTACATGCTTGACCGGAATTGAACCTGCAATCCTTCAGTCTGCAGGCCAACACTCTAGCCACTGAGCTAAACCAACTAGGGTGAAAATGCACAAGTTTTGCGCCTGAATGTCTTGGTATGGGTTCAAGTCTTAGCTTACTCATTTACTAGCGATGTGATGCTACGTTTCTCTGACTCTCAGTTTTCCCATCTATAAAAGTGAGACCATAAACACCCATCTCCAAGGGTTGTTCAGACAATCAAAATAGCTTCATCCACGGTCAAAGGCCCTACACACATGAGTTACTATTTACTCCACCAATTCACCACCAATGAAGCCTGGAGGAGGAATAGCTGTTTCCAATAACTTACTGGGTGTGAGGTGGTGTGTGAGAATCTTGACAGCTGAGATTTCAGCACTCTGTAAGTTTACCTAAGTGAACTTTTCTCCTTGTTGATGATGTACAGGGCAGCTATTAACTTCAGTTGTCTGGTGAATTTCTTCTATTTCATTCCATCCCCCTCTCCTCTTTTTCCTCAACCTGGATCAAGGAATCCCATATCGGAATAAGCTACATTGCTTTTCTTAGCTGAGATCCTTTATCACTTGTAAGAGGACTAGAGGATTTAGGAAAATGTAACCTGAGAGTTTGCACTAACAGATGAGCACACTTGATTAGCTTCACACTCCCTGTAGACCTCGGATGGAGGTTTTACCCTTCTACTAGTCTAGCATCAATTTAGTGAGAGTTTTGTATGGCGTGTGATTCCACTGCCCTTGAGTGACCTCAGCAAATTCCTTTCTGACTTCCCAAGATTCTCTCATGAAAGGGAACCATTAGGCAGTGCCGTCGGGTTAAGAAAGCCTTGGCATAGGCAGGGCAAGGGGAGCGGGGGGGGGGGGGGGCTTACGCCCTGTGGAATCCAGGTGTTGGCTTCCCTCTCTGCAGGTGTTCTGGAATTGCAGGATGCAGGTCACTACCCAAATTCTTCTGTTGCCTTCTTTGATTTCTTTCCCTTTGTTCTTGACAAACACTGTTAAGTCTCTTCATTTTAGAGCCGCACTTATCTCTCCCTGAATTATTAAGAATATTAAGTTTTTCATCAAAACCCCCTTCAGTTATCCCCCCCCAGAAACATTTATTTTCATATATAAAAACATGTGGGAGACAGTGGGAGGCATAGCATTTTCTCACTTCACTGGTGTAATGTTTGGGTGGAAGATTGTGAAACATTTGTATGAACTTTCAGAGAACTTGGGTCTCCATCTGGAAATCTGAGCTTTTACTACATGCACCCAGACTGGGGTTTGGAGATGTGGGAGGAGTGGGGAAGGAAGTGGAATGAAAGCCGTTATCTGAAACAGAGGTTTTAGGCATGTATTTAAGAGCTGCTTCTTTCAACCACCTTTCCTCTGCCTTCATACGTTTTTTTTTTTTTTTTCTACATGGTCCATTTTGGTGCAAATCATTTCAAGATATAAGAGGCGTTTAAAAAGGCAGTCGGAAACCTGAATTGTGTCTTCCGGAGGGGCGGCCACTTCCCCTCATAAAGACCCATTTGGCTTTAGTTTTGCCAAGTTCCAAGCAGGAGCGATTCCATAGGACCTTGCGATTAGCACGTGCAATAGTAACTGCTCCAACGCTGCATGTTTTAGAAATCACAATGCAGCAGGAGGAGGCCAGAGCTGGACCGTGTCATGCAGGAGAAAGCGTTCACTTTGCCCATGAATGCCGTTACCCGCCATTAAATCATGTGCCCACAGCTCAGAGATCATACAGGAGCCCGGTAGGGTGATCCAGAGTGAAGATCGCTCTAAAGAGAGAACTCATCGCCAAAACCGGTTTGGCTCGGTGGATAGAGCGTCGGCCTGCGGACTCAAGGGTCCCAGGTTCGATTCCGGTCAAGGGCATGTACCTTGGTTGCGGGCACATCCCCAGTGGGAGGTGTGCAGGAGGCAGCTGGTCGATGTTTCTCTCTCATCGATGTTTCTGACTATCACTCTTCCTTCCTCTCTGTAAAAAATCAATAAAATATATTTAAAAAATAAAAAAATAAAGAGAGAACTCATCAAACGTTACAATGAATGAGAAATAGTGAGAACTTCTGTTCCCAGGCCCCCAAATAAAGCTCCTGCAAAGAGATAGATGTGAGCTTTCTCCACCGCCAGGCCTTCTGGTCTGTTTATCCTGCTCAGAAAGACTGGGATCTGGAGGGTAAGGCCTCCGCCAACAGATTGTAGGTCATAAATTAGTTAATAAAATATGTCCCGTGTTATCTCGAAAACAGCTTCTTTTATATAGACTTGTCCATCTGATTTATCTGTTTCTTTGCTTACTCAAGGCTGTATTTTGGTAGCATAAGTCAATCTATGAGTTTTAGATTATACAGAGTTTATTTATAAATGACCTGCCTTCTGTGGGGAAAATAAAAGTGGGGTGTGTGTGTGTGTGTGTGTGTGTGTGTGTGTGTCTTGTATATAATTTTTTGCTGTTGATCAGGCATCTCAAAGTTAACTTTAGCTCTAAATATATAATACTAGCCAAAACCGGTTTGGCTCAGTGGATAGAGCGTCGGCCTGCGGACTCAAGGGTCCCAGGTTCGATTCCGGTCAAGGGCATGTACCTTGGTTGCGGGCACATCCCCAGTAGGGGGCGTGCAAGAGGCAGCTGATCGATGTTTCTCTCTCATCGATGTTTCTAACTCTCTATCCCTCCTCTCCCTTCCGCTCTGTAAAAAATCAATAAAATAAAAAAAAAATAAAAAAATAAAAAAATAAATAAATATATAATACTAGTGATTGCAATGAAATGTGTATATTGTTATATGCCAAAATATATTGATTTTTTTCGTTTAAAATTAATTTTTATTGCTGCTTCCTAGACCTTTTCAGGGCTTATATAGTTCTAGTAGAATATTTTCGTGTATTATTACATCTACTGCTTGTTGACTAGAGTCACTATCAATGATAAAGCAACACTATATGTATTATGTACATTGACCTGTATATTACATATATAGAAACGCATGTGCCAATTAGAAAGTTTCTGTACTGGGGGGTTGGGGAGGCCGGGGGGAGGTCAATGGGGAAAAAAAAGGAGACATATGTACTACTATTTGTAATACTTCAAACAATAAAAAAAAGAAAGTTTCTCTCTCTTAAGGACATAAGTTGTAGCCATTATTTACTGGGGTTTTTCAAATTCAGATGAAAGAATAAGAAAAGAAAATGTCACCGTACTCTAAGACCCAGTGTAATGATTTAGAAGGTAATTGGGAGTCCAAAGAGGTAAGGGAGAAAGGAAAAGGAAAAAAAGAAGAGAAAAAACTAGAGAAGCAGGAGATGTGAAAGGAAATGAGATCCCAAAGCTGCAAAAAACTCCTCACTGCTCCCAGCCAAGCGCACCCCCCATGTCCAAACAGAAGCTCAGCCCAGCAGACAAACGGTGGGGGACTAGGGACCAAGAAAAGAAGGGGCGAGCCACAAATGGCTAGGAAATACTGGAGACTAGATAGGGGGAGGGGGGGACATGAGGAAGGAGGGAGGGGAAGAAGGGAAGAATGGAGCGGGGAAGAGAGGGAGAGAGAGAGAGACAGAGAGAGAGACAGAGAGGGCTAGAGGGAGGGAGAGAAAGAAAGGAATGACACAAAAGAAAGGATAAGAATGAATGAAACTCCAGGGTAAGTGCCTGCAAATTTAAAGCTAATGAACAAAAAGGGAAATACAGAAGAAAGTAAGAAATGAAGAGGTGACCTTAAAAAATCAGGAAATATGGGCCGAAACCGGTTTGGCTCAGTGGCTAGAGTGTCAGCCTGCGGACTGAAGGGTCCCGGGTTCTATTCCGGTCAAGGGCATGTACTTTGGTTGCGGGCACAACCCCAGTGGGGGGTGTTGCAGGAGGCAGCTGATCAATGTTTCTCTCTCATCGATGTTTCTAGCTCTCTATCCCTCTCCCTTCCTCTCTGTAAAATATCAATAAAATATATTTTTAAAAAAATCAAGACATATGCAATGAGACAAAAGTGATCATTGTGCTTGAGTTGGTGGATGGCTGAGAAGACATTTGTTCCCTGGGGGCCTTGAGGAAAGGAGGATTAGACAGCACTGAGATGAAGGGGGGCTCGTGGAAGAGAGCCAGGAGAGAGCACACATAAGGGGGGGGGGGGGGCGACACTGCTGGCCCACAGGAGGAGAGGCTGGCCAAGCAGTGGGTTCCAGAGAATGGCTGCATGCTAATGTCCTGATGGGGCTCATCCCGGTGAAACGGGCCCCTGAAGGCGGCAGAGCTTCTCTAATCCGTAATTAGTTTTCTCTGCAATAGTAGTGTGGCTGCAATTTGCTTTTTAACCGTCCCTGCCGGGAAAGGCTTGTGCAGCAGGATCCTGGGCTTCTCAGCTGGGTGGTGCTCCGCAGGAGGTTGGCTCTTCCTGCCCCAGTAAACGGTGATTCTCCGCCTGTGACCCATGGCTTGGTGGCCTAAAGAGTTAACCTTCCACATGTCTTCCAGACTCCCAGGCGTTATTTATTTGGCCAGCAGTACCTCACTTAATATTTATTAAATGCTCTGAATTTCTGAAGAGGAAAGGGAGGGAGAGGGTGCAGTGCATGAATTCATTTCCACTGTCAAGCTTCATCCCAGCACCCAGTGCGTGACTCGGTAACTGCGGGGATTAGAGCCTGCCCGTGACATTCCAAATCCAATCTCTTGTGGGTTTAGGCTTGCTCGTTTGTTTTTACTGTGATTTTGCTCTTAATAACTTACGTTTGTAATTCAGCAACGCAAGGACTTGTTTTTATGGCAATTGCGAATCTTATACTCAATCACACGTTTCAAGGCCCATTCCAGGAAACAAGTTAGACGCAGCGTGTTAACAGCGAATTATTAATTCTTACCTGCAGCAGGGCTGAGACCAAGCGTGGTCAAGGAACACTCACCAGTTGTTGACTCAAAGTTCCGCAGCTGCGTTTAAAACTCCAGTGGGCCATTCTGAAGATGGCAAGCTTTACTTTGATACAGTGCCATAGCACCTCCATTAGTGCCCTGGTTAGAATGCAAACATCTGCTTGCTTTTATTGCCCATGTGTTACTTACAATGGTCTGTTTCGTATGACGTAAATCACTGGAATCAACTGACTATTTTTAAAGACTTTCTTAGTGGTTCCCTAAAACGATCACTCTTTACAGTTGTTTAATAGATAATTGGCCCTTTAGGTACACAACAGTTGCAAAGTTCATGTTTTCTGCCTTTGTGGCCTTTCTCAAGGATGACATTGTGACTGAAGTCCCCTCGCCTGCTGCGGAGTTTGTTGTCTTGGGGGCTCTGTGCAAGGTAGCTCCGTGTTAGCACATCAGGTCAAAAGAAACTCACATTTCCATTTACTGAGCATGGGACAGTCGACCTGCTGTTATGGCTCATTGGCCATAGCTTTGTGGTTTGCCGAAGTCAGTTTGCCCTGCAAGGGTTCACTGTTTCCTTCCCTACGTATTTATCTTACCCTGGCAAGTGCAATCTGTTTGCCCTCCAGGCTGTATGCGTGCCCATGCAGATAAGCTCAGGGCAGCAAGGGTTATCACTTTAATTCCAAGGCACTGGCTGTATTTCAGAGCCTCTTGGTGGGCAATTTTATCTTACTTTTATGGCACTGAGGGCCTGAAGCCACTGGGATGGCTCAAGAAAATGAGAGCCATGCCAAAACCGGTTTGGCTCAGTGGATAGAGTGTCAGCCTGCGGACTGAGGGGTCCCGGGTTCGATTTCGGTCAAGGGCATGTACCTTGGTTGCAGGCACATCCCCGGTGGGGGGTGTGCGGGAGGCAGCTGGTCTATGTTTCTCTCTCATCGATGTTTCTAGCTCTCTATCCCTCTCCCTTCCTCTCTGTAAAATATCAATAAAATACATATTTAAAAAAAGAAAAAGAAAAAGAAAATGAGAGCCCTGGAACACAGGCTCTATCTATCTCTGGGAAAAACAAACCCATCAATTATGATCGCAGGTATGAGGAAAGATTGGCAAAAGGCATGATGAATAGTGGAATGGTCCTTCTTAGCCCACTGATTAGAAAGGCTTAGGAGGACATGTCTATACATACTATGTCCTTTCACTTATAGAATGTTACCATAAGGCCATCCAAGAGGGGACTCTCATGATATTCCATAAATTATGGCTCTTACTCAGATCCTAGGATTGCGTAGAAGTAGGAGGCTTCCATGGAATTCCCAAAGGAAGAATGTTGGAAGATGATAATTTGAGGATTATGAGAATTCCTGAAATTTGCCAAAAAATTAGGACAAGGACTAAATGAGAACTCCGAGAGACCAGACAAAACAAATGTGGAAATGTTAGGTTATAACGATTTCTTCCCACGTAACATCTACTTTTTTCTTACTCTCTCTGGGTTCCAAATAAGGAAATGAGTGTGTACCAAAGGGAAGCAATTGGGGGGGGGGGGGTGAGGGAAGCACACCCAGTGCCTCATGACTGGGAAGAGAAAAATATGGGGTGGAGAAATTTGAGACCATTGCATGGAGTAACAGCTACAGTGTAGTGTTTAAGAAAAGAATGCAGTGTTCTATATGTCACAAATGGAGAGAATGTGAGTAAGGGAGATAAATTGCAGTTCAAATTCATTTCATTTAATTAGTTGAAAAGAGTAGATGAATGGTCTTGCAACTTTTTCTATATAGTCTCTCTCTCTCTCTCTCTCTCTCTCTCTCTCTCTCTCTCTCTCACGCACACACACACACACACACACACACATGCTCACATGATATTAATTGTTCCCCCATAAATAAACCCAAATAAAACTAAAACTAATGTGTGTGTGTGTGTGTGTGTGTGTGTGTGTGGTGTTGCTTCCCATCCCAGCTAAGGAAAGATGTAGAAAAGAACTCAGTTTGATTTCACAACCCTCCGTTTTCCACAGCCACCATCACTAGCTGTTTAATGATTTTTAAGGAGATATAGATGGTATAGGCATTAGGAGAACAAACTTTGGAGCTATGCAAACCTAAATTAGAATTTCTGCCATGCCACTTGCCAGCTGGATTTCCTGCTCTTAACACTTAAGTCCCTGACCTTCATTTCTTTTACCAAGCGCCTGCCAGAGTCATTTGCTAAGACTGAATTAGAAGATGTATGTGAGTATGTGCTCAACAAATGCTGGCCAGTATCATCCCACTAAGTTTCTTTTTTTTATATATATATATTTTTTTTTTATTGATATTTTACAGAGAGGAGGAGAGAGGGATAGAGAGCTAGAAACATCGATGTGAGAGAAACATCGATCAGCTGCCTCCTGCACACCTCCCACTGGGGATGTGCCCACAACCAAGGTACATGCCCTTGACCGGAATCGAACCCGGGACCCTTCAGTCCGCAGGCCGACGCTCTATCCACTGAGCCAAACCGGTTTCGGCCCACTAAGTTTCTTGAGAGTGGTGGTCTAATATTTGATAAACATATGAGCTATGGAACTGTCGCTCTGAAGGACAAATCAAACACAGTGCCTTTGGGGAAGAAGGTACCCACTAAAAAGCTTTTGAATTTGTTGCTTAATACTGCTTTTATTCCAAATCACTCAGAATTGTTTAGACTTCCTTCAGAGGTCTGGGGACTTAGGCAGGACTTAGGATCTCTTTGTTAACATAGCATGTCGAGACAGTGACCTGCCAGAGTTGAAGGTGGACATCCATTCGCTCTCACCCTGTCCATTCATTTCACAATGGATAGCTTTATACCTTAAAGAATCTTTCTGAGACTAGATCGACCTGAAGCTTCACATATAAAACATTGCTCAAATAAATTTGAACTGATGCTACTAAAATATTCAGCAATTGCAAGCAATTATAATGTATGTTGGCTCAAAACTAGCTTTTAAGAATTTTGCCTGGAGACAATTTCTCTGTGAAATGCTTGAACAAATTAAGTACAAAGTTAAAATTTGTTTGGAAGATGGTGTTTTACCCAGACTGGTTTTGTATTTCTTCTTGGATCAGAAACATGTTAGTCCTTTTAAAAATACACATGTCCTGAAGACACGTTTCAAGAGGGCAGAAACCCTAATCGACAACAAAGTTCTATTTCCATAAATATGCAAAAGTGGCAGCAGTACTGAATTAAAGAAATTAACATCCGCTACCATCTCCTCTTCCTGTCACTCTCAAGGAAATGTTCTTTTTGTGTGTGTGGAAGGAAATATTCTTTTGTGTGTGCTTGTGTGTGTGTGTGGAAGGAAATGTTCTTTTGTGTGTGTGTGTGTGTGTGTGTGTGTGTGTGTGTGTGTGTGTGTATGTGTAAGGAAGGAAATGTTCTGTGTGTGTGTGTGTGTGTGGAAGGAAGGAAATGTTCTGTGTGTGTGTGTGTGTGTGGAAGGAAGGAAATGTTCTGTGTGTGTGTGTGTGTGTGTGTGTGTGTAAGGAAGGAAATGTTCTGTGTGTGTGTGTGTGTGTGTGTGTAAGGAAGGAAATGTTCTGTGTGTGTGTGTGTGTGTGTGTGTAAGGAAGGAAATGTTCTGTGTGTGTGTGTGTGTGTGTAAGGAAGGAAATGTTCTGTGTGTGTGTGTGTGTGTGTAAGGAAGGAAATGTTCTGTGTGTGTGTGTGTGTGTGTGTGTGTGTGTGTGTAAGGAAGGAAATGTTCTGTGTGTGTGTGTGTGTGTGTGTAAGGAAGGAAATGTTCTGTGTGTGTGTGTGTGTGTGTGTGTGTAAGGAAGGAAATGTTCTGTGTGTGTGTGTGTGTGTGTAAGGAAGGAAATGTTCTTTGTGTGTGTGTGTGTGTGTGTGTGTGTGCAAGGAAATATTCTTTTGATGGAAAAGGAAACCAAGTTGAAGTCACCCTGAGATTATTAATAATTGTAAGTTTTTCAAAGAATTTCATTGCTGAAGTCTCCTTACCATAAACACTTCATTTTACTTATCCTCCTCTTAGATTCCGAAGCACAGCTGAGTGATTCATTTGCTTGTTCTACTGAAAGGTAGATTACAAAACCGTGTCTCTGTAGTGTCTTAGAACAAAGACCACTGAGGACCGCACTTACGATTTCCTGTCCTTCCAATGAGCTATCTGAAAATTAAAGAGCAGGGATCTTCCTTGCTAAGATAACTTAGAGCCTCGAGTAAAGATTTTTTTCCTTCAAACACACCTGATCCTCCAAGAGTGCTTATTTGTCATCACACCTTGCTGTGGAGGTGTCAATTATTCTCCATCTTACAGAACAACCAACAAGGCAGGAACACCTAAGAGCTCAACATCAAAGGGCTTGCGACAGCCCTATCTTAACGCTAGAATTTGGATCCTCTGGTGAGACCATAATTGGTTTTTCTACTAGAAAAACTGTGGTAGAAACAGAAGCTGGTCTTGCTAGCTCAGCTGGCTGGATATCCATCGTCTCCTTTCTCCTTTACTGTGCCATGAGGGCCCCTTCTGAAAGAAGGCGCCTTGGTTGTAGCTACCTTGGTTTCTCCACAGCCTCTCTGAACATGCTCTCAAGTTCCGTTTTGCAGGTAGTGATGTTTGTCAAACGGTATTCAAAGTGTCATACATGAAATTAGTTTTTCCCACATGCACATGGAAATAGTGTTCATAGTAAAATCGTTTAGAGTCTATACAGTAGCATCAAAGATGCAATTTAGTCGGTTGTTATTGTTCACTGTTCATTCAACAACTTTTATGAACTTACTGTGTTCGGGGAAATCTGCTGGATACATAAGGATAGTCAGAATATGGTCGAGAATTCAGCATCTCGTACAACCTTAACGTGCACAGTTTAAGAGAGGACGAAGCAACTATAATACAAAATACAAGCCATTCGTTTGTTCAGCCACCATTTATTAGGCACCTATTTATTAGCCTATGGAGACACACGTCTCCTGCCCTCAAGGAAATTACAGTTTGATAAAGAATTTTAAATAGGTGCTAAGTAGAAGCACAAACTCAACATTTTCATTAGAAACATAACTTAAATATAGCAAGTGTGAAGAAAGCTATGATCTGTTGAATGTCAGAAATAACAACTCTGGCTTATGCTTATATCAATATTGACCTCATAAAGACTGTGTAATTGACAGAAAAGGACTGAAACAGTTCTGTTGGCTGTTCTCTTTCAACTTACTTGCAAGCTATGGTTTCCATTTCCATTATCTACCTGGAAGAGTTCTGCAGAGGTTGAGGACATTGCTCCAGCCTTAGTGAGCTTCAGAATCTCCAGGTAAGAGATAGTGAGGAAGCCGATGGCTGGGTCCCACCTGCACAAATTCTGATCCTCCTGGGCTCGGGCCTGAGAGTCTGCATTTCTAACAAGTGGGCCGCTGCTGCTGCTGCTGCTGCTGGGCCTCCGAGTCTATTGGGGGCAGAAGCGTTTTCAGATGTGGATGCACTGTTTGCAGGGCCTTGAGATTCTGGGGAGACGGTGAAGGGGCTGGGAAGCCCAATGCCAGGGGACGGAAAAGCAATTGCGCAGGCTAATGTAGAATTGAAATAAGTCCTTCTTTGGGCTGTTCAGGACCTCAGAACGTGGCTGGTAAGGCTTTAGATTTGAGAAGTTGTAACTTATCAAAACTGGTTCAACCCTCCTTGGTCAGTATAATCAACTTGTTAACTATACAGGTGCACAGCCCCTGGAGGCCTGATGAAAAGGGTTTGTTTGCTGTCGTCAGAGCTTTGGAGTTTCTGGTTCCCATCCACACCCGGGAGAATTATTAAACATTGTTTGCATGTTTGCACTTTGCTGTCCCTGATCATTTGCCAGTGCCATAAGGCAGTTCAGGTTATGAGCGGGGAAGCCACACAGGCCCCATGGAGGGAAGCTGAGGCAAAGGACAGATGGTTGGATGTGAGCTCATAACGTCCCTAAGAGTCAAGTAAATCATGTCCCTTCTTTCGTGATGAGAAACACCCTGTCTTTCACTGTTTCCATCTGTAACTTTACTGGTGCAGTGTGAGAGTAGGAGAGCATAAAATGGTGAGACAGAAGAAGTGAGTTCTTGTGTTTGCTTGGTCCTCACTGACCATTATGTAACTTGTCACCCTTTGGGGTCAGTTAAGGTCCCTAGTCTGGAGTCCCTGGTCCTGTAAAATGAAAATGTGTGATGGCAGGAAAATTGTAAAGGGCCTTTACCGTGGCATCATTCAATACCAGGTATTTTTGTGATAATGTTAAAAATGCTGATTTTGAAATATGCCCAAAGGGAATTTTGAAAAGTTCTAAGTATGCATTTATCAGATAGCCCAGAAACTGCACTCTTGGACATTTCTCCCAGAGAAGTGAACTATTCACACAAATACCTGTACATAAACATTCATAAAGGCTTTACGAGTATTCATGTTAGCCTGAACCTAGAACGAACACACACGTCCTTCCATGCATGTAGGGTTAAACAAGCTGTGGTACGTCCATACCATGGACTACGACATAGCAATAAAAAGGGATGGATTGTTGATACATTCAACAAACTGGAGGAATCTCCAGGGAATTATTCTGAGCCAAGCAAGCCATTTCCCAAAGGTTATATGCTGTATGATTCCATTTATATAAAATTCCTGAAATAATATTTTAGAAATAAAGAACAGATTAGTGGTTGCAGGGTTAGGGGTGGGGGTAAAGGAGGGAGGCTGATGTAGTTATGAAGGGATAACACAAGGAATCCTAGTGGTGACGGGACTCTTAATAGCTTCATCCTGGTGGTAGACAGACAAATTTGCACATGTGACAGAATTGCACAGAGCTAAATACATACATGCACACGGCAATACCAGTAAAACTGGGGAAATCTAAATAACTCGGTAGGTTATATTAATGTCTACTTTCTGCTTTTGATATTATGCTATGGTTTTGCAACTGTAACCATAGAGGGAAATGAAGCAAAGGGTCCAAGGGGTTTCTTTGTGTTACAACTGCATGTGAATGTACAATTATCACAATAAAAAAATTCAATGAAAAGGTATTTTTAAAAGAAATATAGAACTTTGTTTTTTAAAAATAATAATAAAAATTAAGTTTTATCTTAAAAGGTAAAAAATTATGCATCCTTATAAAAGAAGTGGTAACATTTTACCAATGTAAAACATCACAGCATTCAAATCACAGTTTGGATCTTCAAGATTCAAGTGTTGTATCCCATTAAGTCAAATGTGGTCAGTTTTAAGATAAAAATTCTTCCTCTGGGTATCCTGTTCTCAATCAAGTCTTTCTTTATCAGCATCATCTCACACTAGGATAGCTGGCCGCGGTGGTGATTCCACAGTGGTGGTTCCAGTCTTTGGCCATCTTTATGTAGCCATTCTTGCCCCAAGCTTCACCCCAGCTGTTCCTGACAATCCAATATTTACTGTTACTTGATTCTTCTCCTTCAAAGCCATAACTAACCACCAGAATGCCACGATCTAGATCTATGCTGCTGCAGTGCTCCTCATAATAAATGCCACTTTCATAGAACCGGAAGCTAAGATGGCTTGCATCTATAGCAACAAAGATGGGCCCCACGATTGCCACTGCCTTCATGAGGGCACTCTCCTGCTCAGGGATGGCCACGAAGCCAGTGTCATTGGCAACAGAATCTTCGGGCCTATATTTGCAGGGTCCAACCTTTGCATGATATGGATAGGACTCCTCTGAGTCCAGGCCTCCGTCGGACTTAACATACTGGAAGGCATTATCCATTAGGCCACCATTGCAGCCCTCATTGCCTTGAGCCTGAGAGCAGTCCACAAGGTTCTGCTCACTCAATGAGATAAGTTTGCCAGTTTTCCAGAACATCTGTCCTTCAAGGGCACCGGTCGCACTAAATGCCCAACAAGAACCACCGTGACCCTGGTTCTTCACTGGAGTTCCATAGCCTTCTTCTCTCCAATCCACAGTTGGGGGGGTTTCAGCAACGTAAGGTTCCCAGAACACTCTCCTTTGCTTGTGCTTCTGGTTTTGATGGCCACTCATCACCTGCGTGAATTCTTTGTTGGTCATGTCACCAAAAGCATTCATTGCCAAGGTGAAGCTCTGTCTCCCTAGGTTGTATTCTTGGTTGTGCAGGTCAATCATTTTCATATTCATCTCCCACACTGTTCTCCTCCATCCTTCCTCATTGGAGCCATATAGTTTACCGTGTGTTGCCTTCCACCGGTGCCATCGTGCCTCTAAACTTCCTCAAGTTTTGGCTCAGCTGAAGCTATAGTAAAGGGCAATCAAGAAGAGTGAAGGATTCATGTTTCAAAACCTTCAGGGGCGCAGCCGGGCAGTCAGTGCGTGCTGATCCAGGATCTCCCAGAACTTTGATTTTTATGAGCCACCCCAGTAACCAAAAACTGGTGTTAATATGATTTAAAATGTCATTATGCTCAGTAGTTCTCACGCATTATTTATCAATGGATTTTCTTTATTTTGTAAACGTTCTGAAAGTAAACTATTGAACATATATGAAAAAATAAAAGAGAGTGTTATCCTACACAGCAGGGAATGGCCAACATCGGTCCATGAGCCAAATCCATGTCACCATCTGCTTTTGTACAGCCCAGGAGCTAAGGATGCTGGTTACATTTTTTAATTCAAAAAATTCAAAACAAGAGTAATATTTTGTGACAAGTGAAAACTATATCAAATTCGAACTTGTCTCCATAAGTAGTTTGACTGGCACACAGCCACACTCCTTCATTTATGTATTGTCCATGGCAGCTTTGGGCCTTCAACAGCACCATTGAGTAGCTGGGACAGAGACCACCTGACTCATAACACCTGAAACGTTGACTGGCAGGCGCTTTACAGAGGAAGTTTGCCCACCTCTGCACCAGAGGGATAATTGCCCAGGTTTTGCTGGTATATGAGGGCTTCCCATTGTCACCTGGATTTCCTAAGGTAGCGCTGACAAGAGGCATGCGGCTTCTAGGCATTCCCTAAGAAAAAATAAGAAAAATAATGCTAAAAGTTCACAACGTAAACTCGATAGGAAAATGTCCTAAGTGTCACTGCCTGAGTCAATAGCATGTACTCTTGGATTATTTTGCTTGTATACTGTGCCCTTCTGGCAGAAACATCACATTTTGATATACTCAACCGATAAGACAACAGGCATCTGTTTAGAGACAGCGAGCCTTCTTGTGGAGCACAGCAAAGAATGTAGTCTCAGAGTGATACAGACTTGGGTTCAAGTTCAAATCACCATTCAGTCATTTATATGCCAGCTATGGTGTCCATGTTTCTGGATTTTCTTTACTCTTCTTTAAAGTAGATACCCAGTCTCAGGGATGTTGAGGGGATTCAATGAACTCATGTCAAGTGTCTGACACATAGTGGGACTCAGTAAATGCTAGTCCAGGATGGGAGGCCACTCATCCAGGCTCTCCATGCCTCACATCCCTCAATCCCACCCCAGAATTTACAAAGAGGCATCAGAATCCCTTTTCAAACATCACTCTAGCTCCATTTCCGCTGTGTTCTTCACAGGTGTCTATAGAGTATCTTTTTTCAAAACTAGACCATCTCCCTCTTGCCCAGACCACTCCATTGAGAGACCCAAGTGTAAGCTCTGACACAATGGAATAGAAATCAAATCTCTTTTTCAATTATAGGATGAAATATGTCTTCAGTGCTGGGGGAACCCTGCAGATTGATGTTATCCCAGTAGGTTCATTACTAGTCTCCAGGAATAGGCCAATTCAGGTTTTAAAATGTTTCCAGACCTTCCGGTTATAAGGACAACCTTCTTGCTGAAATCATACAGTGAAAGGAAACACGCAGGGGGACTGGCTTGCCGGGTCATCGTGGGTGAACATTCAATTCTAAGTGCCCTGGCTTGCCATGAATTCTCCACACTGGGTCAGTGGGAACTTAGGAGTGCTTCCCACACAGCTTCTCTTTGGGCAAGTCATGCTGGTGGCTGGGAAGCCCGTGTTCTATGCCATACGCTCTGAAAAGGACAGAAAATCCAGTCTCAGGTGTCCTCCCCACTCTGGGCCAGGCAGAGCAGGACTGGAATGACCCCAGTGCTGATGGAGACATGCATCCCCGCTCATTATTTGATCCATCATAGAGATGCTTAGAAAGGAGTGTTTTAGGGTGCTGGTGTTTATCTAGTTTCCAATCTGGTAGGATATTGGCATGATTGAAATTGGGTGTGGGGGGGGGTGGTTAAAAAGATGATGAATGATTTTTTGGATAGGGTCAAATGAGTATTTTTTTTGGAGCTTGTCAATCTTTTTGCTTCAGAGCTATGGCTTGAATTACTTAGTTTCTTGATGTCACCCCTCTTATCCATGTGTCTTAAAGATATGGTAATCTGCCGAAACCGGTTTGGCTCAGTGGATAGAGTGTCGGCCTGCGGACTGAAGGGTCCCGGGTTCGATTCCGGTCAAGGGCATGTACCTTGGTTGTGGGCACATCCCCAGTGGGGGGTGTGCAGGAGGCAGCTGATCGATGTTTCTCTCTCATCGATGTTTCTAGCTCTCTATTCCTCTCCCTTCCTCTCTGTAAAATATCAATAAAATATATATTTTTTTATAAAAAAGATATGGCAATCTAACAACCAGCA
The DNA here is from genome assembly GCF_963455305.1 of Plecotus auritus. Taxonomy (NCBI): domain Eukaryota; kingdom Metazoa; phylum Chordata; class Mammalia; order Chiroptera; family Vespertilionidae; genus Plecotus; species Plecotus auritus. Next base: position 4,030,385 of record NC_137784.1, on the reverse strand, counting down.
GACTGCAACTACCTGTATGTAATGAGCCAATCTATTCTTTTTTTGTGTGGCCACTCAGGTTTAGTTGCCTACAGATAAAAGAGAATTGTGTGTTCCACTGTAGCCTGCCTTCCTCCCTCAATGCTCTATCAAAACTGCTTCCCCAAAATGTCACTGCTGGCCTCTTCTTGGCTGAATCCACTCGGTACTTTAGCCCTTATTGTCCTTCAACTCTCTGTCATATTTTTTATTGCTTTGTCCTGACATTTCTTATGCATTGCTTCCCAGATCTTTAAATAACAATTTAAATTGACTGTGAGACAATTACAAAAGGTATAATATACATAGTGGGAATCCCAGAAGAAAAAAAGAGAGAAAGAAGCAGAAAAAAAATCATTGAAGTAACAATGGCTGAGAATTTTCCTAAATTAATCACAGAAACCAAAACACAAATCCAGGAAGTTCATAGATACAAAGCAGGATAAATATCAAAATTCTCTACCTAGCCATATCATATTCAAACTGCAGAAAACCAAAGACAAAGAGAAAATCTTTAAAGTATAGTAACAGCTACTTATTATGTACCAAGCATAACATTTTACTTACATTATGTCATTTAATTTATATGGAAATCTCCATCTCAAGGACTTTATATTTATCCCCATTTACAGATTATAAAACTGAGGGTCAGGCCCTAACCGGTTTGGCTCAGTGGATAGAGCGTCAGCCTGCAGACTGAAAGGTCAGAGGTTCGATTCCGGTCAAGGGCATGTACCTTGGTTGTGGGCACATCCCCAGTAGGGGGTGTGCTAGAGGCAGCTGATCGATGTTTCTCTCCCATCGATGTTTCTCTCTATCCCTCTTCCTTCCTCTCTGTAACAAATCAATAAAATATATATATATATATATATATATATATATATATATATATATATATATAAAACTGAGGGCCAGGGAGATTAAGGCCACTTGGTTAGTAAGTGAATTGTCCAGGATTCAAACTCAGGGCTACTTAACCTCAAAGGCTATGTCTCAGTACTAAGAAATAGTGCAGATGGGACATAACTTAGTATAATGAATAAGTGTTGACCTCAGAACAGAAAGTTATAAATTTCTGCATTGGGTTAATAAAGTTTAGAGCTGTGGTTACCCATTAGTATGGAAATTGTCAAACATAAATTGTCACTTTTAATATTTATAGAAAGGAACTGATATTGACCATAAAGGCCAATCTGTAAATGAAGAGGGGAACAAAATCAAACAAAAAGGGGGAATTTTTAAAATTCCAACTAAGCTTTGACTAATTTTTAAAGCCAAGGGAAATAACATAATTTCTCATATTACTAAATGTAATTGGGCCAGAAATTTTTTGAATTTCAGTCTCGACTCTCCATTTATTACAAAATGAAAGCTCTGTAAAAGCTGGAAACATTCTAATCCAAAGGACTATTCCCTGATGATGAAGCTAAGCCCAACAGAGCTCGTCTAAGCAGCCAGGATACCGAATGATTCCCAAGGGAATGACTCAGCCATCCCCCAGTTTAAAACCTCAATTTAGGTTGGAATTCTCTCTAACTCCAGCCTGGTTAAATCAAGTGATTTCTAAAATTTCAGTTACTCAGTATGTACTTGTTCTTTGTTCACTTATATTCATTCATTACATCTATGTATTAGTTCACTGTTTTTCTGCCTAATGGTTGCACCCTTTTCTGTTTTATGCTTTTGACACAGAAGTTAAGCAAATGTATTGGGCCCAGGGGGCAATGTGCTCCCTGTATTGTTTTCACCCATTATCTGGGTACTGTATAGTCTGGGAGTTGAAGTATCTGTCACTTTGAAAACTAGCATCATTGTCTTCTGTGGGTCTCACACTCGTGGCTACATGTGGCAAGCCAGTTGGTTTTATTTGGCCTTTCTGTGAGATCCTTGTATTTGTGATCTAGTGCTGCCTAACAAATTGCCCCAGAGTCAGAGGCTTAAAGCCACACACGTTTATTATCTCCCAGGTTTGGTGGGTTAGGAGCCCAGGCATAGCTTATCTGGGCCCTCTGCTGAGGGCCTCACAAGGCTGCGATCAGCGTGTCCACTGAGGTGGTACCTCATACGGAGACGGGGGAAGAATATGCTTCCAAGCTCACTTGTGTGGTTTTTGGCAAGATTCGGTTCCTTGAGGGCTGTTGGACTGAGGGCCTTATTTCCTTTCTGGTTGTCAGCCAGAGGCCACCCTCAGTCCCTTGCCATGTAGGCCTCGCCAACACTACAGCTTGCTTCCTCAAAGCCAACTAGGGAGAGAGCCTGCTAGCAAGATGAAGATCACAATATTTTTTAACCCATCGTGGAAGTGGCTCCTCTCAACATGGCCATATTCTCTTAGTTAGGAACAAGTTACTTAAGGGGAGGTAAATGCCAAATCACTCATTTGAGGAGATAGGGACTATTGGGGCCCATCGTATAGGTGCCTTGTACAGCATTGACGGTGATTTGAGGGATAACATAATTAGGTCACTGTGACCTAATTTAGTCAAAAAGACTTCTAGAGCCAGAAATGAGTGGAAAGCCCAGCTCAGCCACTGCCAATAAATCTGGACTTTGGTAGAGTTTATTGACTTCTTTAGGTCTCAATTTCTCCTTTGGGAAATATGGGGATAATAATGTGCCTCATAGTTGTGAGGGTGTAGGAAAAATGCCTGCTGGTCTCCCACATGGTGGGTGTAAGTGTTCGCTGCATGGTAAGAGCCATTCACCACCCTCATGGCTATCATTGAGACTTTAATCAGTCTTTTTGGTATCTCCACCCCACCCTAAACCTTCTGGAAGTATGTTGAGTTCTCACGATTGTTGTATTATCTCATCAAGAACCACATCTTGATTAACTCAGTAATGAATGCTTTTTAGTAATGATGGTTTCCAATCATAATACTTTTATTAAATAACTCTAGACATTCAATTCCGATCTTATACTATCATGAGATTTTTTTTCTGCTACCTTCATGCCAGTGCCTACATGCACAGTTAGAAATCTAAGCTTCCTACAAACTCTACAGTGTTTTTTTCCCTCATTGCACTCTGAATGCTGGTCAATAATTGATCATTTTGCCCAAACTCAATATAATTCACTTTAAAATTTTTGAGGGCCTGTTATTTGATTAGGAGATGTTTAAGTCTGCTTTTTAATTATTCGTCACTAATATTTGCTTGATGGAAGAAAAAAGGGAGAAGGACCAATAAAATTCACATTAAAAAGCTATATGCAGAAACTAAGATACAGATGGTTACATCACAGTATATTAGTACTGGTGGCCTGGCGGGTGAGAGGGGTTTATAAGGAGGGTTGTCCCTCTTTACTTGAGTGTTCATCTGATGACCTGAACGTGCTGCTTGCTAATATTAGGCATCTACCAAGTTTGATCCTAATACCAGTAAGAACTAAATGTAACATGATTCACTTTATAAATAAAAATTCCAAAGAGATTAAACAAGAAGAAAAAAATTCACCCACAAATACCATCATGGTGACAAAAACAAAATTAAAGACACATCTTCTCTTATTTCAATATGTGATGTATCTTCTATTTGGCTTCACAGTATTCACAGTTAGACTCAGGAATACACAAACAGATGGCTGCTAACTAACGAATGACAATTAAATGCCAAGAGCTTACAAAACAGTGTCTAAAATTCCTACAATGACCATACAAGACTGACGTTCTTGCTTTTTTTTTTCTTTCCTTCCCTTTCCTTCTTCTTCTTCCTTCCCCTTTCCCTTCCCTCCCTTCTCTCCAACTCAACTCTCTCCTTAGAAATGAGAGCCTCATAAGCTCATAGCGATTAAATATGCCCCTTGCCACATAGCTGGCTAGTGACTCCAAAGTCTGCAATGTTTCTTCTCCACCTTTCTGACTTGCCCTAGAAATTTAAGGGAACATAAATCAACAGTAGAAGCAAAGTAGAGTGAGGAATCAAAGTGGTAAATTGCTGTTGTAAAGCTGGGTGGATACTTGAAGCAATGATATTTAAAGAATTCAGATGAGAACTTTCAGAGGATATAAACCAAAATAGGAGAGAGGAGGGGAAGGGAGCATCAAAATGTGCCAGGCACAGTTGCCAGACCCCTAGGCAATCCAAAATAATGAGCAATATATCTGTTTCTGAGGGGCTCCAAGTCCTGTGGACAAGCCAGACTGGTCGGGACATGTTTTAATGCAAGGTGAGGGAACACGTTGTGGGGAGGGGAGCTGCAGAGGATAATTGCTGTAAAAGGAGAATACAAGGAGTTCTGCAGGTCACAGCCACAGCTTGCAAGGCCCCATCAGCAAAGCCCACTGCTAATCTAATACCCTGCCACATTCGCTGTAGTGTAGGCATCAATAACAATAAAACATCTACTGCTTCAGAACACAGTGCTCCGGTTTGCAGCCCTGTTATTGTATTTGAAGGCACTTTCAAAGGCTGGCGCTAAACTCAAGGCCTGCTTTCTGTCCATTTAAAGAGCTGACAGAATAAGAACCAGCTAATTGGCAAAAACTGGAGAAAAAAACAACATGGACTGGATTTCACTGGGGAAATTTTTAAGGAGGAGCAATGCAAGGGTTTTTGCATATTTGCTTGTCTCACAGAGGGAGTAACATATAGGAATGATACTTAGTAACAAGTACTAATATTGTCTGGTGATACCCTTAATGCTTTAGTGTCCTATCAAATATACATCGGATTTGGCATAAGGGTGTAGAAAAACCTATCCAACAATTCCTGTATCCCATTTCAGTGGTTTCACTCAGCATGCCCTTGCGATGGGAGCCAACAACTCTGCATCTCAGGGTGATGCATCTCAGGGTGAAGAGTTTCCAGAGAGAGTGGGAAAAGCATTGACGGTGTGCTTGGGATGAGCTGGCTTCAAGGCTTGCCTCAGCCCCTTGCTGGCTACATGACCCCAGCAAATTACTTAACCTCTCAGTAAAGTGAGAGAGATTTGACCTACTTTGTAAGGTGAGTGGAGGACCGAATAAAAGGATGCACATAGTAGTGCCTATTGCAGGGTTTCTGTTCTGGTGGTGATGGTCCAGTTGGCTCTTTCCAAAAAGGGAGCTGATAGGGGCATAGAGACTAGGACGGACTGTTAGAGTCCCGTAGGTGGCTCTGAGTGCTAGGCAGGCTGAAGGGGAGTGTGATGCTCCACAGGCTTACGTATTAGGCCCCACTGGAAATATGACTCCAATTGTCCTCATACTTCCTGAAGAGTTAGCTTTTAAACCAATTAGTATTGTTACCTCTGAAAATAGGAGATAGAATACAGTGAATACCTGACCCACCAAGGCAGTCACTGTGTGGTAGCTTGAACGGATTAAATTATGTTTGATCACCTTAAAATTAGCAACCAATTTCTTTGCAAAGAAGTTATACTGACAGATGTAGCTTCATTGAACAGGGGCATGAAAGACAAAACAACATCATAATTTACTCAAGTAGTATTCAAATCATTCATTTCCTTGACTTATAACTACAAAATACTCTTTTTTTTTTTTTCATAGTCAGTTTTTTTAGAAAGTACATAAGGGTATTTGGAAGCATTTAGACTCCTCCTAAAATGAATCCATCATGTCAGTATGCCCCCAAAAGCAGCTGTTGAATTAGTTGGTGGGAGACCTATAGAAAAGAAAGATGTTGAAATTGTCATTAATAAAAATTCAAAAGTTCTCTAATCAAGGGTTAGACTGGGAGCCCCGACTTTCCACACACGCCACCCTCCACATTTGTGGTGAGCCATGCTGTTCTTAGAGAAGAATGCTGGGTACACGCCCACCTTCTCGGACAAGCCACATTCTTTCCAGCTGATCATCCTGAACGTGGCCTAGTTTTGGCTTTGTTAATAAGAAAGGGAAGGTATTAAATAGATCACAAGATGCAAGCTACTCATAGAGGGCTTAATGCAACACCACAAGTTAGATCGAGATGGACTATGTCAAGTATTTTTCTCTTCAGCTAAAACAAAAATGTGGGGCTTGTGTGAAGCAGGTCATTAAACCATCAGAAAGAAAAAAAGGAATAAAAAATGATACTAATTCACTTTTCATCTCTCTGTAAACAGAATTTATACTATTTGGAGACATTATACCATTCATGTCAAATATGCTAAATCAATTTCTAAATTGATCTGTTGCTAAGTCAATAACCATTGGTCAGCTCCTATATAATGTGAAATACTCCATGGATGATTATCAGCAGCTTCTAAAATGCACTTTTTCAATTAGAATATTCCTCGGTAAGTAATGAAATTTATGAAAAACCTGAAGAAAAGCTTTCTCTAAATCCACATCAGCTTTGCACTAGATAGCTGATGAAGATTTATGTTCGATTTCTTATTTATTCTTTCTTCCCACCTTTTGCCTCTTGGTAAACAAACTCACAGCCTCATTCCTCCATGGGAAAACCAGTGTGTAGAGATTTGGTTGATGGCCTTTACCAAGCAAAGGCAGATAAGAAGTTTTATGGGTAGCAAGATTTAGACTTGGAGGATTTACTCTTGGATTATAACCAAGACAAGGGAATGAGGCAGTTGGAACACATTTTCTTTAGGTTGTCTTTATAGATTGTTAGTGATTAATGGCCTTTGCAGAATTGTAAAATCTTGTAAGGCTGATATCAGGGCTAGTTCTGCTCTTTCTGTTGTTAATCTAAATATATCGTCATTAAAAGAGGTTAGTTATTTTAGCAAAAGGCAGAGACAAACGACTTGTTTTTTCATTGGTATCAAACGAAAACCAGCTCTCTTCTTTTCCTTTAAAGAGCTCTTCGTACAAATATTATGACCTTTAAATGTCTGGTTTGAAACCAGTTTTAAGATCCTTCCACCAACTGCAAATATTGCTGAGTCTCAGAGGCATTTACAGGTCCTGGTCGTTTTTTAAAAGTGTAATCTTGGCATACAATTCTTGATGAAGGCATAAAAATCCTGCATTGAATTTCAAGAAGTCTCCCTATAAAAGCAGTCCTGGCCTTATGGCATATCAGAAAGATGCTGAGAAACAACCACAATTCAAACAGAGCTACAGGGGCAATCTGTGTACATTCTAGATTGATACATTTATAGTGTCCAAAAGATAAAATGTGTCAGCATATGTTAAAAGAGGAAAACAATTAGAGAGTATTAGCTGATCTTTTTTTTGTCCAGTTTTTTATGTACAAATAGAGGCCTGGTGCATAAAAATTCATGCACTGGAGGGGGGGGGTCCCGCAGCCCGGCCTGCCCCCTCTCACAGTCCGGGAGCCCTCAGGGGTGAGAGGCAACCCAGTGATCAGGGGAAGGCAACGCCCCCATCACACCTCTGCTGCTGCCACTGCCGGCAGCACAAGCCTCAGCCGGCCCTGGTTACCTGAGCCTCAGGCAGCCCTGGGCAGCTGGGCAGCAGCCATCCGAGGCTTGCCTGAGCCTTAGGCCAGCCCTGAGCGGCTGGGGGGGCTTAGGGGACTGGGGGACTCCAGAGGCAGGCGCCCTGGCGGGGCTGAGGGGACTGGGTGCCACCATCTTGTGGCTGTGGGCGCCACCATCTTTGAGGGCATGACAGTCAATTAGCATCTTCCCTCCTTATTGGCTGTGGGCACTGCCATCTTTGCGATGGTGTGATGGTCAATTTGCATATTCCCTCTTTATTAGGAGTTTTCAACCTGGGGTGGTTTTGCCTTCAGGGGAATACTTGGCAATGTCTGGAGGCATTTTTGGTTGTCTACCAGAGTGGTGGGTGCTACTGGTATCTAGTGGGAAGAGGCCAGGGATGCTGCTAAATATCCTGCAATGCACAGGATAGCCCTCCACAAAGAATGATCTGATCAAAAGCATCAATAGTGCCTAGGCCAAGAAACCTTGCTTTAGAATCATCACTGAGTCCATGGAAAATACTAATTGTGTGGAGATGGAGTGCATGGGTGGGTGGGTGGCTATGTTTTCATTGGCTCAGTATGTTTATGAATTAAGAAAAGGTCAAAGGCTTGACATTTTTCACCTTCCAGTCTCTTAATGGATCAGCTGTTATTTCAAAGATTTAGACGGGGGGGGGGGGAGGAAGCCCTAGGTAAGTGCTGAATTTACTAGTATAGTGAAGTCATGTCCCTTCTTGTTTCTTGATCAGCTTCCAGAGAGAAAAGAAAGGAAATCACCCACAGACTGAAGTTTACACTTATTTTATGTTTGGGTTAATTAAACAGAAAACAAATGGCAGTCACCATTTGAGGGAAGGTGGTATCCATGTCTTAATTGTAGAGTCTCCAAAATGCCTTGCTCTCTGGGTAGTGAGTTGGTTACTCTGAGCTGCCGCTGCAAGCTGTCATTTTACTCTGTGATTTATAGGGTGTGTCACCTTCAGTCACTCAGTTCACGTTCTTTAGCTGTGTGTCTGCTGACTGGTTTCTATGCAACAGTTGATCTTGTGTTGGGAGCAGCTGGTTTCTCTTAAACGCCTGTGTCTATGTTTGTTGCATATCTATGACAATGTGTTCACACCAATATAATTATGACTGCATTAGCACTTGCCCTGTAAACCACATGATTCAGGGCTTTATGAGCAGGTAATAAAAACTCCAGGCAGAAACTTGTCTCAGACATGGAGCTTTGGGGGTGGGCGCAGTTGTAAATGGTCAGTGTTGGTTAGGACCTTCTAAAGTTTGTGGTCATTAGAACCCCCATTTATTGGGTATCCCTTTGCAGAGCCAAGGCTATGTGCTATGGGATTTTGATCTTTAATTATTTAGCTAAACATGGGACCTTGCCAAGTTTCATTCACTATCATTAATTCTTTCAACAAATATTTGAGTGCCTAACATGGGCTGGAGCAGTGATCCTTCAATGAAGAGCACAGAGTTCATATTCTCCTATAGCTTATATTCTACTGGATGGAGAAGAAGCAGAGAGGGAGAGTGGAGAGAAGGAAAAAGGGATAGAGGAAAGAAAAAAGGAGAAAGGATAGAAGGTAGGAAGGAAGAAAGCGAGAGAGGGAAGGAGGGAAAGAGGAGAAAATATCAGGTGGTAAGAGCTTTGCAGAAGATTAAATATCAGGTGGTAAGAGCTTTGCAGATTAGAATAGTGTATATTATTGCTACTTTAGAACTGTAGACAAGGGCAGGCTCTGTGGGAGGTGACCTGAATAAGGTGTCAGCCATGGAAGGGCATTCCAGGCAGAGGGACCAGCTAGGATAAGCTTCCAACACTCAAGGTGAAGGGAGGCCCATAGGCTGATACAAGAGAAGCAAGCGCAAGACTCAGCACCTGTGATAGCCAACAAGCAAGGCATCTAGGCCCTTCTAACTCTGGGTGAAGGGCTTGGTGTTTTTAAAGAGTGAGGGGTGAATGAGCTGATCGAAGTTTCAAACAGGTCCCTCTGGTAGTTGTGGACAGAGGAGCAGGGAGACCAGTTGACACACTGCTGCTGAAATCTAGATGGTGATATTGTGAACTTGTAGGCAGGGCCTCATATGCACCCCCTTTCAGGGAAGGAACGCAGCTGAGGAACACTTTGGGAGTGAGGTGCAGGCTGACAACCACTTCCTGCTAGAGGTACCATCCACATTTGATTCGTGAGATTAGGAGGGATGGGGAAAGAGCATGGCTTTTTCTTTTTAAATTTTACATACGTTTTTATTGATTTCATAGAGGAAAGGAGAAGGAGAGAGAGATAGAAACATCAATGAGAGAGAAACATCGATCAGCTGTCTCCTGCACATCCCTGACCGGGGATCAAGCCCACAACCTTGGGCAGTTTCCCTGACTGGGAATTGAAGCAGGGACCTCTTGGGTCATGGGTCGATGCTCTATCACGGAGCCACACCGGCTAGGCAAGAGCATGGCTTTTGACAATCAGTTTGTTCATCTGTAAAATGGAGTTTATAATGCATAATCTGCAGAACTGTGGTAACGATCAGCAAAATATAAAAGCTCCTAACCTGGTGCCCAGCAATAATCATTTTCTGTTCAGGCAAATCTGTCATTAACTCATATCAACAATCAAATATCCATGGCCATATTCCAGGGAAATGGAAAGCTAAAGTGCTACCTTTTCCTTGTTCTCAAGACATGATAAAACCACTCTTGTGTTTGAATTGATGTATATGGAGCCATTCCAGTTGCTGGAATTATTTATTTATTTATTTTTAGAATTAATTAATTGATTGATTGATTGATTTTTTTATTTTTGCTGCTCTTCATTTTCCACATCTCAGATCCTGTTTCTCTTTGGCTTCCCACATTTGCACAACTTTTAATATATACTGCCTCAAGTTGCCTTCCAGAAAAATAAAAGCAGTGTATGAGAATGTCCTAGTCCCTTTTTAAAAATTGAAGTATAATTTATATCCCATAAAATTCACCCTTTTAAAGCGTACAATTCGGTGGTTTTTAGGACATTCACAGAGTTGTGCAACCATCACCACTATTTAATTTCGAACATTTTCATCACCCCAGAAAGAAACCCTGTGCCCCTGAGCAGTCACTCCCCATTTCTTCCTCCAGCCCTTGGCAACCACTAATCTGCTTTCTGTCTCTATGGATTTGCCTGTTCTGGAGATTTCATATAAATGGAATCATACAATATGTGGCCTTCTGTGTCTGGCTTCTTTCACTGAGCATCATGTTTTCAAGACTTATCCATGTTATAGTCCTATTTCTGAGCTATATACTTATTTATATTTTTCAAAATAGGATTATTTTTATAGTGGTTATAGTTAGTAAGAAATTCTACCAATAAGTTTTATTTTATCACAAGACAGAGTATCTGTTTGATTAGTCAGAGTTTATTGATTTATTGTAATTATATTCATATATCTTACAACTAGAATATTCTCTTCTTGGTACGACTGCAGTGTTTCCATCAACAATTTCATTTCCCCCCTAGTTTTGTTCTTCTTTGTTCTCAGTTCATTTTTCCCCTTTCCTTCTCAACAGTCTTATGCAGGACTGCCACACGATAGCCCATGGACAAAACCTGGCTTACCACCTATTTTTGTAACTAAAGTTTGATTGGAACATGGCCATGCCCATAATTTACATATTGCCTGTGGCCGTTTCCATGTTATAATAGCAATGTTGAGTTGTTGCAAGAGAGACCGTGTGTCTCACAAAACCTAAAATATTTACTGGTTTGCCTTTATAGCAAAAGCTTGTTGACCCCGCTATAACGACTGACTGAGGACAGGACCTGTATCAGAATGATTTGTGAATCATTGTGACCTCTTTGGGCTGGGGCAACTCATCGACAAAATCATGAAGGTGATAAAAGCATTTGCTGAAATAACTGTTTTCCTCTACATGGGAAGGTTAAAAAAAATATTTCCATGAAAAAAGATATTAGAATAAATCTCGATCCAAACCAAGATGGCGGCAAAGGTAAACACCTAAACTGCTGCCTCGCACAACAATTTCAAAACTACAACTAAAAGACAAAACGTCTATCACCCAGACCACGGGAAAGCTGGCTGAGTGCAAGTTCTACAACTAGAAGGAAAGAGAAAAAAGCATTGAGAGGTGCACAAGCGCTGAAAAGCTGAGGTACGGAGGCACGCGAATCGGGCTGGTGGCGGGTGACTGGGTGCGCTGCTTTTTTCAACCTGAAGGGAGACAAGCTCCCGATTACTCTGAACTCCAGTTTCTGGGGAGACGCTGGGGACCCAAACACCTACGGGGAGAAGCTGGACTGTCTGCCATCGGGTCAGAAAGTGAGGGTGGCTTTCTTGCAGAGGTGTGCACAGCAATCATTGTTTACTGCGCTGGGGCACGGGACGTGGGGACTTGGAAATGTGGAGACACAGAGACGGCTGACTGGCAGTCATCGCTGTTTGCCACGCCCTAGCCTAGTGACTCCCTGAGACCTGGGCCCCACACAATCTACAAACCCACCCAAGCTCCGTGCAGCGGCTTTTGCATATGAATGGCCTACCCTATCGCAGCTTAACCTAACAAACTGCAGCTCTGGTCAGAGAGCTCCAAAACCTCCAAACCCCAAGCAAAAAGGAGAAAAACTGTAGTTCTCGCTGTAGCTCCTGCTGGGTGGCCTCAGACAGTAGCTGACCTGCACCCCATTGGAGATCCAGAAGCTGGTGTATCTAGTGGTCAGTGTGAGATGACACCAGATTTCAATTCCTCACATCCATAAGTGACACATTCAAGAGGCAGACTCAGTGAGCACCAAAGCCCCACTGAAGCAAGTCCTGCCCCCTAAGCGTTTCTCCAGCACAGCAGTTCTCCCATTATAGACACAGCGGGTCCTCACAGCCAATTGGCCTGGAGGTCAATTCCTCCCAGTGTACCAACAGCAATCAAGGCTTATCTACACCAAGACTTTGCACTTAGCCCACAAAGGGGTGCACCAAGAGTGTCCACCTCAGGTGATAGGCTGAACCACTGGTCACCTACCACAGAAAACCACTCCATCAACACAGGGAAGCAGCAAAATGGGGAGACAAAGAAACATGTCACGAATGAAAGAAATGGAGGAAAGCAAACTACTGGACATAGAGTTCAAAACCACATTTATAAGGTTACTCAAGAATCTTCTAAAAACTGCCGAGAAACTTGATGAGACCTCCGAGGAGCTTAGTGAGACCTTCAAGGACCTTAATGAGAATGCCAAAAAAATGGAAAAGGACCAGTCCGAAATTAAGCATACACTGTCTGAAATAAAGAATATACAGAATTCAACTGAAGATCAAAGGACCCCAAGAATCAAACCAAAGATCTGAAATATGAGGAAACAAAAAACACCCAACCAGAAAAACAAAAAGAAAAAAGAATAAAAAAATCTGAAGATAGTGTAAGGAGCCTCTGGGACAACTTTAAGCATACCAACATCTGAATTATTGAGGTGCCAGAAGAAGAGAGAGAGCAAAATATTGAAAACCTATTAGAAGAAATAATGACAGAAAACTTCCCCTACGTGGAGAAAGAAATAGACTTACAAGTCCAGGAAGCGCAGAGAACCCCAAACAAGAGGAATCCAAAGAGGACCACACCAAGACACATCATAATTAAAATGCCAAGGGCAAAAGACAAAGAGAGAATATTAAAAGCAGCAAGTTATTACCTACAAGGGTGCACCCATACGATTGTCAGCTGATTTCTCAACAAAAACTATGCAGGCCAGAAGGGAGTGGCAAGAAATATTCAAAGTGATGAATAGCAAGAACCTACAACCAAGATTACTCTACCCAGCAAAGCTATCATTCAGAATTGAAGGTCAGATAAAGAGCTTCACAGACAAGAAAAAGCTAAAGGAGTTCATCACCATCAAACCAGGATTATATGAAATGCTAAAGGGTATTCTTTAAGAAGAGGAAGAAGAAGAAAAAGGTAAAGATAAAAATTATGAACAACAAAATGACAACAAATACATACCTACCAACAAGTGAATCTAAAAATCAAGTGAATAAAAAATCTGATGAACAGAATGGACTGATGAATATAATAGAATCAGGGATATAGAAAGGGAGTGGACTGACAATTCTCAGGGGGAAGGAGGTGTGAGGGGTGCGGGAAGAGATTGGACAAAACTCGTACACCTATGGATGAAGACAGTGGCGGGGGGTAAGGGCATGGGGTGGGGTGGGAAATCAGGTGGAAGGGAGCTATGGGGGGGAAAAAAAGAGGAACACCTGTAATAATCTGAACAATAAAGATTTTTTTTTAAAAAAAAAAGAATATTTCTCAATATTTCAAGACAGAAAGAATGTTGTTGAACATAACTGTTACCTTGAGGATTATAAATGTCATATTTAGGTCACACACACTCATATATACCACCCAGTGGCATATGCATGTGTATCAAACTTGACAGCAGGTGAATTACTTAAACCTCCCTGAACTCGGGAAATGCAGGTTTCCTAGGAGCTCTAGCTGGAGGCTGCCACGATCGCACCACTTGGGCTCCCATTATGATCAGGACCCACATGTCTGGATTCTTGTACTAAAGCCCAGGCAATTTTCATGTCATTGCCTCTTTGCCTGTTTTATCTGGCTGAGACATTGCCCCAAAGCACTATTTGACTTGGATATTGCTTCCTTCCTCTCCTCCCTGAATTTGAGGAACGAGAAAGAATTTACAGTCATATTAGCCCTTGTGTTTTCTGAACAAAATGGAAACATGCTCTTTTTTGTTAATTTCCAATGCCTCTGGTGTAAATATGCCTCTGTTGTAAATATTCCCCTGTTGAGAGTATTCTCTTTCTTGACCACATGGAGCCTCAGCTTAAGTCTCTCATGTGCCCCATTATCTTTACCTTTCTATCTTCCCCACTAGCCTGTGGGCCTTTGAGAAAACAAACTGCTTCCTTTTCATGTCTCTGCTCTCAGGGCCCTAATGAAGAATGTGGAGCTTTCAAGTGCTGAGCAAATGGCAAGTTGATACATGTATGCATGTACTTAGAGCTTCAAGCATTTTCTTTCACTATGTCATTTTATTCATCCATAAATTGATTTTTTACAGAGAGGAAGGGAGGGGGATAGAGAGTTAGAAAAATCAATGAGGGGGAAGACACCAAGGTGGTGGCATAAGTAAACACCTGAACTTGCTGCCTCGCACACCACTTCAAAACTACAACTAAAAGACAAAACAGACGTCATCCAGAACCACAGGAAGGCTGGCTGAGTGGAAATTCTACAACTAGAAGGAAAGAGAAAAGCACACTGAGACTCAGAGGAGCTGCAGAAGTAAAGGCAGAGGTACGGAGGTGCGCATGCGGAGAGGGCTGGCAACTGAGTACGCGGCTGTCTTTTCCAATCAGGAGGGAGACACAAGCTCCCGACTGCTCTGAACTCCAGTTCTGGGCAAGACTCTGGGGACCCAGACTCATACAGGGAGAAACTGGACTGTCTGGCATCGGGCGGAAATCGAGGGTGGCTTTCTCTCAGAGGTGCTTGCAGCGATTACTGAGGGACACTGAGACCCAGGGGCCACTTAGGGTAGGGCTGACAGGAAGCCATTGCTGCTTGCTCTGCCCTGAGACTCTGCCCCATGCAAGCTGTGTGCAGAGGCTTTTGCATATGAATGACCTGGTACTTTGAAATCTAAACTTACCTAACAAACTGCAGCTGAGTCAGTGAGACCCAGAACATCCAAAAGAAGGCCCAAGGCCCTGCAGCAGCTTGCATTGCTTTACAGCTGGGCCTCATCTGGGCACCTCTAAAACCCAAACAAAGAAGAGGAATCTGCAGATCTCTCCATAGCTCCTGCTGGGTGGCCTCAGTCAGAGGCTAAGTTAGCACTTCCTTGGAGATCTAAGAGCCAGTGTACCCAGGAGTCAGAGTAGGACCATCCTGATTACAACTCCTCAGATCCATTAGGGACACACTCAGGGGGCAGATTCAGTGAGCACCAAAGCCCCCCTGAAGCAAGTCTTGCCCCATAATGGTGTCTCCAGCACAGAAGTTCTCCCATCATAGTCACAACTGATCCTCACAGCCAACTGGCCTGGAGGTCAATTCCTCCCAGTGATTTCAAAAACAATCAAGGCTTAGCTACAACAAGACTGTGCACACAGCCCACAAAGGGGTGCACCAAGGGTGACCACCTCAGGTAACTGGGGAGGCTGAGCCACTGGGCCCTATAGGACACCTAACACACAAAGCCATTCTATCAACACAGGGAAGCAGCCAGAATGCGAAGACAAAGAAACAGGTCACAAATGAAAGAAATGGAGGAAAGCAAACAACTGGATATAGAGTTCAAAACCACGGTTATAAGGTTTTTCAAGAATTTCCTAGAAAAGACCGATAAATTTAGTGAGACCCTCGAGGATATGAAAAAGGACCAACTAGAAATTAAGCATACACTGACTGAAATAAAGAATAATATACCGAGATCCAACAGCAGACTAGAGGATCCCAGGAATCAAGTCAAAAATTTGAAATACAAAGAAGCAAAAAACACCCAACTGGAAAAGCAAAAAGAATCCAAAAATATGAAGAGAGTGTAAGGAGACTCTGGGACAACTTTAAGTGTACCAACATCCAAATTATGGGTGTGCCAGAAGAAGAGAGAGAGCAAAATACTGAAAACCTATTTCAAGAAATAATGACAGAAAACTTCCCCCACCTGGTGAAAGAAATAGACTTACAAGTCCAGGAAGCGCCCAGAACCCCAAACAAAAGGAATCCAAAGAGGACCACACCAAGACACATCATAATTAAAATGCCAAGAGCAAAAGACAAAGAGAGAATATTAAAAGCAGCAAGAGAAAAACAGTTACCTACAAGGGTGCACCCATACGATTGTCAGCTGATTTCTCAACAAAAACTATGCAGGCCAGAAGGGAGTGGCAAGAAATATTCAAAGTGATGAATAACAAGAACCTACAACCAAGATTACTCTACCCAGCAAAGCTATCATTCAGAATTGAAGGTCAGATAAAGAGCTTCACAGATAAGAAAAAGCTAAAGGAGTTCATCACCACCAAACCAGTATTATATGAAATGCTGAAAGGTATTCTTTAAGAAGAGAAAGAAGAAGAAAAAGGTAAAGATAAAAATTATTAACAATAAATACATACCTACCAACAAGTGAATCTAAAAATCAAGTGAATAAAAAATCTGATGAACAGAATAAACTGGTGAATATAATAGAATCAGGGGCATAGAAAGGGAGTGGACTGACCATTCTTGGGGGGAAAGGGGTGTGGGGGGTGCAAGAAGAGACTGGACAAAAACCCTACACCTATGGATGAGGACAGTCGGAGAGGGTAAAGGCAGAGGGTGGGGTGGGAACCGGGTGGAGGGGACCTATGGGAGGAAAAAAGAGGAACAGCTGTAATAATCTGAACAATAAATATTTATTTAAAATATTTTAAAAAAAGAAACATCAATGAGAGAGAACCATTGATCAGCTGCCTTCTGCACACCCCCTACTGGGGATGTGCCTGCAACCAAGGTACATGCCCTTGACTGGAATCGAACTTGAGACCCTTCAGTCTGCAGGCCGACGACACTCTATTCACTGAGCCAAATTGGTTAGGGCCATAAATTCTTTATATTATTATTGTTTTTATAATAATTCATTTCATTAAAATTCAGGTGTCTGCTCTTTAATCAATCCATTCAGCTGTCACTGACAAAACAGCCATGTTCCCTGTGGGACATACATAATTTTGCTGGGTTGAACAATAGATATTACACAAAGAATTAAAATACTAGCACACATACACACATTTATAAAATATGATAAGAGCTCAGGAGAACAATGATTGAGGGCCATAGGAAAGTCTATATGCAGAATAATAAAAAGAATCTATACTGATTTAGACTGAGGAGTGTGAATGTCAAGATGCCAGTCAGAAACAAAATTCACTTCATTTAAATGAAAATATGTTAATAAAGGTTTGTTACTTCCAGCGGTGAGGAAGGGTTAAGGGAACTCAGGAGAGATGCCAACTTAACCAGAAAGTAGCATTCCCTGGAGAGGCAAGGGACAAGGGCTTAATGAATTAGAGCTGGACATCTGGTGATAGTAAGAGGAAGTCTCTCCCAGAATGGCAGCCAAGTAGGAAAGGGGTTGGAAACACCTGGACGTTCATCTCTTCCAGACCTCAGAATCCAGCCAGGAGCCAGCTAGCAAGGACACTTGAGTTATACAGAAACACAGGTGTCAGGGACACAGAGCAGGTTGGAAACGGGCGAAGAATGGATCAGGAAGTGGGGGATGAAAGGAGATGGGACTTTTGCGGAAAGCCTTTCCTAGGGCATGATATTTAAGTCATGGTATGAACCTTAAGGAATTAGTGGTAGGAGCAGATTTCCATTTAGAGGAAACAGAATGTGTGTAGCCGCTGAGTTGAGAAAAGTACTCAGTGATCACTGTGGCTAAAGCAGAGTTAAACAAGGCGTGGTGTGAGGTAGGCACCTTATAGGTATTAAACTAAGGTTGAATGTTTTCCCCAGTGCAGTGGGGATTTGTTAAGAGGGCTGAGCAGGAGACAAGCTGATTGTGGTGTGCAACAGTCTGGGGAAGGAGAGATGACAAGAGCTTGGCCAAGGATGGGAATTCATTCCCTTAAAATGGAGAATCCCCCACCCTTCTTAATTATGTATTATCAGAGTCCCGGTGCACGAAATTCATGCACGGGTAGGGTCCCTAGGCCTGGCCGGCAATCAGGGCTGATCTGTGGGGTGACCAGCAGGGTGATGGGGCCCCCACTTACACCCACCTTGGCTGGCCTGGCGCCACCCACTCGACAGCCCCGCCACCCACCTCTGCCTGCTGGCAGCTCCTGCGTTGAGCATCTGCTCCCTGGTGGTCAGTGTGCATCATAGTGACTGGTCATTCTGCCAGTCATTCTGCCACTCAGTCGATTTGCATATTAGGGTTTTATATAGATAGATTAGGCCACATTCAGAAAAGTTACATTTTCTCTTAACCTCACAGAACGATAAAAATAGGACAATAATATTTATTTAAGAGTAGATTACTGATATTTTTAATCCATTCATTATCATGGGATTGTAAATTCCTCTGGTTTAACTGATCTAAATTTCTTCATCAAAAACTCTGGAGTGATATGCCTTAGCAAAGGAATTCTAAACCGTGACACTATTAGCATTTTGGGTCAGCTATTTCTCTGCTGCAGAGGCTGCCCTGTCATTACAGGATGTTTAGGACCATCTCAGCCTCTACTCACTACATACTATCCCCACCCCAAGTTGAGACAACCAACATGTCTCCAGATATTGTTGAACACCCCCAATACTCTGGTGTTGCTGTTCTTTCTTCTGCATGGGGTTATTTTACACCTATTTTCCAGGGATTTGGGGTTCCCTGAAAGAAAGGCCGATGCCTCATTCTTCTCCCTGAAACTATTTCCTATGTACAAAGTCAGCATTCTTGGGTGATCAATATGTATAGGATGTCCCAAAATATGTATACACACTTAGGATAATTATTAATTCCAGTGGGTTAAATCTGAAAAGAATGGAGCATCAATTGAGCTATATTTGTAGAACAAGTGAATGAACATTGAAATGAACCTTAAATGTGATACAACTGTGAGCATGGGATTGGGGTTCAAGGAAACTTAAGTCATTCACTCCCACTACTGGTTCTTCTGATTAAAGAAAGGATCACTAGAAAGAGGGGAGGTCAGTTATTAGAGACGTCCCAGGATGTATAAAATATTTCTATTTCACACATAATTGCTTCAGATAAATCCATTAAGCTTTACAAATTCATTAGTTGTCTAGATTGGGTTGATTAATTCCTCTAGTCAGATTCAGTTAGTAAATTTTCTCTGAGCTGCATCTCCTTGAGTTGAGGTAATGTGATGGCTGACATCTAAGCTTTGAAATCAGAATTTGGATCAAATTCTGGATCTGCCACTTACTACCTTGGTGATATTGGCCAAATCATTTAGCATGCCTTCGTTTCAGTTTCCTCGCTGGTAAAAAAGGTGGTGATGAAATCTCTCTCACCATTAAATTAATAAATGTGATTTTTTATTACAAAAATTTAATTTGCTTTTGTTTGGACTACATTTTAGGGGGGAAAGCCTCTGTCAGGAAAAAAATATATATATATTTCTTCTGCTATTGTCCAAGTAGAATGTCCTTTTATTTTTCTAAAATAATTCTTACTTATGGTTACACAAGTAAATACACAGAAACATTTTTAAAATTTTTCAATTACAGTTGACATTCAATATTATTTTATATTAGTTTCAGGTGTACAGTGATTAGGCAGTTATATAATTTATGAATTGATCCTCCCAATAATTCTAGGACCCACCTGGCACCCTACATAATAATCACAATATTATGGACTCTATTCCCCATGCTGTACTTTACATCCCATGACTATTTTGTAACTATCAGTCTGTACTTCTTAATCCCTCCACCTTCTTCACCCAGCTCCCCCGTCCCCCTCTCATCTGGCAGCCCACAGTTTGTTCTCTGTATCTATGAATTTGTATGTTTTGTTTGTTCATTTATATTATTCTTTAGATTTCACATATCAGTGAAATCATGCAGTATTTGTCTTTCTCTGTCTGCCTTATTTCACTTAGCATAACACCCTCTAAGTCCATCCATGCTGTCACGAATGGTAAGATTTCATACTTTTTATGGCTGAGTAATATTCCATTGTATATATGTATCACTTCTTCATCCACTTGTCTGTTGATGGGCACTTGGGTTGCTTACATGTTTTGGCTATTCTATATAATAAAAGGCTAATATGCAAATAGACTGAATGGTGGAACAACCAAAAAACTGAACAACCAGTCGCTATGATGTGTGCTGACCACCAAAGGGCATGTGTGGAACATGGCGGGCATTGGCCGTGGCGGGATGGTGGAGCAGGTGAGTGGGGACGCCGGACCAAGGTGGGGCACTGGTCACTGTCATCAGGGCAAGCCTCTGGTGGTTACTGAAAATTATTTGCTTCCATGTGCCGCGGTCCTGCCCGCCGCTTGCACCTGCTGCTGGCGCCAGCCCCACTTGCACCCATTGCCAGCACCAGAGCCGGAGCCGCTGCTCACATCTGCTGCCGGCGCCTGGCACCAGCCCCGATTGCTCGGCGCCGTCAGCGGGTGTGGGTGGCAGCTGCTGGACCTGATTGCCCCTCAGGGCTTCTCCACCTCCCCCTGCTCCTGAGGGACAATTGGGGCAGCAGCTGCCACTTGCACCTGCTGCTGGTGTGGGCCCCAGTCGCTCCACGCCATCAGCGGGTGCAAGCGGGGCTGGCACCATCAGCGCGTGGGAGTGGCAGCGGCAGGAGAGGGGCTGCCGGCAGACATGGGACCAGGGCCTGTGGTGGGAGGGCCTTAGCAGGGGTGCAGAGGATGGGTTGAGACCTGACCCTGTGCCCACCACAGCCTTGCAGCCCACAGTTCCTTTCAAGGTGCACAAATTCATGCACTGGGCCCCTAGTTGTAAATAATGCTGCAATGCATATATGGGTGCATATATCTTTTTGAATTAGTGCTTGATTTCTTCAGATAAATACCCAGAAGTGTAATTACTGAGTAATAAGGTAGTTCTATTTTTATTTTTTTGAGAACCCAAAGAGTGGGATTCACCCCAGTGGGATCTGGTGTCTTCTGAGACCTCCCTTTGAGTGTGCCCTTTGTGGAGCTAATCAGGTGGTGGGCTGTTGCAGTCTGAAGCCAGCCACTGGGTACAGGGTTTCTGGGCCCTACGGAGGGCCACGAACGCAGGTCAATGTCAGTGCTGCCTGTGATGGGCCTGGGGCTACCTGTCAGGAGCTACAGGGTGATCCATGGTTGGTAGCTGCCAGTGCTAGACTTGCATTCCATGGGAGGGTCCACATTGCAAACTGAGGCTGTCTGGCACCAGTACTAGGCCTGGGTCCACTCAGCAAAAGTCTCAGGGTGCACTGAGGCCAGCCACACCCACCTGGGGCCCACAGACCTATGCGGTGCTGTGGGGGTCTCACGAAGTCATCAGAGTGGAGCGAGTGGTGTTCACCAGGCTAATGCAGATTCAGATTTGGTCATGTGAGGAGAGGGCTCAGCACAGGGACAATGTCAGCCATCCCTCCAACCCCCGCCCAAAGCCACACAATTCAGTTTCTCCCTATATGTCTCTGATGCCCCCCAAGCAGTTGTCCCTTTGAGGGAGCCCAAAGTGAATGCCTGCAAGTGAGAGTTTGTGAGCTGGACCTTTAAGAGGACACTTGGGTCTCCAGTAGACTTCCTTCTCACCTGGATGGATGGACTCCTCATTGATTCTCACAGCCAGATGTTATGTGGGCTCTTCTTCCCAGAACTGTTATTCCAGGCTAGGGAGCCCAGCATAGGGCTGAGATCCCTCACCTCTCAGAAGGGGCATCTGCAGCTGAGATATCCCTCTATATTCTCAAGCACTACACGTCGGTGTGGGGCCAACCCATATTGCGTCTCTGCCACTCCGGCCGGTCTCAATGTGGTTTCTTCTTTATATCCTTACTAGAGGCCTGGCGCACAAAATTTGTGCATGGGGGGGGTGGTCCCTCAGCCCGACCTGCACCCTCTCCAATCCGGGAACCCTCAGGGGATGTCCTACTGACAGCTTAGGCCTGCTCCCTGTGGTTCTCTGCTCTCTGCAGGGCCTGCCTGCTCCACACCATGGCAATGGGCAAGCAGGCCCTGCTGGGTGCTGCCTGTGGGCCACACTTGCCTGCTCCCAGGTCGCCACAGTGACGGCCAAGTAGGCCCAGCTGGGTGCTGCCTGCAGGCCACGCTTGCCTGCTCCTGGGTTGCCCTGGCAATGGCCAAGCAGGCCCTGCTGTCTGCTGTCAAGCTGCGTGGCCGGATCCACCTTGGGGCGGGTCCAGCTGCGCCACCCACCCTGGAGTCGCCGGTCTGGCCTTGCCTGGCTCCCCGGGCCCCACAGCAGCCGCGGCCACTGCTGGTCCGGCCCTGCCTTCCTCTCCGGCCCTTGAAGCAGCCTCAGCGGCTGCTGACCAGGCCCTCCCCCAGTGCAGGCACGCAGAGGCCCCTGCCACCCCGCCCCCAACACTGCATGCACAACCTCCTCCTGTCCAGTTGACCCATTATGGCATCCTGGTTAATTAGTATATTTCTCTATTTTATATATAGAGAGAGAGATGATAGGAATTCTGTTCAACTAGTCTTCAGATGGCTCTCCCGATGGATTGTTCTAGAACAGCCATGGGCAAACTACGGCCCGTGGGCCGGATCCGGCCCGTTCGGCTGTTCTATCCAGCCTGCCGAGCCGAAAGAGCGGAGGGTTCTCTTGCTCTCCCCTCTGCTCCTTTACTTTGAATTTATATTAGTTCACACAAACACTCCATCCATGCTTTTGTTCCGGCCCTCTGGTCCAGTTTTAAGAACCCATTGTGGCCCTTGAGTCAAAAAGTTTGCCCACCCCTGTTCTAGAATTTAGGTGTAATTTTCATGTGGTGATAGGAGGAGGTGAGTACAGTGTCTACCTACTCCAACATCTTGATTGGAACTCCTGGAAACATTCTTGTTATAAAGGATTCAAACTTGCAAAAATGCATAGAATAGATCCATGAAAAATATATTTCTCATTATCCCCACCACCATTACTTACACACTCAAAGGAAACCAGTCTTAACAGTTTGGTGTTCACATTCTTTATGTTTTCATATAATTTACTTTGTTTTTTATATAACTAAGATTATGTAATTTATACTGTGGCATCTTTTTTTTCAATTATCTATATGTCTTAAAAATATTTTTGCTATTATGTTCTAATAAATTATGGATTCTTGATATAAATATATTGTCTTATCTTGGACTTCCAGTCTATTCTTCATCTAAATTAAGTACACACAATAAATTAGAAAAAGTTGCCTAGAAACTTGCATCTTTACAAGCTTCCTAGAACAGATTGAGAAGAATGTCAAATGTATCATGTGTGATGCTTTTTGAATCGTGTGCTTTCCCACCATGGCATAATCAGACAACCTAAAATTTTTGAAAACACAACTTGTAAGGGGAGTTGGCATTGATGTTAGTTGGTGAGCTTCCATAATGAAAGGTACACAGAAAACTGTCAATTGTATTTGACATTCAGGTTTTCAAATCTAACATGAAGGCTGCCATTGCCCATTGTTGGAAAGTAACATACGTTTCCCATTCACTTTTGTGTGAAGGCATTGTGAAGTGTAAGTTCTATGGAGTGCTGTATTTGTGAGTCAGTGTGGGTATGTAATCCTTATAAAACTCTAATGAGGTTTATTACATTGATGGCAGAATGTACTTAATTATTAACCACCTTAATGTTTGGTTTGGTGTGGTTAATTTCATGTATTTTAATTTTATAGCTTTGTAAAAATAGGATCAAGTATAGAACTCGGAAATGAAGCAGAATAAATTGTGTTTTCTTCTCACCTTTTCTGTAAAGAGAATCATTATTTTTTCTCTTTTGTAACAAAATATTGATCCATTTAGAAGTCTAATATCTCTCTTGAAATTGATAGGAGAACTGCTTTTATAGCACCAAGAATACATTTCTACAACAGGAGTGCCATTTTTTAAAAAGCTACAAATCTGTTTCTAATCTCAAATTTAGTTAAGGAACACTTCTGATGGAGGTAGAGGATTGCCAAAGGAAAATGCTTTCCTGCTGCTAAAGAAATGATGAGGCAGGCACTCTGTTTATTTTTATAACAATGTATTTTGATCCTGTGACAAATGTTTCACCATGGCTTTAACATTTTTCCTATTCTAAACTAAATTGTATACGTTAACATTTTGATCTGTCTTGACTTCT
Source organism: Plecotus auritus (assembly GCF_963455305.1). Lineage (NCBI taxonomy): Eukaryota > Metazoa > Chordata > Mammalia > Chiroptera > Vespertilionidae > Plecotus > Plecotus auritus. The sequence goes on along the minus strand of NC_137784.1, from coordinate 4,006,189 downwards.
AAGAACACTAGGATGCATTGTTGGTGTTGAAGACTTTTCTTTCTGGTTTCATGTGGGTTTCATTTAATTACATGGTTGATGAATGTGTCCCATTTGCAAAGTATCAGGTAGGTGCTGTCGTGCAATAAAAGATGATTAAACCAACAGTTCTCCATCTGAGGGAGGGCAAACCCATCCCTAACTAACTTGGGCACAAAGCAGAGAGTATTAAGTACTATTAAGAGAGTTAGGAAAAACAAAAACACTGTAAAAGGAAAACAAGGAAGGAAGTTAATTTAAATCAAGAAAATCCTGGCGGTCTTCTTGGAACAGGTGAAAATACTGAAAGATGGGTGACATTTACTAGATTACCAGAACAGTGCTAGGGTTGGAAAACACATATTCCTCTGCGGACTGAAAAGCTTCAAATACAGCACAGAGATGGCACTGTGGCTGTGTATTTAAGGATATCGGGTAGGAACAGACCAGTGTTGTCCAATATGGCAGCCACCAGCCACATGTAGCTATTTAGAGTTAAATTAAACTAAATAAAGTTAAAAATTCTCCATCATCTTAGCCACATTTCAAGGGGCTGCAGGGGTGTGAAGGAGCGGTGGAAAGATTGTTAGTGTATCTCAAACGTTAGCAAGCACCTACAGGGCTTGTTAAGACATGGAGTGTTGGGACCCACCCTTGAAGATTCTGAATCAATAAGTCTGGGTGGGACTGGAAATCCCTCCTTTCTAGCGAGCTCCCAAGTGGGGAGGATCCTGCCAGCCAGGGGGCTACACTTGTGTAGCGCTGTTCAGTGCTTCTCAAATGATCACCGTTTTAAATTTGCCATGTTCGGTATTCTGACACATTTATTTTCAACAGTGCAAAACGAATTACTAGAAAAAGGGTTTTAACAATTGTTTAACTTACCAAATTGAAAACTATATTAGTGGGTTCGACAGACGTATAGTAACATTTTAATGAATATCATCAGAACAAATGTAGGAAAGAAGGAAAGACTGTGTAGAGAGGTTTCTAAATGATGACTCCCTATTTCTCTCTGTGTCTCCATGGTGAAGCACGCCGAGGGGTTCACGGACTAAGCTGATCCATGTACCATACTGGTGTAGTTTGAATTTTGACTTGAGGATCCTCACAGCCTTTGAGGAAGGAAATGATATAATCCAAGTCATAGGCAGAGAAACGTGGTGGCAGTGGAGAGGAGTGATGGAGATTGGACATGCCAAAAATGGAAAGGCCATTCCAAGGCCATGACAACAGCCAGGCAGAAGGAACAAGAGGGGGTAGATGCCAAACACGTTGAGGTCATAGAATCAGCAGGATTGGTCAGCTAATTGGATGTGGGGTGTGAGGAAGAGGAGAGATCTAATGATGACTTTGAGGTTTTGATCCTGAGCAACTGGAAGGGTGGCAATGGCATTCACCAACATAGCAAACACAAGAGGTACCTGAGTCACTTTACACTGAGGAGCAGATACAAACCTTTTTTGTTATCCCGAAGATCAGATTTAAGCTTCATTCATCCATGTGACTTTTCTTTAGGATATTAGTAGACTATTGTTTCAGAGGTGTACTTTATAAGTCATTATTACACACATCGGAAAAGCATCCTGCTGGGTGAGTGACTCATTTTCAGATGGTTTGCATGTGAGATGGACATTTAAATAATACAGACAAATAATATCCTAGTGATCCAAAGCACTATACAGCTTCAGAGCTTTATACAACTTAATCTCGATATTTAGAAAAATGTATTGCGGGTTTTTTGTTTTTTTAGAAAGGAGTTTTTCTTAATGTTTATTTTAAATTTATTTTAGGGAGAGAAATGAAGAGAGAGAGAGAGAGAAGAGAAACAAAACATCGATCCGTTGCTTGCCTCCTATACAAACCCTGACCTGGGATCAAATCCACAACTTGGGTATGTGCCCACCAGGAATCAAAGCCACCACCTTTTGGTGTATAGGATGATGGTCCAACCTACTGAGCTACACTGGCCAGGGCTGTATTGTCGTTTTATATATAAAAACCAGTTCTCCAAGAATAATGGATTACACTGGCCAAACTAATTATCTAAAAGATTGTTCTAAATATCATTTATTTACATATGGTGGTCTAGTGATGGAAGACATTAGATAGGTTCTATTTTAAACCCACAAAGGCAAATGATAAAGTTACTTTTGAATTTGACAAGAGTAATGGAATCTTTGGAGACTTCAGATCAACAAATCGATGTCATAATAATGCACTAGAAAGGTTCTGGGAAATCTCCCGGGGTTACTAAAAGCAGTTTGATGGTTTCTTTCTTGTTCAAGATCCATAACACATCTATCAGATTTAAACCTACAAACAGCAGTGCAACCATCTTGAGAATAGTCTCTTCAAGGGTCCTGTACTGTCCTAGGTGTTTGGGGCAAATTCCCATGATGTCAAGCAAGGAGATTTTATTTTCAAATATAACTCTTACTCCTTACACTTTTCAAAAAATGGATAATGCATTGTTTTCTATATCACTGAATGCTCTTAAGTTCACAAACTAAAAGAGATTTTGTTTGTAAAAAGTTGTTTTGATTACCTCAAGCAAAAATATGTTTTTCTCCTTTTTTTCTAACCTAGCTAGGTCATTTCAATATTCTATCCTCACCTTAAACTATAAACACTCAACCCATGTAAAGGAATTCCAGAATTCATTGTCACTTTCTTCATCCATGTTTCTTTGAGTCTGGTTGGATTCATTGCTTCTCTCCCTCCAAACTGCATTTCAATAATATGTTACTGGCTGAAATTAATGTTTCAACAATTAATTTAGTTTAACTCCTCAAGCAAATTAAAAGATGTATCTCTCTATTTAGGACCAAATGCCTGGATTAAGTTTTTTACCTCTTTCTGATGTTCCCTGCAATTTATACAAATCCAATCCCTACTTTCAACTCTCCATCCCTCCACACCCCTCCACACTAATGACATAAATTGTGGAAGCCACAAGATGGAGAAGACATCTAATTTTCTCAGCTAATGGACACTTGAGAGGCTACTGGGAGTTAGGTTCATGTTACGCGTTTATGCTAAACACATGAATAAAGGTGGGCTCTCTCAAAATTGTTACTCTTAAAATTGAGGCTTCCGGAGAATCCAGCCTTTATCTATCATTCCCTCTCTTTCCTACACTTTAATATCTTTACCCCTCAGCCATGGCATGCTCAGTTAACCCCCAACTTCAAAATCTAGTATAAAAAACAAGTACTCAAATACTTCTCCATCAACCCACCCAGTTCTTAAATCCTATTGCTCACCCAGCTTTCAAGAGAAGCTCCTAGAAATCATGGACTGTTGTTGTCTCTACTTCCCTCTCTCCCCATTCACTATTCCACCCGATCTAGCTTCCATCCCACAGCTGAACTAGAGCTACTTTTGCCAGCATCACCAAAGACCCGTCAGATTGTCAAGTCCAATGCCCTCTTCTCTGAGATCTTCCCACTCAGCTCCAAAATAGACTTTATGCTGACAATTCCCTCTCTAGCTGTCTCAGCTGGGCTCTTTATGACACAGCTCTCTCCAAGTTTCCCTCCCACCTCCTTCTCCTTTCTTTTGCTGATTCCTTTTCCCTCGTGAAATCCTGCAAGGCTGTGGTTTTCCAGGTTGTGACTCCAGCCCCTTTCTGGTTCTTGCTCCTAGTGACAACCCCCTTCACCCCCTTGGCGTCACCATGACCTGTATACTGCAGACCCCCAATTCAATATGTCTTACCCCAACTTTTATCCGAATTCCAAGTGAGTGAACCTTGGGCACTCAGAATCGACACACTTGAAATTGACTTCCTCTCCCTGTTTGTCCCTGTGTAAGTTTCCTATTGACGCTGTAACAGATTACCACAGATTTAGTGGCTTAAACCAGTGTAAAAAGTCAAAAATTGTTAGGCGTTAGTGCCTTTCTTCTGGAGGCTCCAGGGGAGAATCTGTTTCCTTACCTTTTCCAGCTTCTAGTGGTCACCTGTATTCCTTAGCTCATGACCCCTTCCTCCATCTTCAAAACCAGTAGTGCAGCGTCTTCAACTCTCTCTCTCTCTCTCTCTCTCTCTCTCTCTCTCTCTCTCTCTCTTTCTCCCTCCCTCCCTCCCTCCCTCTCTCCCTCTCTCCCTCTCTCCCTCTCTCCCTCTCTCCCTCTCTCTCTCCCTTCCTCCCTCCCTCCCTTCCCCTCTTATATTCTCTCTCTCTCTCTCTTTCTTTCCCCCCTCTCTCCTGCTTCTGTCATCATCACATCTCCGTCTCTACCTCTGGCCCTCTTACCTGGCTCTTAAAAGACCTTTGCTATACACTAGTCCACCTGAATAATCCCTAGAGTTCAGAATAAACTCTCTATTTCAAGATCCTTAACATAATCACATCTGCAAAAATCCTTTTGCCATATCAGGTAACATAATTTCTAGAACATGGCCATTATTCTGTTTACCACACCCCAAGACATTCCTCTCCATGTCTTTTATCAGGGAGTGCTTCTCCAGCCACTCGGCCAGTGAAGGTGGAAACTTCTGAGTCATCTTCCACACCTCTCTTTCTCCCATCCCTTACATTGAAAGTTTCCCAGGCTCTATGTGCTGCATCTGAATGTCCTTGTGAATAAACCATCTCTCATCTTAATCATCACTACCCTAGACTCATAAAATGCCATCTAAATTTTCTTTCCTGCTTCCTGTCCTGTTCTTCAACTCGATCAACTCTCAGATCCTGTTTCCAAGCTCCAGGTCTCACTATTCCCAATCCCATTACCATGCACGTTCATGCTTTTGTGACTTTGTTTATATGTTCCTATCTCCCAGGAATGGCTTTCTCCCTTCTCTACCTGATACTTTTGTTCATGCTCCAAGGCCAGCTCACTCATCAGCACTGTGACGCTGCCCCACATGCTCATGCAGAGGGAGTCACTAGAGGATGTGCTAGCGCAGCACCCGGTGTTTATAAACACAGTGGCACTTGTCACCATTTCTTGTAGTTCTCTGTTTCTGTGGCTATTGTTCCAGCATGTGATAAGTTTTATAAGGGCAAGACAAGGAATCATGTAAATTCTCACACTGGATTTCTCCTCATGGGAACCTTCTCTTACTCCCCAGGTAGACTTTATCTGTGATCCCAGCTCCTTTGTCAGTGATCCCATTGCTCCTTGGGTGTACACCTCTTTGCCCTAGAATTCACCTGATTGTGTGGCATTGGGCTATTACTTATGTATTTACTAGAGGCCCAGTGCACAGAATTCGTGCGGGGGAGGGGGTGTCCCTCAGCCCAGCCTGAACCCTCTCCAATATGGAACCCCTTGGGGGATGTCCGACTGCTGGTTTAGGCCCGATCGGATCAGGCCTAAACCGACTGTCGGACATCCCTCTCGTAATCCAGGACGACTGGCTCCTAACTGCTTGCCTGCCTGCCTGCCTGCCTGCCAGCCTGATTGCCTCTAACTGCCCTCCCCTGCTGGCCTGATGATCACCCCTAACTGCCTCTGCCTCAGACCCTGTCACCATGCCTTTATCCGGAAGGACATCCGGGAGATGTCTGGTCTAATTAGCATATTACCCTTTTATTAGTATAGATTCCCTAGAGATTCTTGAAAAAAAGACTCATGTACCTTTTCATCTATATGTCCCCTGAACATGGCAGCACAGGGAATGGCACACAGTAGTTGCCTAATATATATTTATTTAATAAATAATTAAAAATATGTGAATAAACTAGTATGCCTGTTGCCACCTTCCCCACCTGGTAAAACTTGACTCATTTAACTGTTTATTTCCCTGTTTTCTTGTCTCCTGGGCTGGATAATATACCAAAAGGTACGGGCTGTGACTAGTTTATTGTAACCTAATCACAAAATAGTATCTAGAACATTCTAGGCCAGCAGTGGGCAAACTACGGCCCGCGGGCCGGATCCGGCCCGTTCGGCTGTTCTATCCGGCCCGCAGAGCCGAAAGAGCGGAGGGTTCTCTTGCTCTCCCCTCCGCTCTTTCACCAGCAGCAGTGTTAACATGGCAACGTCGGGAAACACGGCCGCAGCTCCTTCTTCTGAGTGGGCGGATTTATATCCCCCATTCAGTAGAAGGAACAACCTCTCAATCTTCCAGAGGCTCCTTGTAATGCCCGCGGACGTGTCCCCCGACATCACCCTGGGAAGGCGGAGACACGTTATGTAGGGAGACACGCCCCTGGAGAGCACAGTATCAGAGCATTAGCTAAAAAGGAGACCAACAACACTGTTCCCACTGAAGTTGATGTTTTCAAGACCAAAAACCTTTCAACCCAGTCTACATGGCCATCTACATCTACGACCCGGGCATAATTTGGAAGTTGCACTAAAGAAAATGTTTAATTTACTGTTTACACATTTTGTTCTTTTCTATTTGTTTTAGTTTTAAATTATTTTATTATATTTAAGTTTAATTGGAAAGGCTTTTGTACCTTTCCTTTGTTAGGCAATTTTATTTTGCCTTTGCCATCTTCAATATAAGGTATGTTATTGTGCTATGATTCCTCCATTTTTTGAAGTTTCAAATTATAATAGTGTTTACATTCTTCTTGTTAAAATGTTTGAAATGAATAAAACTATTGAAATAATAAAAAAAAAAGACCGTACCCTTTTATGTAATGATGTTTACTTTGAATTTATATTAGTTCACACAAACACTCCATCCATGCTTTTGTTCCGGCCCTCTGGTCCAGTTTAAGAACCCATGGTGGCCCTCGAGTCAAAAAGTTTGCCCACCCCTGATAATCACTTCACTTTTCTGAATTTTTGTGTCCTCATTTTGAAAACTGGCCTGCCCCTACCTCAGAATATTATCAAGATCAAACAGGATTCTAGAAAGGCATCATGAAAAAGGACACAGACTGCTCTATGAGTGTAATTTATTGCTATGGTTCAACTTGGAGAAAAATGGCGTTTTGCTTTGTCTTGTGGGTTAAGGCTCCTAGAAATTCTTCCTCTGGCTGAGGGAAAAAGACTATAGGGAAAGCCTTAATGCCTGTCTATAATCTGGACAGTTACTGTAGGAATTGACTGTCTTCTCTCCATCTGGCCCTTCTCACTCATGACTAAGTATTCAAGAGGATAGGCTTCTTCCATTATCTGCTTATCAGAGCTGTTTGTGTAGGAACCTGAGGCTAAGAATCTTTGAAGCTATCACTAATTATATTAGCAGAAAAATACCTTACTCCTGGGGGATTACCTGGTTTTGAATCAACTTGAATATACAGGCTGGCATTCTTGGGTCCCTTTACCCACAACAGGGAATCCGGGGTATTTCAGGGAGGCCAAGCCTAGCTTGCAGGGTCCCACGTAATACAATTCTTTGAAAGGTAGAAAGAAATGTACTGTCTCTGTCTGATACAGGGACTTCATTAATGCCCTCATTATTCTATTTCGTAAGACTTAATGCTATGCTTCCCTCACGAGGCTTCTCAGTGATATCCAGAAACAAATAATTCATTCGTGTCTGCATTAATGAACACTGGACTTGACCAGTATATAAAAATGCATGGATATTCCCTGCCTGCTTGCTGCCCTTCCCCTGCCTTCTCCCATGTGAGGGAGCCACTAAAGGACATCTGAGTTGTATGATCTTTGGTGTCCAACTATCCCTTCTTGCAACTCAGTTAATTATAGGAAATCTCTTCTCATACACATGCTCTATAATGCCCATTCTCTATCCTCCCTCACTCCAACTCCTGCCTGATAAAACCTGCTTAGTGTTCTCTCTCTCTCTCTCTCTCTCTCTCTCTCTCTCTCTCTCTCTCTCTCTCTCCTCCCTCTCTCTCTCTCTCTCTCTCTTCTCTCTCATTCTCCTCACTCTCATCTCCTGCCTCACTGCCCAATGCTATTTAGGGCCTCCAAAAACCCACTGCAATTTGCTTCCTGCTAAAAATCAAAGCATTCTAGATCACCCATGCCAAACAGAAGAGGAGTTATACCACTTTAGCAAAGAAAATAAATTTCATTGAGTTTCGAAGTGGACTGATATAATAAAGAGCCAAAGATGCTATCTCTGAAATACTTGAAAGTGCTTAGAATCCCCCTTCAGAATTTGATGAAAGCCTTTGACCACCTCTATATTCTCTTCTTCTTCTTCAAAAAAAAAGTGTGTGTGTGTGTGTATTCCCATTCATTTCAGAGAGGAAGGGAGAGGGAGAGAGATAGAAACATCAGTGATGAGAAATAATCATTGATCAGCTTCCTCCTGCATGCCCCCTACTGGGGATCAAGCCCACAACCTGTTCACACGTCCGGACCAGGAATCCAAACATCACCTCCTGGTTCATAGATCGACAGTCAACCACTGAGCCACACTGGCCAGTTCTCAGTAGCCACATGTGGCTAGTGGCCACTACAAGCAACAGTGCAGATAGAGACCCTTTGGGTCTTCACTAAAGTTCAATGTACTGAAGTATTACTCTTGATTCTCAGTGTAAGATGGGTCTACAATGACACATTAAGTAAGAAACACTGTTTCTGAGGAGAAACCAAGATGGCGGCATAGGTAAACACCTGAACTTGCTGCCTCGCACAACCACTTCAAAACTACAACTAAGGGGGGATGAGGACAAATATGTGATACCTTAATCAATAAAGAAATTTAAAAAAAAAAAACTACAACTAAAAGACAAAACGGACATCATCCAGAACCACAGGAAGGCTGGCTAAGTGGAAATTCTACAACTAGAAGGAAAGAGAAAAGCACACTGAGACTCAGAGGAGCTGCGGAAGTAAAGGCAGAGGTACGGAGGCGCACGCACGGAAAGGAGCTGGCAACTGAGTATGCGGCTGTCTTTTTCAAGTGGGAGGGAGACAAAAGCTCCCAATTGCTCTGAACTCCAGTTCTGGGAGAGACTCTGGGGACCCAGACTCATAGGGGGAGAAACTGGACTGTCTGGCATCGGGCAGAAATGGAGGGCGGCTTTCTCTCAGAGGTGCTTGCGGTGATTACTGAGGGACACTGAGACCCGAGGGCCTCTTAGGGTAGGGCTGACAGGAAGCCATTGCTGTTTGCTCTGCCCTGAGACCCCGCCCCACCCAAGCTGTGTGCAGAGGCTTTTGCATATGAGTGGCCTGGTCCTTTGAAATCTAAAATTACCTAACAAACTGCAGCTGAGTCAGTGAGACCCAGAACATCCAAAAGAAGGCCCAAGGCCCCACAGCAGCCTGCATTGCATCACAGCTGGGCCTCATTTGGGCACCTCCAAAACCCAAACAAAGAACAGAAATCTGCAGATCTCTCCATAGCTCCTGCTGGGTGGCCTCAGGCAGAGGCTAAGTTAGCACCTCCTTGGAGATCCAAGAGCCAGTGTACCCAGTGGTCAGAGTGGGACCATCCAGATTACAACTCCTCAGATCCATTAGGGACACACTCAGGGGGCAGATTCAGTGAGCACCAAAGCCCCCCTGAAGCAAGTCTTGCCCCATAATGGTGTCTCCAGCACAGAAGTTCTCCCATCATAGTCACAACTGATCCTCACAGCCAACTGGCCTGGAGGTCAATTCCTCCCAGTGATTTCAAAAACAATCAAGGCTTAGCTACAACAAGACTGTGCACACAGCCCACAAAGGGGTGCACCAAGAGTGTCCACCTCAGGTAACTGGGGAGGCTGAGCCACTGGGCCCTATAGGATACCTAGCACACAAAACCACTCTAAAGCAGCCAAAATGCGGAGACAAAGAAACAGGTCACAAATAAAAGAAATGGAGGAAAGCAAACAACTGGATATAGAGTTCAAAACCACAGTTATAAGGTTTTTCAAGAATTTCCTAGAAAAGGCTGATAAATTTAGTGAGACCCTCGAGGATATGAAAAAGGACCAACTAGAAATTAAGCATACACTGACTGAAATAAAGAATAATATACCAAGATCCAATAGCAGACTAGAGGATCCCAAGAATCAAGTCAAAAATTTGAAATACAAAGAAGCAAAAACACCCAACTGGAAAAGCAAAAAGAATCCAAAAATATGAAGATAATGTAAGGAGCCTCTGGGACAACGTCAAGCGTACCAACATCCAAATTATGGGGGTGCCAGAAGAAGAGAGAGAGCAAGTTACTGAAAACCTATTTGAAGAAATAATGACAGAAAACTTCCCCCACCTGGTGAAAGAAATAGACTTACAAGTCCAGGAAGCGCCCAGAACCCCAAACAAAAGGAATCCAAAGAGGACCACACCAAGACACATCATAATTAAAATGCCAAGAGCAAAAGACAAAGAGAGAATATTAAAAGCAACAAGAGAAAAACAGTTATCTACAAGGAAGTACCCATACGATTGTCAGCTGATTTCTCAACAGAAACTTTGCAGGCCAGAATGGAGTGGCAAGAAATATTCAAAGTAATAATAGCAAGGACCTACAACCAGGATTACTCTACCCAGCAAAGCTATCATTCAGAATTGAAGGTCAGATAAAGATCTTCACACATAAGAAAAAGCTAAAGGAGTTCATCACTGCCAAACCAGTATTATATGAAATGCTGAAAGGTATTCTTTAAGAAGAGGAAGAAGAAGAAAAAGGTAAAAATAAAAATTATGAACAACAAATACATATCTATCAACAAGTGACTCTAAAAATCAAGTGAATAAAAAATCTGATGAACAGAATAAACTGGTGAATATAATAGAATCAGGGGCATAGAAAGGGAGTGGACTGACAATCCTTGGGGGGAAAGGGTTGTGGGGGGGCGGGAAGAGACTGGACAAAAATCATACACTTATGGATGAGGACAGTGGGGGGGGTGGTTTAAGGGCAGAGGGTGGGGTGGGAACCGGGTGGAGGGGAGCTATGGGAGGAAAAAGAGGAACAACTGTAATAATCTGAACAATAAAGATTTATTTTTTTAAAAAAGAAAACTTCCAAATAAAATTCTATTGTCTGTACCAAAAAAGGGACACTTTCTATTTTTATTTAATTCTTTAAGAAAGTTCATTCATTTTTTAAAAAATATATATTTATTCATTTTTTACAGAGAGGAAGGGAGAGGGATAGAGAGTTAGAAACATCAATGAGAGAGAAACATCGATCAGCTCCCTCCTGCACACCCCATACTGGGGATGTGCTCACAACCAAGGTACATGCCCTTGACCGGAATCGAACCTGGGACCCCTCAATCCGCAGGCCGATGCTCTACCCACCGAGCCAAACCGGTTAAGTTAGGGCAAGTTCATTCATTTTTATCAGGTATTATGTATTGCCTCTTCAAACGCTCTTTCTCATAGAGTATAGAAGTGCTATGCTGGTGGATTTCCATTTATTGAACTATCCTGATATTTCTGAAATAAATCATCCTGATTTTGGATTATTTTTATTTCAAAAGCTTTACTAGACTCTATTTATTACTTTATTTTGATATTTCATTTTTAAGTTCACAAGTGACATTGGTCACTAAAACTTTTTCTTAAGTTTATCAGGTTTTAGAATTGAGGCCATAATTATCTCCTATAATGTCTTGGTGTCCTTTAGAATTCTGAGTTTGGGATGGGGAAGGCCACTTAAAACTTTCAATTTCTTCTCTTATTCATTGAATTAGAGTTTTTTCCTCTTTATTATTGAGGTTTTAAAGTTGAGGTCTTCTCTTTTTTGTTTGATTCTTTATTATAATCTTGTTTTGAGTTATGGGGAGTTCTGAGAATGCTGGGTATATACATTGAAATACACCCAAATCCCCAATAAAATATAAGTAATTTTAACTGTCTTTCTGTTATTTTACTAGTATATAACTGCCTAAAACTTAGAGTTCATTATGTAGATATCACTGTAACTAAGATATGACATTCATGTTAATGAAGATATGCTTTATGTTTTAATTAAACACTTTCAAGAAGATTAATGATTTTATCAGATTGTTTTCATCTCACTTTTTAATTAACTTGACATGATTTGTTGATTAATTTTTACTTAAATGCCATTTGTGAGTATATTTCTTCTTGCATTTCAATAATGGGACTTCAAATCAGTGAGGGGAGGAAAGATGGAAATATTCATTTTTAAAAGTTGGGTAAATCGAATCTTAGGGGTGTGTACTCTGGGACAGGACCACAATGTTAGTAAGTATGTATCATTCCTCAGGCAGGGATTTGTTACATAGCCTACCTTGTGCCAAAATGGAGCAAAGGACTATGGGGGTCATAGAAGCCACAGTCTTGATTTGTCAAGAGTTTTCCAATAAAGCTGAGCTGACTTAACTACAAATACAGCAACATAAACATCGTGTATAAATAAGGTAAAATGTAACCAGGAAAAAATATAGTATTTTTTTAAGTTCATAAAAAATATAGTATTTTTTAAGTTCCCTGCACGACAACAGAATCGGGGAGATTTGGATGAATATCAGTTCTAGTGGAAAACACTTGGTAGTATCAATTGACTAGGACCTCTAATATGAGAGAGTTTGATGTGGGGCCCAAACGATGTACTCTGAGGCTGTGTGAACGGAATCTTAGTGTCTAAAATGGAGAAATCACTGCAGCTGCTGTTCTCTGCACTGCTCGGAACACAGCAAGGAAAGGCAGAAAATAGCCAGGCTTAAAACACATACACACATACACAGATACACACACACACACACACACACACACACACACATACACACTGGCTCTCAGGCAGTTCATCAAAAGCTAATATGTAAATTTCCCTGATTTATCAAAAAATGGCATTAAAACATTCCAAAGAGTATCTAAACAGCTTCAATAGATCTATTCCACCTTAGTAACTGATGATGGGCTGCATGTACATTTTCTATATAATCAATTTAATCATTAATAAAGCATTTTGAATGCATTCAGAAATACATTATTTCATTAGCAATAATCAAAATATTAGAATTGACTTTTTCAACTTAAAAACTTTTTAATGTACTTTGGCTTTGCAATCATCTTTCAGCATGTTTAAGAGTTTTAACCAATATATTTTTATCATCCATTATGTCCAATTACATATTTATAATTAATGTAGTTTAAAATTGAGCTACCATTCACTCAACCTTTTATATATGTCCCTTCTGGGATTTCATACTCCTTTTTCACTCCTTTATATGATTTTATCTTTCATAGCAAATCTTTCAATAAATCTCAACTATTTTAAAAATTAGTTTTATGATAATATATATGATCAAACCATAGAATGAATTACTTTAGTACTTTACGAATTTTTACATTTGATTTTAAATAATTTGAATTAAATTTTAACTAAATTCTTAACTTTAGATGCTGTTTTACCTGATTTGTTTCTTTAATTTGTATTATAATTTTCACCTGCACTTATTTAAAGTTTATTTTCCATTTAAATTTAAAAATTTTTAATTGTTATATATAATAAGGAAAGACTGATAGCCCGTTAAAATTAGATGATTTGGCCCTAACCGGTTTGGTTCAGTGGATAGAGCCTCAGCCTGCAGACTGAAGGGTCCCAGGTTCGATTCCGGTCAAGGGCATGTACCTTGGTTGCGGACACATCCCCAGTAGGGGGTATGCAGGAGGCAGCTGATCAATATTTCTTTCTCATCAATGTTTCTAACTCTCTATCCCTCTCCCTTCCTCTCTGTAAAAAATCAATAAAATATATTTTTTTAAAAATTAGATGATTTGTTCAAAGTAAAAAAAAAAAAAATTAGAAAGTGTCATTTGAAAGCACCCAGGCTGAAATCAGGAGTAGCTGAAACAGTTCCATTACATATAAAGTGCCAAATTTTTAATAGAATGGCTTTCCATGCAAGTATACATTGACTTACTTTTGTGAGACTTCTAGCATTTTTAGGATTCTTCTACTACCTTAAGTGTACTTAACTTTCAGAAAATACATACCAGTCACTAACATCCAGCATTCCACTTAAAGCTATTAAAGTGATTAAACATACAATAGACAAATTTGGTATATTTGGCTTCTTGGAAAATTAGCTTTTGGCTATTTGGCCTCCCTATGTGAAGACTACGTAGAGAACCTAATGTAAGATTATGAGGTGTAAAAAAAAAATCTCAAGGAATATAGTGCTGAATCATTTTCTACAATTTTAAGAATAGATCAAAATAAAAGGTTAATTATGATAGAATGAGTGATTTAGACTAGCTGTGCAGAATAATTTTCTGTCATTTGGAACATGAATATCAGCCACATAATTGATGAAAAGGATATTTATCCTGAGTTTTAAAACTAATTGGTTTACATAAATGCTGGCCTTGGAAAAATTTAGTCAGAAACTCATTCAGATTTTTCAGTAAGTGATCTTTCAATGAATAGGGCATCTTTTACATACCTTCTTAATATGTTAGACTTAATATGTTAAACTAATATGTTAGACTTAATATGTTAGACTTAATATGTTAAACTAACCCCTTCTTACACTAGTCTCACCTTCTGCATTACATCACCTGAGATTTGCCCGGTTTGGTCCAAAGTGGAAATGATCACTGTCATTTCCCAGAACAAAGGATGCAAGGACCCAAGATCCCTCTGAAGGCACAGAGTGAACGAGCAAGTGAGATACTCCATTGTGCAAAGCAGGTCCGCAGAGGCTAATTAAATTTGGAGAGAGAAAACTAAAAATTGGCTCAAGTGCTTCATGAATGGGATCAGTCTTAAGATCTTTCCTCATATCCCCAAACTCATTGTTTCTAGTGTGTTTGCCACGCTAATTCATTAGCAAGGGCAATTTGCAGTTTCCAATCTGAAGGAAGAGCTGAGGGTAGACCCTGGCTGACACGTTGCCATAGTGATGACATTTGAGCTTCTTTGCAGTGGTGAATTTGATTAGTCAGTTCCGTGTTTTCCCTCATTTCACTTCGTTACACAGGAAAAGAAACTCGTAAAAAGATTGTTGCATGTGTATTTGTATCTGATTGAAATATAAATATTTTTTCATGCTAGCCCATCTTTGGAAATGGCAAAAGCCCAGCTGTATCTGCTCAGTTAAGAGTTTAAACAAAACTCAGTTTGCCCTGACGCCGTAATGAAACGAAACGCATGAAGCCAGGGAGTAGAAGCAAGCAGCATGCTTCATGCCAGAGTAGTTGTAACTCAGTTATCTTTACCACTTCTGTCTGGGCCTTCTGGAGAAAGAGTCAGTCTCCATACAATTGTGTGGATTGGTTGGCGAGCTCGTAGTCCATCTCCTTATTGAAAAGAACAGGAGTGGGAAAAAGAAAAGGAGGGAGTGCAACACTGTCTTTGCTTGGAAATGTATTTGTTGATGGCCAAGCCAAATCCAAGGGATTTTCAGTTCTTGAGTGCTTGAGAGAGAGAGAGAGAGAGAGAGAGAGAGAGAGAGAGAGAGAGGGCCCAGTGGAAATGGGAATGCTTTTTGTTAGAAGGAAGCCTTGTTATCTCTGTTTCAGAAGGCACGTGACAGGGAGTCCCAGGGCACAAAGAAAGAGTAAGGAGGGAACATGCTTCTCTTTTCTCCTATCCATTTACATTTGGTGGCCCTGATTAGAAAAAACAAAAACAAACAAAAAAACCTATTAGCAAATAGCCAGCAGATGGCACTATTTGGTTTAGTGCTCCATTCGCCTCCTGATTCTGTTTTGTTTTTTAAAGGAAGTAGCATAAAGAAGGTCTGTTTAAATTTCAGATCTAGCTGTTATAATGTGTCATCATAGGTCATTTGGTTACACTTTCTAAATTCAGGAAATAAAGGAAAATAAAAGAATATGCCTTTCTTAATAGCTGCATGTCATGATATTGTATAGCACAGTGTTATAATTTTCAACTTTTTGAAAATGATAGAAAATGGAGGAAGGAGTAGCTTCCAGCTTTCATCTCCTGCATACACATGCACACTTACATACGTCACTGTCAGACAGTTCTCAGAAGTGTGTTATCTCCATATACTTAGTTTCATAGAACCTCATTGCTCATCTGCTCACTCATTGAGGTTTGTAGCCACTGCTATAGATGATTCGGCAAATACTGTAGAATGAACCTTAGTAACTTAACCAAGGGGGAAGAATGTATGAGTAACCATGTTGGAAACGGCCATTTCATTCCTGGTGAGGGGAGGGTGGAGTGAGGAGAAGAGTGAGTCCTGTGATCTGTAAGGGTCCTTCCAGAACTAACAGGTTTTATATTCTATCTAATGATAATTGAGCTCTCAGAAGGGACTATAGTCAGCACCATTGTCTTATCTGCCCAGGGCTACAAAATCCTCCATGTTTTCCTGGATGCAAATGGGGCACATAGAGTCCACTCCAGAAATCCTGTAGCTTTGAACCTGGAAAGTGATAGCCCCTTTCCCTTTGTTCAACAGAAACATTATTTCCTGATTGCTAAAGGACAAGTTCAGCTGTTATTAATGATGTTCTAAAGTCTAAGATTGGCATTTTCTTTGACTTTTGCTGTCTTCTTTCTTCCTTCCCTTCCTTCCTTCCTTCCTTCCTTCCCTCCCTCCCTCCTTCCTTCCTTCCTTCCTTCCTTCCTTCCTTCCTTCCTTCCTTCCTTCCTTCCTTCCTGTTGGTGCAGAAAGGGCTATATACAGTTATGTAGGCTTTAAATTTTTGAAGTTACAAAAGACAAAATATTCCTCAAGCATTTAAGTTCAACTTATAAATCTTATTTTTCTGCTTACAATTCTAGTAACTTTTTGTATATAATAAGAATAGTTTCATAGAGGGTTTTGATTAGTGTTGAATCAATTTAATTTGAACAATATAAACTCAAAAATTGCTCTCATTTCTAAACTTAATTAGCTAATTTTTTAAATTTCTTTATTGATTAAGGTATTACATATGTGTCCATATTCCCCCATTACCCCCCCCACCTCCCATTCATGCTCCCACCCCCCTGTTGTCTGTATCCATTGATTAGGCTTATATGCATGCATATAAGTCCTTTGGTTGATCTCTCCCCCTTACCCCCACTGTCCCCTACCTTCCCTGAAGTTTGACGTTCTGATTGATGTTTCTCTGTCTCTGCATCTATTTTTGTTCATCAGTTTATGTTGTTCATTATATTCCACAAATGAGTGAGATCATGTGATATTTATCTCTCTCTGCCTGGCTTATTTCACTTAGCATAATGCTCTCCATCTCCATCCATGTTGTTGCAAATGGTAAGAACTCCTTCTTTTTTTTTTTCAAATTTTTATTAAGGTATTATATGTGTACATATCTTACCATTGCCCCACCCCACTCCCATACATGCCCTCACCCCCCAATGTTTTGCATCCGTTGGTTACTCTTATATGCATGCATACAAGTCCTTCAGTTGATCTCTTATTTCCCCCACCTCTCCCTAACCTTACCGCTGTAATTAGTCTGTTTGATGCTTTACTGCCTCTATAACTATCTTTTTGTTCATCAGTTTATAATGTTTTTCATTATCTCCAAATGAGTGAGATCATGTGGAATTTTTCTTTCATTGACTGGCTTATTTCACTTAGCATAATGTTCTCTAATTCTATCCAGGTGCCTACAAATGGTAGTAATTCCTTCTTTTTTATGGCAGCATAGTATTCCATTGTATAGATGTACCATAGTTTTCTGATCCAGTCATCTGCTGACGGGCACCTAGGCTGTTTCCAAATCTTAGCTATGGTGAATTGTGCTGCTATGAACATAGGGGTACATATATCCTTTCTGATTGATGTTTCTAGTTTCTTGGGATATATTCCTAGAAGTGGGATCACTGGGTCAAATGGGAGCTCCATTTTTAGTTTTTTGAGGAAACTCCATACTGTTCTCCACAGTGGCTGCACCAGTCTGCATTCCCACCAGCAGTGCACGAGGGTTCCTTTTTCTCCACATCCTCGCCAGCACTTGTCATTTGTTGATTTGTTGATGATAGCCATTCTGACAGGTGTGAGATGGTACCGCATTGTTGTTTTGATTTGCATCTCTCTGATGATTAGTGACTTTGAGCAGGTTTTCATATGTCTCTTGGCCTTCCTTCTGTCTTCTTTCGAAAATTGTCTATTTAGATCAGTTGCCCATTTTTTGATTGGGTTGTTTATCTTCTTTTTGTTAAGCTGCATGAGTTCCCTGTAAATGTTGGAGATTAAACCCTTATCGTTGATATCATTGTCAAATATGTTCTCCCATGCAGTGGGAATTAGCTAATTTTTTTATTTTAATCTACATTTATAAAATTAATATATTCTGTTTTCTGTTTATTCAAGTATCTATCTAACTGGGCAAACTTGCAACTCTAACTGGCAGAATCTTTTTTAAAAACCTAAACTACTTTTATAAATCAAATACATGCATTCATTTATTTAACAATTGTGTATATTTAAGTTCATCACCATTTTAACTTTAAATATTTCAACTGCTTACCATTAAAACTTTAAAATATTTAGGCTTTTGCCATTTAAACTTTTCAATATTTCATTTTATTGACTACTTAAAATACCCATACTTCTTTAGAAAATTGAAAGTTCACTGTAAGAGTCAATATTATTCACCAAACAATAAAATCTGTTATACTTTTTAACTTACAATCACAAATCTAAACTCAATTTCACATTTAAAATTGGAATCAAAAGGCTAATACATTTAATCAATTGACAAATACTGACTAAGCAATTATGTCCATTTTCTAACATGCTAAAAACTCTTAAATATTAAATATGTTTCAGTCACATACCCAGATTGGAATGCAATTACTGAATGTATTCCTAAATTTAAAACAAAAGGACCGTATGAAATTCATGTATTAACTCAATTGAGTTTCCATCATGGGTTGCCTGAGGATGCTAACGTGGTGACTGAAGGGATGCAGGACATGGAGGCTCCTGTTATCCAAGATGCATGCCATGAGCCTTGAGGGACTTCCTTTATGTAGAATCACCATGACAACATGTGATTCTAAATCCATTTCTTTACCCAATTTTTAAATCTGATATGAGTTTAAAGAAGCCAGCTTTATTTGTATTGTCTTTCTGGCAAAAAAAAAATCTTAAAATATTTAATTCAAGTAGTTACTGGACTGAACGAAAACAGGGTTCACTCGGCCAGCACCCCTTTCAGCAAAGCCAGTCTGCTGACACCAGGTGGTGGTGAAAGAAAGAATGCTTTATTGTAAAGCGCTAAACAGTGGGGAATGGGGAGCTTGCGCCGAACAACACGAACTTCCATCTATTTATTGGCTTTCAAAGTGAAATTGAAGGTACGGGTCTTCAACATAGAACCAAGATATCCTTGGGTATCTTCTGATTGGTTGGAGCTGGAGTTACAAAGAGATATTTTAGGATTTCTCATCATCAACCCTTCGGCGCCATCTAGTCTGGGGTTTATGTGGCTGTGGTCAGTGAGAGTCAGCAGTTTTCTATCTTGTGGGGGTTCTGGTTCCTGTAAAACAACTCAAGGTATATGTCAGTGCGTTATCTGTGATTCCAGAGGGGGAACCAGTGCCCCAAGACCTTGATTTATGCCTGAGAAAGTTGACTTAGGTGAATGCAAGGAAAAGGGATCTGGGTCTGGTTTCTTGCAAGTGAGAAAATGAGGGGGGGGGGCTTTGCCAAGAAGGGATTCTGGCTCTAAAGATAATCTGAGGTCATCCCGTGGTATCCTGAATCACTTTCAGTCCTTTGGTTCTGTTCCTACATGGAAGGTTCCCACATGCCCACATCAGCTGAATCCTCTATGTAGGCAAGTGAGCTACAGTTTACTATAGACTCCCCGGTCCCCAAACAACACCCTCCCAGGCCAGACAGGGTTTCTCAGCCTCAGCATTATTACCATTTGGG
Source organism: Plecotus auritus (assembly GCF_963455305.1). Taxonomy (NCBI): domain Eukaryota; kingdom Metazoa; phylum Chordata; class Mammalia; order Chiroptera; family Vespertilionidae; genus Plecotus; species Plecotus auritus. The sequence continues at coordinate 3,986,504 of NC_137784.1, read as the reverse complement.
ACTAGATAATTCTCTGTTGTGGGGGCTGCCCTGTATACTGTATGATGTCTAGTATCCTCCTACATATCCTCTATCCATTAAGATACCAAGAGCAGCTCCTCCCTCCAGCTGTGACAGCCAAAGATGTCTTTAGACATTACCAGATGCCCTGTGGTAAGCAAAATTACCTTCACACACGCACACACACACACACACACTCACACACACACTCACACACACACACACACACTGAGAACTACTAGCTGGGGCGATCAACTGCCCACTGAACACAGAGCAGAGCAATAGGACCACGTGTGACATGACTGTGTTGTTATTTTTCTTACATCCTACCAGTGTGCTCAGTCTGTTCCCTGCCTGTCTTCCTCTGGGTGTGTGAATATATGCTCCCTGCTCAGACCCAAAGGCAAGACTCTGCTTCTGGGAACTGAGCACCATTTTTGTGTTTATTTTCAATTTCTTATTGTCTTTGTCAGCCTCCATGACATTATATCTATGCTTGGTAGATAAAAGGGTTCTGTGTCAGCTTTTAGCTTTGTATTAACAGTTGCTACACAAATTCTGCTATTAAAAACATCCGTTTATTTTCATGTAGCATCAGGAAGTGAGCTTTAAAAGCACTGATATTTCTATACATGCTCATTGTCCAGCCCAGGAATCCAGTTTCACGTGAACTTCCTGACGCGATCTTTTTTTTCACATAAACAGCGATGAACTGGAATTTTTTAAAAAGTCTACATTGGCAACATTTTTGGTTATAATATTTTGGAACCCAAAATAATAAAAATGTGGGCAGTAAAAGAAAATACAAAGTCTTAAAACCTGGGAATATGGACAAGCTCAGAGATGAAAGGGAATCCTATGGCCTGATCGCACATGCTACATGATAAATCATTTCTTCTGGGAGACGATAGGACCTGCATCTTGCCTCACAAGAGGACTATACTGCTCCATCTAGCTTTGTCTCCAAATACCACCCTTCGGAATTAAGGACAGATTAAATTACCCAACAAAATAAATGAGATTACTGAAACCCATCTTGGTCAATGAAACATTTTTTAACGATAGAAACCTGGAAAAAAAATCATCTTTAGCTAGTTCCCCCTGCAGGCTTGGTGGAGGTCTTTGTGAACCCTTCACCAACATCTGCACTCCAAACTTAGCTGCACATGCATGCTTTCTTAAGCATGTCAGGGCAGCTGGGTTAGTGAGAACTCCGTGGACGTGCATGCCTTTCCCTAACATGTTTCTTATGGGCTGAGCGTGCTAGCTAGCCAGTCTTCACAAGGGTGACCCATGGTGATAATTGGGTTTGTGTGAGATCCTGTTAACATGAGGAGGGGCTAAATAAAAATGGTGTTAGAGGACACACTGATAATGAGCTTTCAGAGGCCAAGGAGAGATTCCACATGAAAGTCTTTGAGGAAACTACATATTTCCATTGGTAGTCCTGTTGGCTCCCATTTGGAAAACAAAAAGTGTGTTGTCCAATAGGGTCACCATCAAAGCATTGAGTAGCATGAAAATAGGTGGAAATACTATTAGATTGGTGCTACATAGACCCAATATTGATCTATATGGAAATAATAGAATTAATGTTCTAAGCATAATAATTAGATAGAAATTGAATTAAATTGACCTGCCAGAAGGTTTTGTACTGAAAATTTCTGCCCTGCAAATGTTAGGAAACTTTGGACCATAAGGATAGATAAAATGAACAAAATCTAACCTTATTATTGTCCTACACGGAACCTAAAAAAAAAAAAATCCAATATTTAAAAGCAAACCCAAGAGTTATTTACATATAACGTGGGACATCATATTAAAGAGCATATTTGAACTTTAGTTAGGCTAATTTTGCATTAATAGCCATGACTTTTATCTCATAGCTTAATGTTTATAGTAGCTGTCTACAAACTATGGCCCACCTGCTTTTGTATACAAAGTTTTATGAGAACACAGTCATGCCTATTTGTTTACATATGGTCTGTGGTTACTTTTGTGTGACAATGGCAGAATCAAATAGTTGCAACAGAGACCATGTGGCCTCCAAAGCTGAAAATATGTACTTTCTGGCCCGTGTCAGAGAAAGGTTGCTCACTCCTGGAAAAATCCTTTGGCAGGCAGTCCTTTCCAAACTGAGACGATGTCTGCAGCCACAACTGAAAGGAAGACAAGTATTTTGTTGTCGCTGCTTTTATACACAACGGGTCATGGTTTTAATTAGGAAACGTATCACCGCTATCCAATCCTTACTTAAGGGAGTTGATGAAAGACAAGGGAGAGAAAAGAACATTCACTTTTTAAGGAAGACATTTCATGATCTGTTATGCTTGATTTTCGTTCAAACGAATTTTATGTTTGCAAATTCCTCCATAACATGAAACTTGTGTCCAGAGCAATATAAATAGTCAGTGGGATGGATCATTTTTGATAAACCACCCCTTTTGGGCACTGTGCAAAAAGAATGGCAGACTTTATACTGAATTTTTCAAAAGACCTAAGGTAAGGAAAAGAGAGGAGTCATTTAAATGAACCTGGAAGAAAATGAGCAACAATTAAAAGAAGAAGAAAAAAATCATTGAATACAAATAACGACTCAAAGATAAATAGACTTTTTCTTTCATGTTGTACTGAATAAAAACAATAGCTAACGTTTATTGTTCTACCATATGCTAGGTAAATTACACACTTTATCCATTGATTCCTGCTCTTCAAAGCAAATGTGGTAATGATTGTTTTACAATGGCACAAACTGAGGCTCTGAAAGATGAAGAAACTTACCTCCGTATGAATATATAGCCATCTGACTCAAAAGCCAATGTGTTTCTTTTCGGATTCTCTTAGATTTATATAAGTAATGTTATAGCAGCCCTGGCTGGTTTGGCTCAGTGGATAGAGCGTCGTCCTGGGGACTGAAGGGTCCCAGGTTCGATTCCGGTCAAGGGCATGTACCTTGGTTGCGAGCACATCCCCAATGGGGAGTGTGCAGGAGGCAGCTGATCGATGCTTCTCTCTCATCGATGTTTCTAACTCTACCCCTCTCCCTTCCTCTCTGTAAAAAATCAATAAAAATATATTTTTTTAAAAAGTAATGTGATAGCATCATTGTATCAAATTTAAAAATAGGCCCTGGCCAGGCAGCTCACTTGGTTAGAGCATCATCCTGATACCCCAAAATTGCAGGTTTGATCCCTGGTCAGGCCACATATAAGAATCAACTAATGGATGCATTAATAAGTGGAACAACAAATCAATGTTTCTCTCTCTCTCCCTCTCTCTATATAAAATCAATTTTTAAAAGTTGTCATCCTTAAAAAAAAAAATTAATTAATCAAGTGAACCACTACCAATTAGTGCTATAACCCAAATCTGCCTGGTAGTGATTTGATGATGTATCAGTTAGTTAACGCTGTGTAACAAACCGCCCTGACAGGTAGTGCCTGAAAATAATTATCATTTGTTATGTCTCCCAAGTTTGCTGATAAGCTGGATGTTGGCTTCTCTGCTTTTGGCTTGGAAGGAGCTCTGCCACGAGTGCCCGCAGTCCTTCTCTTGGGACCAGCAGGCAAGCCCAGGCATATCGTTTGCATGGCAATCACACAGTTTCAAGAGAACAAGTGGAAACACTCAAGGCCTCTTGAATCCTGGGATCAGGACTAGCAAACTGTCAAATGTCCTCATTCCATGGGCCAAAACAATCATGTGGCCAAGCCAGGAGTCAGAGAAGTACACCCCGCCCACAGTGTACTACAGCAAAGGGCTGGGACACAGGGAGAGGTGAAGGATTGGGGCCAATCTTTCACTCACAGGCTAATAAAAGTACATTAGTCCAACTGTTATAAGTTTGGATTATCTGAAAGCCAGACTCAGAATTGTGCTTATTTTTCATTGTAATTATCCTGTAACCAAAGAAGCAGCCAACTATTGTTCTCCACCAAGACCTCATGAAAGCAACATCTGAGGTCCACATGGAGGATTCTGGACGCACAACCTCACAGAGTTCCTTGGAGCCTTTTCAACCACCTGAGTTCTGTTTTATACTAAATTCTGCCCCCAAAGTAGCCAGCACTTTAGAGTACAGGCATACTTCGTCTTATTGCACTTTGCTTTATTGCGCTTCATAGCTGTTGCGTTTTTTACAAATTGAAGACAAGTCTCTCCAAAAAGATTCTGACTCACTTTATTGTGGTGTTCTGGAACTGAACCTACAATATCTCCCAGGTGTGCCTGTACTTGCTTAGAGAACAAGACCTTGTTGGTACCTGGTGTGGTACATTATTATTGACTAGAGGCCCAGTGCATGACATTCATGCACTGGGAGGGGGTGTCCCTCAGCCTGGCCTGTGCCCTCTTGCAGTCTGGGATCCCTCGGGGGATGTCTGCCTGCTGGCAGTAGCACAGTTTCAAGAGAACAAGGACCCGAGGGGTCCTTAGGGCTGCTGCGGAGGCGGGAGAGGCTCCTGCCACCACCGCTGTGCTCAACAGCCTTGAGCCCGCCTTCTGGCTGAGTGGCACTTCTGCATTGAGCGTCTGCCCCCTGGTGGTCAGTGTGCATCATAGCGACTGGTCCTTCCACCGTTTGGTTCCGTCAATTTGCATATTAGCTTTTTATTATATAGGATAACATAAAGAAATATGTCCTTGTTAAAGAAAACAGCATCTCCTTCAGCTATAGAAGATTCAAAAGTGCGCAGGTGTTGTGTGTGTGTGTGTGTGTGTGTGTGTGTGTGTGTGTGTGTGTGTGAGAGAGAGAGAGAGAGAGAGAGAGAGAGAGAGAGAGAGAGAGAGTAATGAAGGGATTGAACATAGATTCCACACAATTAGACTCTTGTAACAATTTACTTGGAAGTACTAGTCTATTTTGATATAAGAAATCATTTTCTTAGTGTCAGTTGTTCTGAGTAAGAAATAATGGTTGATCCCAGCTGTGTGATAAGATAACTCCCTGCAGTTCTTGGGTACTTATCCAATCATTAACAGAAAATAAAGGTGATAGTGAAGCTTAGCCAATTAATTTCAAGGCAGGAGGTATTGATTGGTGTGAATATTCTATAGATTCTCTTCATGCTGTAAGAGCAGGCAAGATAACGATGCACCGTTCTCAATGACTAGTAGGAGCTTAGGGCAACGCAGATTTTTCAAGATTAGTGCAGTTTTCTTTATTGTTTTGTCTTGTTTGTTTTTTTTGTTGTTGTTGTTGTTTTTTTAAATATATTTTATTGATTTTTTACAGAGAGGAAGGGAGAGGGATAGAGAGTTAGAAACATCGATGGGAGAGAAACATCGATCAGCTGCCTCCTGCACACTCCCTACTGGGGATGTGCCTGCAACCAAGGTACATGCCCTTGACCGGAATCGAACCCGGGACCCTTCAGTCCACAGGCCGACGCTCTATCCACTGAGCCACACCGGTTAGGGCTTGTTTTCTTTTTTGACAATACAAATGCAACTTCATATTAACACCCTCCAATAACACAACCACAAAAGCACATGTAATTTATGAGATTTTTATGGGGAAAGTATAAAAAGGAAATGTAAACTTTTTTCATTTTCTTTGCTATCTGAGGTATATCCAAGAAATAAAAGTTATTTTACAGTTTTAGAATAAAGAATGTAAGTGATATTACATTCTTCTCATACCTTTAGGGAGAGATGGATTTAACAAGTAAGCCAGCAGAAAAATGAAACAAGGATAAGTGGGCTTGACAAGGATAAGTAACCACTGTGGAAATGGTGCAATTGTAGATCTATCTAACATAGTAAGTGCTTTTAATCCCACCGGAACCAAAGCCTTCACCTTGACTATCATGGGCATGCACGAAGCATTGATCTGTCAGGGGTGTGGTTGGTGGTTGACTTGATGCCAAGTGTTCAGCTCCGAAATCAGATTGGTTTGGAAAAGTGCTTCCCAGAATGGTGGGAGGGCTGTGCCCACAAAGGCTGGGTGTCCTTGAGGAGAGGCCTGTGTGAAGCAAGCAGAGACCTGAGGGAGCATGTTAGGAGGGGAGCAGTGTTCTTGGGGGTATCAACTGACAAGTCCAGCCCAGATTCCCATCGGGTCTCCTCTTGCCTAGTACAGTGGTCGGCAAACCACGGCTCGCGAGCCACACGCAGCTCTTTGGCCCCTTGAGTGTGGCTCTTCCACAACATACCACGGCCTGGGCGAGTCTATGTTGAAGAAGTGGCATTAGAAGAAGTTTAAGTTTAAAAAATTGGCTCTCAAAAAAAATTTCAATCGTTGTCCTGTTGATATTTGGCTCTGGTGACTAGTGAGTTTGCCGACCACTGGCCTAGTACATCAGCGGTTGAATTCACTTGCTTAGAATAATTTTGATATCTGTCTTTAAGTTGCACGTTACCAACCACACAGATATTTCTTGTGCCAGAGAACTGAGTGTCTTGTTGGCCCTGAAGAGACAAATGGAAAATGGAAACTTGTTCAAATGAAATGCTTGCTGAGAGTCATGTATCAAATGGGCAGCACAGTGACATGAATGACAGATGTGACAGGAAAAAACCAGGAGCAGACAGAGGAGGCCGTGGAAAGCTGGGTTGCAGCATGCTGGAGAATGCTTCCAGGGGAGCAGGTGAAGCAAGGTGGCTTCCCGGGAGGGAAGAAGGTGACAAGGTTATCTTGCCAGTGGGCATGGATCACCAGAAACCTTCTTTGTCTCACATCACCTTAGAAATCAGATCGGGTGTGTCTGTGTTTCCAACGCCTTCACACTGCAGGAGAAAGTTCTAAAAATCACTAGAGCCACTTGCCCCAGAGCCTAAAGCAGGGGTGGGCAAACTTTTTGACTCGAGGGCCACAGTGGGTTCTTACACTGGACCGGAGGGCCGGAACAAAAGCATGGATGGAGTGTTTGTGTGAACGAATATAAATTCAAAGTAAAGGAGTGGAGGGGAGAGCAAGAGAACCCTCCGCTCTTTCAGCTCCGCGGGCCGGATAGAACAGCCGAACGGGCCGGATCCGGCCCGCGGGCCGTAGTTTGCCCACGGCTGGAAAGGCTCCACATGCAAACTGAACCTCCTTTGACCTCCTTCCAGTATACTGCAGTGCAAAATGAAGCAACGTCGCTTAGAAGGAACGGTTTCAGGGGCTCTCTATATGGGAGCATCTTGTCACCTGGTAACTTACTAGAGAAATTGCTTGAGTTCAACCACCTTCATCAGTGCACAATTATAATAATGTATACATGTTGTCAGCATCCCTGGAAAATGGAGTATTTTCTACCGGGGAGCTTCTCAGAAAGAAATGAGTGTTTTACAGGATAAAAGATGCAAAATGGGAAAGGTTATGTGTGGGGAACATCTGTAATCATTTGCCTGCCAGTGCAAAATGAATGAACTGTGTACAGATTGTAACTAGTTCACTTCATCTACTTGTTGTGTGCATATTTGTGATTTGCAATCTTTACATTTTTTTCAGCTTCTCTTAAAGCTTGAGAAACAAAATGTTAAATCATTTGAATTACATTTGGAGGACAGTGACGTGCTAAAAAGCACTATTAAGGGTTGTTTTTCAAGAAGACATGGAACTGTTGGGAGACCTGGCAAAATTCTTTGTCAGTGGCCTACAGATTCAGATGAGGTTTAATAAATAGAATAAATAAACCAATTTAGAACAGATAAGCTTTGTATCTTGATAGATAAACTAGTCTTTAATACAAAATATGAAGTGAATTGTGAGAGCAATCAATATATGTTAATATGATTTAAAACCATTACCAGGATTAATAAATAAAGTTTAGAGTTACCCTCAAATCGGTATTTAAATCATTTTTTTCTTTCTTGTTCATATTAAGTTAGTCAAAACAGAGAACCTGCTTTATAAGTAACTACATTGTTCTGAATACCAAGCTGAGCAGAACATTTATTTTCTCACTAGAGGCCTGGTGCATGAAATTCGTGCACTTGGAGGGGGGTCCCTCAGCCCAGCCTGTGCCCTCTCGCAGCTGGACATCCTTAGTGCTGCCGTGGAGGTAGAAGAGGCTCCTGCCACTGCTGCTGTGCTCGCTAGCCATGAGCCCAGCTTCTGGCTGAGCAGGGCGCCCCCTGTGGGAGCGCACTGACCACCGGGGGGCAGCTCCTGCATTGAGTGTCTGCCCCCTGGTGGTCAGTACGCATCATAGCGACCAGTTGTTCTGCCGTTGGGCCAAAACCGGCTCTCAAACATCCCCCGAGGGGTCCAGGATTGCGAGAGGTTGCAGGCCAGGCCAAAGGGCACCACTGGTGCATGATCAGGGCCAGGGAGGGATGCAAAAGGTTGGCCAGCCGGGGAGGGACTGCGGGAGGGCTCCAAGGCATGTCTAACCCATCTCGCTCAGTCCTGATCGGCCGGACCCCAGCAGCAAGCTAACCTACCAGTCAGAGAATCTGCCCCCTGGTGGTCAGTACATGTCATAGTGACTGGTCGACTGTCTGCCCCCTGGTGGTCAGTGCACATCATAGCGAGCAGTTGAGCATCCTTAGCATATCATTAGCATATTGCGCTTTGATTGGTTGAATGGACGACCGGGCACTTAGCATATTAGGCTTTTATTATATAGGATTTTGATAGAGTTCCATTTTGTGCTGAAAAGTAAAATCCAGGAATAAAAACATCCAGCTTAAAGTATTGATACTTTTCTTTGAAAAGGAAGAGTTCAGATATAAAGGGTCAATAATTTAAAAGTTATTTTTCTGATTAGGTAGCATCAGAAATACTAAGTTAAACCCCAAAATGATATAAAATTCCCTATACTTTTTAGAACTGCATGCATAAACCTCAAAAATTACAGTAATTACTTTTTTTTTTTTTTTTTGCATTCCATCCCATTGATCTTGCATACGGAGACCATTTAAACCCCTTTTTGGAAACATTTTCTAATGGATGCGTGTCAATATTTTCCTGATGGCAATATTGGAAACCTCAGGCTTTGTCACTGCTTTCATCTGCAGGCAGTAGATGCACACACCATATTGTCTGTGGTCCAATAAAGGAGCATGATTGCCATCCATAAATTCAGTAATTCAATTTCAACCAACCTAAATTGTGCTAGCGTAGAGTACTACATCCACATGTGCACCGGCGCTTCAGCATCACCTGGACACCTGTTAGAAATCCAAGTTTTCAGGCTCCACCCAGACTTACTGAGTCAGGAACTCTGGAGGTGGAACCCAGCGATCTGGCTTTGCAAGCCCTCCAGGTGTGCTGGGGGCAATTAAAATGTAACGAGTGGGACCGAATGCTCTGGGTATTGGTGGCAACGAGGTGATTTTTCAGTCTGGGGCTTCTGGGAGAAAGACCTTTTTAAACAGGGTGAGAGCACCTCCAGTTTCTGAAGACAGCGCAGAGATACTTGGACAGTGCAAACTGGGTCAGGTCTCCTGGGAAGCAGCTGGTATCCTTTGCAAGGGAATTGGGACGCCTCTCATTTGAACTTGATCTGAAAGTCTTTCCCTGCCACCCAGGCTTTCAGCCCAAAACATGAAGGCTTGACTTTACACTTGATGAATTTCTCTCCCATGCACAGTGTGAGTCTTCTTCCTGGAGGATGAGCCCCTTTCAGGACCCCGAGCTGCATTGTTTGCACACACACTCTTTCTCTGTGTGTCTGAGTGCGTCTGTATCTCCCCCTTCTGATACATGCGTAAATGGCTGGACACACAGCCTTGACCCAAGACTGTGCGTGTGATTTCACATGATAGGAATGTCGGGGATCTCAGGCTCCTCGTCTGTGAAGGGAGGGAGTTGGATCGGGGCGTCCCAAAGGCCCTGACTAGGAGTCTGCACACCCTTCGTGTTTTCACTTGTCTTTCCTTGTTCACTATGTAATTTACCGCTGTAATTAGATACAATCAGTCTTGATGCTCTATTCAAAACGTTCTTCCTGAAACGAAAAGCTCCTTATGAAATCTCTCTGCTTTGCTCCAAGCACAGTGTCCTGATTTTTCATTTCTCTGCTCACTTGCAAATGAGTACATTACACTTATCATCCAATAATCCGAGAAACTTGCTTGGAAACAGTGGTATAAATAAGTAAATAACGTGGGGTTTTCTTTGCCTTCCAAAGGAGCTTAATTTGTATGGACTACAGAAACCTTCGATGTCGTAAACAGCGGTTTGCTATCTGCTTTTCCTTTGGCTTCCCCGGGAGACTGTGTGCGTGCATGCATACACAGAGAGAGGAGGTCCTCTCTCTGATATCGCCTTCATGTCTTAAGGTGGTGTCAGGGGGCCAAGAAAATCAGTGACAGATTCACATCGTGGCGTAGAACTCTAGTCATTAGATTTTTTTTTTTTTTTACAACGTACACCTTCTTTTTCTGCTCCCTTGTAGGAGGTTGGAGGTATGTGAGTGTGCAAGCATGGGAAAACATTTTTTTTATTATTATTTTTTAAATATATTTTATTGATATTTTACAGAGAGGAAGGGGGAGGGATAGAGAGCTAGAAACATCGATGAGAGAGAAACATCCGTCAGCTGCCTCCTGCACACCTCCCACTGAGGATGTGCCCGCAGCCAAGGTACATGCCCTTGACCGGAATCGAACCCGGGACCTTTCAGTCCGCAGGCCGATGCTCTATCCATTGAGCCAAACCGGTTTCGGCGGGAAAACATTTTTTAAAAAATATATATTTTATTGATTTTTTACAGAGAGGAAGGGAGAGGGAGAGAGAGTTAGAAACATCGATGAGAGAGAAGCATCGATCAGCTGCCTCCTGCACACCTCCCACTGGGGATGTGCCCGCAACCAAGGTACATGCCCTTGACTGGAAACGAACCTGGGACCCTTCAGTCTGCAGGCCGACGCTCTATCCACTGAGCCACACCGGTCAGGGCCTGGGAAAGCATTTAACAACAGAGCATCAACACAAGCCGTGTGCCCTTTTCACCAGCTGTTCCGCCCCAATTCTGTGCTTGGGTTTCTTTACTTTGGTGGGCCGTCTCAGGCATCCTGACATTTCTGGAACTCCGTCTCTCTGAAAACCGTAACAAGATGCACTCGCAGCGCGCTCCTCGGAGTCCACTGGTGAATTGCTGACATTCCTTCCCGCTGAACTCGGTTGGCTCTCACTCCATATTTATTAGTTCATCCGAAATTCCACAGCTGCCACCTGAGCTTTCAGCCTGTCGATAAGGGCCCCGGGCTTGGGGGTTGGTGAGATTCTGGTTTAGCTGCTAGGCAGGCTGTAGTCTGCCTTTTACCAAATGTCTTTGCTAAGAAAGAGATAAATCTGTTCTTTTTCTCGTGCTTCCTGGGAAATGACAGGTAACTCCCCTTGCTCCATGAAACATCATTTGACATATAGTTTGTTGGTTTTTCAAATTCATTTTTCCATGCTCATTGCCGTGTTAGTTACTATCTCCCATCAGCAACACTTGAAAAGAATCTATACACTGGACAATGGAAATGATTCGATATTCTTTTCCCCCTACTTTTCGTTACTGTTTCAGGAAGGGAAGTAGATTTTTGTTTGCTACAATCTTCTGAGTCCCTTTTACTGCTCTCTAGCTTAATGGAGGACATATTTGGATTCATGTGGCTTTTTGCTTATTTTTCCAAAGCATCTCTGTTTAACTCATCAATGTACAAGCAAACTTCAACCACAGTCCACCTTGTAAGCAGCTGAATAGGATTTACACTAGCATTTTCATGCTTATCCTCTTACATAAATGTCACTGTAAGATGGCTTTTTCAAACTTTTCCTATAAGTTTTCTGGCATTGCACTTTTGGTATGAGAAACAGCCTGGTTAAAAAATCACATAGCTTAGAATCAAACTTATAAAAATATTTTTAGGATAATGTAAAAATCAACATGTTCATGTGTTTGGGGCTCACTTATTTGAATTTAGATACCTAGAAAACAATAAAAATAAGGATTATGTTTGTTGTATTCCGCAACTGAATAATTAGGTTTTTTAAATATATTTTATTGATCTTTTTTTTTTTTACAGAGAGGAAGGGAGATGGATAGAGAGCTAGAAACATCGATGAGAGAGAAACATCGATCAGCTGCCTCCTGCACACCCCCTACTGGGGATGTGCCCGCAGCCAAGGTACATGCCCTTGACCGGAATCGAACCTGGGACCCTTGAGTCCGCAGGCCAAGGCTCTATCCACTGAGCCAAACCCGTTCGGGCTCATTACTGTTTTGAATAAGGAGACTTTTCATCTGTGATGTGAACCTTCCAAGGGCAATGTTCCCTAGGTCTGAGGCTGATCGTGAGATTACAGGGTCAACAGGAAATGGCCTTCTGGCCCCACAGGTCGGACTAATGCCATCTGCCCCATCACGCAGTGCACCTCACTCAGGAAATGACTACAGATGGAGGAGGTTTTCTTCTCAGCCCCTCTCTGTTTGGGAAGTCTTTGTTTGAAAAGATAAATTTCCATTTCAGGGGGTCCAATGAGAGAATATTCAAATAGAAAAATTCTCTACATTGCTTCGACAGTTTATGTGTGTTCAGGTTATCTATGAAAGCATACTTTCGGCTAAAAAATATCGCCAGGTTCATTTGTTTAGTGAGAAAAGCTGATGTTTGAACTCATCACTCCCAAAGGTATTCGGTACATTTTCTAATGGTGGCTCATGTCCCAGCAGCAGGCTAGCAGATGACAACAAAATGATCTGTCTCTTCTTTTCTAATGAGACAATACAGTGTGAGTAGATGTCCGAAAACTCTCTTCTTTTCTAATGAGACAACACAGTGTGAGTAGATGTCCGAAAACTCTCTTCTTTTCTAATGAGACAATACAGTGTGAATAGACGTCCGAAAACTCACCTGATACAAAAATGTCTTGAGTTCAATAATATCTCTCCTTAAGAATTCAGCACTCTGGCAAATATTGCCCTCCAAATATTTTTAATTTATTTTATTTTATTGTTGAGAGTATTACAGATGTCCCCCCATTTTACCCCTTTTGCCCCCCCCTCCCACCTGGCTCGCACTACACGCCAGTCCTTCCCCTTCCTATTGTCTGTGTCCATGGGCTATGCATGCCCTCAAAATATTTTTAAAAAAACAAACTGCTTGGTTCTTCCAAACTTTTGACAACTTCCGAAAGAGAGAGATGTCTCTTTCAAACATGCTCCACCTACTTATTCTGTCTCTTTCAAACATTCTCCACCTACTTATTCACATTAAACGAAAATTCTACCACTTGTACAGCTTTTATAGAGATTTGCAACAGGGCTGATAAGAATTTAAATTTCTTACTTGGATTTTTGACAACTTCTACTAAGAATATGTTGTCCAGGTTATGTGGCTTAGTAGCCTAAAACTTCAAAGGGCTTTGCTTAGCCAAGATTACTTAAATAGCCTCTTTTAGTCTTTTTATACTTGTGTCTCTTAAAACATTAAGAACAACTTTTTCGCATTCGTTTTAGCATCCAGTTTTCCACTCACCAGTAGATAAATCCATATTTTCTAAATGTGAGTATCTTTTGGTCACAATATGAGAATAATTTTACGACTTTGTAAAAAATTCCCCAAAATTCACTTTCAAATTCCAGGCCAAAAAAATGTTTCAGACTTAGGGTTTTAGAATTTTTTGAGCAGGGCTATCTTTTCCCCAAATTGTATTTTTATCCTCTGAGATTTTTAAACACCTTTCATTTAAAAGTTAAAAAAAAAAAAAAAAGTGTGTCCTGGATATATCTAATGAATAGTCCTTGAAAACACTCACCTTATTTATAAATTCAATTCTCTTTCCATTCATAGGCAGAACTTTATCCTTCCTCAGGGCATGTACTTAATAACCATTAATGAAATCTGAAATTATATATGAGCGCTGAGACCTGAATTTGCTACTCTTTTTTTTTTACAGTGGAAATTTCATAAGGGTTTTGGCATGGGAATACAGCAGACATTTAAGGCAGATGGAATAATACAGTTGGCCACAATGGCTCCGAAGGAATCATAACAGTTTATAATCAATAATTTGCTTACTAAGAAAGACAGTCTTTTCAACCAAACCGGCACAGAGCATACTGTTCACTCTCCCATCTAGCCAACTACCGCCACCCTTCTGCAACCTTGTGACGCCCGTAGATGTGACATGTGGAAGCTGGGGGGCTCAGCCCTCATTTGTTTTGTCTTTTAAGGTATCCGTTTCCACCCTCCCCTCCCCACCACATGTCCGATTCCCATTTCCCTTGAAAACCGCAAAAGCTATTTGAGCAGACAGTGGCAACAGGGGCCAGATTCGGCAGCATCTGCAGAAAGGGGCAAGACTTACGGGGAAGAGGCTCTATCCCCACTGGTCCTAGGCCAGGGGTGGGCACACTGTTTGACTCGAGGGCCACAGTGGGTTCTTAAACTGGACCGGAGGGCCGGAACCAAAGCATGGATGGAGTGTTTGTGTGAACTAATACAAATTCAAAGTAAACATCATTACATAAAAGGGTACGGTCTTTTTTTTTTTATTTCAATAGTTTTATTCATTTCAAACATTTTAACGAGAAGAATGGAAACACTAATTATTATCATTTGAAACTTCAAAAAATGGAGGAATCATAGCACAATAACATACCTTCTATTGAAGATGGCAAAGGCAAAATAAAATTGCCTAACAAAGGAAAGGTACAAAAGCCTTTCAAATTAAACTTAAATATAATAAAATAATTTAAAACTAAAACAAAGAGAAAAGAACAAAATGTGTAAACAGTAAATTAAACATTTTATTTAGTGCAACTTCCAAATTATGCCCGGGACGTAGATGTAGATGGCAATGTAGACTGGGTTGAAAGGTTTTTGGTCTTTAAAACATCAGCTTCAGTGGGAACAGTGTTGATGGTCTCCTTTTTAGCTAATGCTCTGATCCTGTGCTCTCCAGGGGCGTGTCTCCCTCCATCACCACGGTAACGTGTCTCCGCATTCCCAGGGTGATGTCGGGGGACGCGTCCGCGGGCATTCCAAGGAGCCTCTGGAAGATGGAGAGGGTGTTCCTTCTACTGAATGGGGATATAAATCCGCCCACTCAGAAGAAGGAGCTGCGGCCGTGTTTCCCGACGTTGCCATGTGAACACTGCTGCTGGGGAAGGAGCGGAGGGGAGAGCAAGAGAACCCTCCGCTCTTTCGGCTCCGCGGGCCGGATAGAACAGCCGAACGGGCCGGATCCGGACCGCGGGCCATAGTTTGCCCACGGCTGGTCTAGGTCTAAGACTGCCAGAGGAAAGGGGCCTTGGGGGCGGGGGGGGGGGGGCAGGTAGGGCCTTGGAAGTTCAGATGCATTTTGATTGGGCATGTTGAGTAAAGCTCTTGCAGAATTTTCTTTTGAAAAGAAAATGGAGAAAACTATAGCGGACTCCTGACTCTGAAATATGAGGTCAGCAAGAGGAAGACAGGAACACATGCCTTTATCGAATGGGCTCTGCTTCAGAACAGCGTCCCCACGTGGGGGCCAGTTTCCCTGCAGAGGACGGAGAAACCTGAGGCCCAGGAGCCCAAGGAGGAAGGGAGTCTGGGCAATGGGCCTGTATCTGCTTTTGCAAGTTTCTAGGCGGCAGTGCTGTGTGCCAGGTGGATAGCCTGCATTTTCCCGTTTAATCCGCTCAGCAGCCCTGTGACATCAGGATTATGATTATCCCATTTGCTGGGTGCCGGCCTGAGGCCCCGGGACTCGGTCACTTGTCCAAGTACTCATAGTTAGAGAGACTACAGGATTTGAGGTAAGCCGACTGGTCCAAGAGATCACACTCTTGGTCCCTGCACTATACTCCTTACCATGGCATTCTGGGGCGGGGGGATGGGGGGGAGAAAGAAGACTATTTCCAAACTCTGCTGCTCTGTGAAGCCAAGTCCTTTGCAAGAGAAGCCAACTGGCTTCCTATGACTCAAGGAGAGGGGTGGCCACTGTGCAGCGAGGTGGGTGTTTCTTCCGAAGCTTCGGGAAGGGACAGAGAGGGCATATAATGACAGTTGATCAACCATGGGGCCTGAAATTCCCTTTTTATTTTAGGCAATAACGACACTCGTTTCAAATGAGAGAATTATCAGAGAAATTGCATAGCCTGCATTGACCTTTTACAGTTTTCTGCTGAAGTAGCAACATCACAAACAAGCATGACTGTGATACTGAGGGCGCAACCTTATGCCCACCGCATATTCGGAATCATTGGCATTTCCCCTCAGCAAATGTGTGTTCGCAAATATGCTTCTAAATAAAGACTCACACTTCATCAGCTGTCTTGGATAACTCCAGTCAGGCCAACAGCAAATGTAGGTCTATAATTTCAAGTCTTCGTGGTCAATAAATCTGAAGATGGCTATGGATTGGAGAATGTGACTGGGTTGCTCAGCAACTGGATCCTGACTTTGATGGCCATGAAGTTAGCATGGCAGCTGAGAAACAGTGGTAGGTAGCAGCTAGTAGGGAACCCAGAGGGATCTATAGGAGATCCAAATACCAACCAGCTCCAGAAGAATCATACAGGTGTTCGCTGGAAATGCAGATTCTTGGGTCCCTCCTCACATCAGTGGAATCTGAATCTCTGTGTGACCTGGAAATGTGTATTTGTAAATAGTGACTCAGATGCCCAACCTGCTTTGGGAACCAACGAGTAGAATGTTGCTCCAGAGGAGCCCTTGGCATAATAACCAGCCTATCTGCAATCATCTCTTCAGTCACCTTCATTCTGCCGTCCTTGTTCCTAACAACACTGCTCTTTCTTCAAAGTCAGTGCAAATGATAACGTGCACACAAATCATCCCATTAAAAAGCAGACTGATTCAGCAGGTTCGAGGTAGGGCCTGAGATTTTGCATTTCTTACGAGTTCCCAGGAGATGCCGGTGCTGTTGGTCCATAGACCACAGGTCCTGGTCTACTCCTCAGGCTCATTCCTTTCCAATGATGACCTCTCTGCCCAAACCCTTTGTGCCTTCCTCTTCTAGGTAATGTCTGCAATTTATCAGTGTCCTGTGGAGACAACGCTCTTTCAGGTCTAGTCAAATATTGAAGAAGAGCCCCTATAATGGAAATTTCAGAAAAGTTGAAAGAGAGGGTGGGGAGATAGTGGACTATTATGAGAGGCATTTCTGGCATGAAGATATACAAAACACTCCATATTACATAGTGCTGCTCTGCACAAAGATAGGCCTAGAGCAGGGGTGGGCAAACTTTTTGACTCGAGGGCCACAATGGGTTCTTACACTGGACCGGAGGGCCGGAACAAAAGCATGGATGGAGTGTTTGTGTGAACTAATATAAATTCAAAGTAAAGGAGCGGAGGGGAGAGCAAGAGAACCCTCCGCTCTTTCAGCTCCGCGGGCCGGATAGAACAGCCGAACGGGCCGGATCCGGCCCGTGGGCCGTAGTTTGCCCACGGCTGGCCTAGAGCCTCTGAAGAAATAAAAAATATGCATGATCCAAGAGCTGACTGCAGAGAAGCAGTGGAAAGAAGGGACTCTTGCAAAAGCAGCAGCAATGACTATCTTGACTTATGACAGGACCCCCGAGTGTGACTCCTAACCCCCTATAGTACTGACATACCCTGCCACAGGTTTCTCTGGCACACTTAATTAATGAGGCTGAAAATTCCAGGGTTCAGATCTCTGTGTAACTTATAACCCACTATCTGCTACTGCACACTGGGGATGAGGCCATTCTTCTTCATGTGTGTGCGACATCACATACATGCTATACAACCACCAACGCATGTATTGGTAAACTCGAAACGTTGTATAGCTCCCTGATCCATGCTTTTTTTCCATTCATTCACTTTATTATAATGATTATAGTTTGCAATGGCTTTGGGGGTGGGTTAATTCATAACAATAAATTACTCAGGTGATAACTACACAACAGTTTAGTCAATTCATATAAACTAAGAGGAGTTGTCTTGATATAAAATCATCAATAAACTATAAATCTGCATTTATTTATAACTCAGACCTCCTTCTCAGTTGTTCGGGATCATATGTAAATCTTGAATGCTAGCAATATAGACTTGCCTGATCTCAACTTGCTTGTTGTTTAATTTCAGACTTCACGAAGTGTAGCCAATAAATAAAGGTGGGTTTTCACCTTTGATTGTTTTCTGTCCCATGGGGAGTGCTATAAATTAAACCTGGACCTGGGACAGGGAAGCCCTGGCCTTGCTGTTGCTGCTGGCTCTGAGTCTTAGCATTCTGACAGCCTGCTAGATGGACAGGGCCCTGTGCGCAACAAGCAAGGGAGAGGCCAGTCAGGTGGGAGAAACCGGGGCCAGTTGTCAATGGAAAATATCAGTCCTGGGGACAGCAAGACTCTAAGTTCCTAATGATCTGGACCACGAGAATCTCATCTATAGTACCCTAAATAGATCCCAGAAGCATAAAGAATTGACATACCTAAAAAAAGTGTTTTCTCGCCGAAACCAGTTTGGCTCAGTGGACAGAGCATCGGCTTGCCGACTGAAAGGTCCCGGGTTCGATTCCGGTCAAGGGCATGTACCTTGGTTGCGGGCACAGCCCCAGTGGGAGGTGTGCAGGAGGCAGCTGATCGATGTTTCTCTCTCATCGATGTTTCTAGCTCTCTCTCCCTCTCCCTTCCTCTCTGTGAAATATCAATAAAAAATATATTTAAAAAAAAAAGTGTTTTCTCCCCCCTCACCCCCCCCAAGCTCATGCCTAATGTTTGCAACTTTTGGATTTGTGAGGAATTTTTAGAAAGTGTAGGCAGATCTTAAATGCATAAACATGGCCTCATAAAATAACTCAGAAACTTGGGGTTCAAAGGATGGGATATTTAACGGGTAGCTTCCAAAGAGCCCCAACAGGGAAGTTAATGAGCTGGAAAGACTTCCATGAAGAAATGAGTTTAAGGCGTAGAGAAAACTTTTTAAGACATACGCACCAATTATGATTTTATTTTCTTATTACCCATCCCCCTTGCCTTAATTAGGAAAATACATACAGCAGTTAAACTGAGGTCATGAAGTCATGATTTTGGAAGTGTTGCTCTCATTTGAAATTCACAAATATTTGAGTTTTGAAATGGGCTGTGGATGTTTTTTGAATCCTCTGACTCACAGATTTCTAAAAAACTCTATTCCAGCTGCCACTGTATTCACTCTCACTGTTGTGCTAATCCTCATCAACTCTGTCCTCAACTGTTATGATGGCTCTCCCTTCCTCTACTCCCCCCTATCACATCCACCCTTCCTGCTGTCCCCAGGCTGACCCTGCTAACACCCAGATTGAGCACCTAACTCTCAAACTCCAACGCCTTCAATGCGCTGTCTCCCCTCCATCTACTTAGCCTGATAGCAATGGCATTGATAGTGCAAACACAGCTGTCTCTCCAAGCCTTTCTTCTCTCTGACCATCACCTCCTGCCCTCCCTATAGCAACTCACATTATTTTTATTTAGTAATTTATTACTTGTCTGTAGTGATGGGAAAAAATATTGCCTTTGTAAGTGATATCAGAATTTCTAGAGAAGTGTGCTAGCCAGTTTGGCTCAGTTGATAGAGCATAGGCCTGCCAACTGAAGGGTCCCAGGTTCGATTCCGATCAAGGGCACATGCCAGGGTTGTGGGCTCAATCCCTAGCAGGGGACATGCAGGAGGCAGCCAATCAATGATTCTCATCATTGATGTTTCTATCTCTGTCTCCCTCTCTGAAATCAATAAAAAATATTTAAAAAATAGAATTTACAAAGAAGTATTTTTAATAAACCACATAGGGCGGACAGTAAAATATAAAATGCCTATTCAAGCACACAAATAAAAACCCAATTCCTAAACCACTGGGCATGACACGAGTGGAGAAATAGGTTTTACCCGCTAAGTGGAGGGCAGGTAATTGCTTTGCCTCATGCAGAAAGAATAATTTGGATTTCCAAAGAACTCTATCATGGAAGAGAGAGCGGGTGGCTAGAAAGATGGTAAAAGGCTGTGCAATTTGACAAACCAAAACCTTCAGAAAATATTTCTAAACTCCACATGGTTGGCTGGAAACTGCAGGGGCAGAATTTCATGCAAAAATCAAAGAGGCGATGGTCAAATGAGCAGAACGCAGAATGATGAACAACTTTAGCAATGGTAACCCACTGGAAATCCCCAGAAATCTTGGCTTCAAATTTGCCCAAGCTTCAAAGTTGGTTGTGGACTGAGATCCGGAGGATACAATGGCCCTCAGCTAAAAAAAAAAAAAAAAAAAGATTAAGGCTGCTACACCAATATATCGTATTCTAGCCACAGTCCTTGTCACCTCTTTAGGTCTTCTCAAGCTTCGCACTGCCCTGCCACCCTGACTCCATGAGTACAATTCTCCTTGCTTAGCACAGTGGTCGGCAAACTGCGGCTCGCGAGCCGCGGTTTGCCGCTCTGTTGACTAATGAGTTTGCCCACCACTGGCTTAGGAACACCTCTAGCTCCTCTCTGCCTGGTGACCATCAAAGCTCAGATCAAATAGTATCTCTTTTGTATCTCCTTCCCTGGCCTCCTCCAGACATAAATCACTGCCTCTTCCTCTGGGATTCCATTGTCCTGTTAGTCCTCGTCTCTGGGTGTGTTTCAGTGGACAGACTATGAACACCGTAAGAACAACGGTTGTGTTTTATTCCTCTAACCTCAGTGTGAATACACAGAAGGTGCTCAGTACATTCACTCCTCTCTTGCCTCTAGGAACATATTAATAATCCTTTCATACATTCTCAAGCTCTCGAGAGTTTATACTTGTCAAAAAATGGCATCTTCTCAGTAGCGTTGTAAACATATAGGGTAAACTTAACTTTCACTCAGAAGTAATTATATAAACATTCATTAAATACTCTGTGTCAGGTGCTGTGCTAAAGGCTTCATGTGCATCTACTCACCTAATTGTCACCTAGAGCTAGGCATTCACATGATCTGGGGAACTGCTTTCTCTGGTCTCTGCATGTCATTGCGTGTCACTGTTGTTCTCTTCCTCAGCAGACCAGCTTTATCCACATGATGGGAAATGTGGTTGCCAGTACCCTTGCCAGCTTCGCCACTGGAAAGAAGGAGTTTTCCCTGGACATGTGTGAACCCATACCCTGATCTAGTTTTTAAAATCCCGATGGCACAATTCTGGTCAGCCTAGTTTGAGTCATTGCCCAAATCCTTGGACCAATTACAGTAACTGAGGTGGGAGTGGTTTGGGTGGGTGTTGGTATTCTTATGTGTAACCCCCACTAGAGCCTTATATTGGCTGAGGATTTCCCCAAAATAACAGAGGGGGGGGGTCTGTTTTAGAACAAAGGGAGAAAGTGGTTCTGGGCTGAAACAAGCATACATTGAAGTGATAGTGTCATGCCCCTGTTAAATACAATGAGAACTCAGGGACTTAAGGAGTTTATGTAACTTGTCCAAGGTGACCAGGGGGAAGGATCAGAATTTGAACCCAGGCTAGCCAGACTCCAGAGACTACATCCCGGCTTCTGTGCTGTATTAATCATGGCAGGTACATAATGTGGCTGTTTAATGGCAATTTGGAGCTCGTTAGCTAGTTAGCTCAGCGCTAACATCCCTTTCTTCTTTTGATGGGTCTGATTGAGTCAGAAGCATGGGTGGGCTCATTGAGTCCTGCTGAATGAACCCACAGGACTCAGGTCCTTCAAAGAAGAGCTATGGGGCTACCAGGTGAGCAAGCAGCAGAGTGTGAATCCATCCTAATGCCATCCACCTTCATTACTAGTAGAAAATAACACAAAGCATACCTTTCCCACAAGGTGGGTACCCCTAGTAACACCTCAGTATGAGAAGGGCCTCAAGCTTTCATTTCCCTTTCCAGATCTTCTTACATTTTTCCTAACAAGACTGCCCTCCTTTTCATTGTCCCCACAGCAATGGCCCCCGCTGGGTTGAGAGGCAGAGCCATCCTGGCTGATGTTATCACAGCTCATCTCCCCTCCCTCCCCCCCTCCCCCGCACCAGCACCATTAGTAAGTCGCAGCCTGTGTTCAGTTGCATGTTTCTTAGCAACCACCATACATCATGTCCTCTCCTTTCATTTGTGTCTTCCTTCTCCAACCTAGGGGGCAAATTTAGTTAAGAAATGAACCCCTGCCTTCTCAGATTTCTAAGCCATGGAAACCAGAAAATTGACAATGATTGCATTTTCAGTCTCTCAAAATTATGTCCAATTTTCATGGGCTGGGAGGCGGGGCTGTTGGGGAAGCAGAATCCTTTTCTCCCATATTGCCCATGGCTTTACAAAGCGCATGTGATTTATAGCATGTGTAAACTCATCTTTAGGGCAGTTGATTTAAACTGAGATTCTTCATAAGATTAAACACGTCTACTGAGTTGTAACTCGCTGAAGTGCTAGACATGCGTTTAAGCTTAAACGTTTCAAAATAGGAAGACTGCTTTCTTACAAGTTTCTATCAATAACAGCCAGTTGCCGTGGCCTACTCTTTTTTGTATGGTATGCACTCACTATGGTTCCGTCTAAGAGGAAGCTTCCCAGGACACATGTTTGATTTCTTAGAGCCAGCCAACGGCTTGTTCTTATTCAGCGTACATGTGAATAAATAACTCCATGCACCCACCCTAAACACAGTTGTTAGGATTCTGGAACATGGAACAAAGACTAGAATTCTTTGTCTCACAAAGCCCGGAATCTTGGCTTTAATTTATATTAATCTGGTTTTGTATGTTTACTTTTAGTTCGCATTTTTAATGCTGCTGTTTCATATTTATCTTTGGCTTATGTATTCTTCTCCCATCATCACCACATCTCCGTAATTTAATATCTCTTTTTCTGAGGCGGGGGGGTTGTTGTTCTCAGATAGAGCCATTTAGGTTGTTCATACCTACACACATTTGGGCAGCTGCGAAATAGTTTATCAGACAGTGTTCTCCACACAGATCATAAAAAGCGTCACCCAGCCCTAGACTCAGCCTCTGTAACGCATCATGTTCCTTCTAAGCCACAGTGGTATTCTTCTGTCTAGACGCAGTCTGTTCTCTAGAACAGATGACTGTAATTGAATATGTCAGTTTGCAAGGAAGACTTGCTTCTAATAAGCTTTTAATCCTAAGTAACAAAATTTAGCAAAATACAAAGACAGTATATTATTTAAGGGGAGGGGGGGCTTTTGGAATGGATGTTTTTGGCTTGGTTCTACTAAACGGTTGTGTAACCTGTCCTCTGAACGTAATCTGAAAGGCCCAGAAAAGTCAAGTTCACCTCATTTGTTTGAATGCCCCCAATAGGCTTATCTGTAGACCAGATATTCAAACACACTTGGTTTTAGTTCATTTGATAGGTTGGAGTTAACGCATTAGTCATAGAGACTGCCAAAATCAGCCAATTGTTCCAATGACTGGAGATTTGAAATGCCACAGGGACACTCATGTTAGAATGGGGACATGAAAATCTCATAGTCTTGTGAAGAAAAGGAGTCTAATTTTTCTACTGAGAATAATTTGTAATTATTTGAAGAAATCAAAAAGTCAAGGATAAAGTCTCTTGCCCTCTGGCTGTTTAAACCACAAGCAATTTGTCTTTCATCATTTAAAGTGTTTTCAAGGTACTAACAAAGAAAAGTCCTAATAAGGTATTGTAGAAAATTCCATTTCTTTGCTATTTGAAAAAAAACAAGTAGATTTAGTTAGGTTGATATTTTTTTAAATATATTTTATTGATATTTTACAGAGAGGAAGGGAGAGGGATAGAGAGCTAGAAACATCGATGAGAGAGAAACATCGATCAGCTGCCTCCTGCACACCTCCCACTGGGGATGTGCCCTCAACCAAGGTACATGCCCTTGACCAGAATCGAACCGGGACCCTTCAGTCTGCAGGCCGACGCTCTATCCACTGAGCCAAACCGGTTTTGGCTAGGTTGATTTTTTAAAGGACTAAATTCTGCCTTCTGTAGTTAGCACATGGTGCCTTTGGCAGGTCAATGATCCAAATATGTAGAAAATGGACTTTTTTTTTAACATAGTGTGTTTTCATGAAGACCTTTCTGTTGGCTTTTTTTCTCTTCAAACTCCCTTTATTCCAGCTCCCCAGTTTCTGGCCACAATCTTGAATGTCATGCAAAAGCATTATTTTAGCATTAATCTTTTATTCCTATTCAAATGAAATTCCAGAAGAGGGGAGGTAAAATATGGTAATGTCATATCAGTTTTTATAACTTTAAATGCCAGAGCTTCAGACTGAGATTAATAACAAGTACAGAAGGGAGAGGGGAAAAAATGAAGGCATAGGGCCACAGAGAGACAGGTTGAGGGAAGGTCTGTGGTAGCAACATAAACCAAAAAGGGGGGGGGGAGGAACTAAGTTGGAAGATTGAGACCTCAATATCAAATTCATCTTATTTTAAAATGTTTCCTAGGTTTGCTTATTCCTACTGATTTCTGTTAGCGAGAGCTTTATAGAAACATACCGTATTTTTATTCCCTTGAAGATAGCTAGTTTTAGCCACTTATTCCTCCAGACATCCACCCAGCTGTAACCATGAACATCATTTTTTCACAAACTAATTTTCCTAGAAAGACAAAGCATCTAAATCAGCCGTGGGCAAACTATGGCCCGCGGGCCGGATCCAGCTGTTCTATCCAGTTCTCTTGCTCTCCCCTCCGCTCCTTTACTTTGAAGTTATATTAGTTCACACAAACACTCCATCCATGCTTTTGTTCTGGCCCTCCGGTCCAGTTTAAGAACCCATGGTGGCCCTCGAGTCAAAAAGTTTGCCCACCCCTGAATTCTAAATTAAATATTATTTTTTTCTTAAATCCCCTTTCTTCTTGAGACATGGTTTTACATGATTCATTTCAGAAGTTGCTAATTTAGTAGACTGTGTCCCCACACCCAACAGTGGAATCAGTCTTCGATTCCATTTTATTTTGTGGCGTCCCTATGCAAGCTCAGGAAATTATGAACAATTATCTCCTTCCCCCAGTGTAGTAGGCAGGCCTGGAACACCTATCTTTCTCTACTAGTCGTTTCCTGATAGCTGCAAAAGGAACAACGATTATTTTCAAAGGCTGACATTTCTCTTAACCTAAGAAGAAAGGAATGTACTGGAAAGAAAGAAGTAAAGAAAGCATTCCCTTGTCCTACCTTGCTATCACTTCCATTCATTCGGGGTTCAGCCAAGAGCCCAGCCTTGATCTCTCTGTACATCTTATCTTCACACAGATCGCTAGTGTGTTGATTTCTCACCCTCTCAGAACGTTTTCAGAATTCCTCCATCCTTTGACCCTCTTCGTGTTGAAATTGCTATTCTTAATTTATTTCCCAAGTACGGTTCCTCCCCAAATCAAGTGACAGTGTCATGAAATGCTTCATCCTCCAATAGCCTAGCAGCAAAACCCTACCTTTCCAAGTCCAAGGTTTTCTTCGGGCCTTTAGGAATGTGGAGGCATTGAAGCAAACATGATGTTGACAAAGCACAGATTCTCCTTTGCAGGTTCACAAGAGAACGTTTTTCCTCTTTCACCCTTTCCTCCACGCCAAGCTTCATCCCTTGTTCATATGCTTTGTTCCACGTGTCGCACTTGATTTCTGATCATTTTGCCCACTTTCCAGAAAAGGTTAGGAAATATTCCTATGGATTCCTTTGACTAGATTTTGAGATAAATTGCTTTTGGGTGAAGTTCTTAATCCCATCTTTCAAAAATGCCTCCAAGAGAGCAAGCTCACAAAACCAAAGTCCACAAACAACATCCCAGACCTGTGGTCGGCAAACTGCGGCTCGCGAGCCACATGCGGCTCTTTGGCCCCTGGAGTGTGGCTCTTCCACAAAATACCACGGCCCGGGCGAGTCTATGTTGAAGAAGTGGCGTTAGAAGAAGTTTAAGTTTAAAAAATGTGGCTCTCCAAAGAAATTTCAATCGTTGTACTGTTGATATTTGGCTCTGGCGACTAAGGAGTTTGCCGACCACTGTCCCAGACTAATGTGCAGCACTAGATGAAAGAGGTCTAATCTGCAGCCCGAGACAAAACCACTAAATACAGTAAGTGCATCCCTAGCCAGTTTTGCTCAATGGTTGGAGCATTGGCCCGTGGACTGAAGGGTCCTGGGTTTGATTCTAGTCAAGGGCACGTACCTTGGTTGCAAGCTTGATCCCCGGGCCCGGTCCAGGTGCGTGCAGGAGGCCACCAATCGATGTGTCTCTCTCACTTCGATGTTTCTCTCTCTCTGTCTCTCCCCTTCCCTTCTACTCTGTCTGAAAATCAATGGAAAAAATATCCTTGGGTGAGAATTAACAAAAATAATAATAAGTGCAGGTAAGGGCATTTTCTGTGCTAAGAACTTTGCACATACTAATACAGATTTATTTAATCCTCACAACTAGGTAAAGAAAATGTTATTAAACCCATTACACAGTTAGAAAAACTAAAGCTGAGCAAGGAAAGAAACGTGCCTGCAGACATACAGCTAGTAAGTGATGGAACAGGGATTTGATCCCAAGAGGCAGTGATTAATCTTTTTCCTCTTTATTAAACATTGTAAGTTCTCTGGGCACAAATAAAGGTCAATTTATTTTGTATCAATCATATGGCATTGTAGAAGGCCCCTCCAGTGGAGTGAGAAAAGCATGAAACATAAAAATTAGAAGCCCTGTTATCGGCCCATAACCGGCCTTGACTTCTGTTTCCTTATCTCGAAAATACCATCCATAATTCCTACCTCCCAGCCATGTGAACACGTCGCTAACCCCACGTCCTGTGTAAAGGCTGAAGTGCCACGTGAACACAAGTTAACCTCTATCCACGTATTTGACTTTCTCCATTTATCTTTGCTCTACATGCCATATGGCGTCCCAGGTCTCAAAAATAAGGGGGTGGAGGGAAAGGTGATGGTGGTACAGTTCTAGAATGTCTTTAATGTACGTGCCAAAGGCGCATGAGATTTATTTTCAAGCATGTCAGCATTTGTATCAACATTTTCGAGATCTATATATCTTCTTCGGTTGCAGTCTGGAGCCCTCTCTGACAGCAGGTCAGTGCCCACACGTGGGGCATGAAAGTATTCAAAACAGATGCAGCCTCTCCCCTGAGGCCTAGCCCCTGGCTGAGTCTTTCCTGAGGTTTAAAACACGGTGGCTATATGCTCAGAAAAATCGATATCTCAGATACAGGGGGCAGTGCATGCATCGCACTCCGCGTTCATAAGGCCCCATTCTGTTTGAATAGGCTTTCTGTTTCTCCGGGTCAGAATATCCGGCCCCACTCATGGTTTCTAATCTTCATTTGACGTTCTTACTATTCTACTTATCTATGTCCACAACTTTATCCCTCTACCTGTAACCTCCACATTCCACCCAGCCTGCTGGTACTTCACCGACACATCTTTGAATCATTTAAAAATCCATGTAGTGCCCTGATATTCTCCGAAAATATTTGATGAGAAGTATAACATCTTAGCTTTATCTTTTTTTTTTTCATTTCCAAATTCCCTCTGAAGGCAAATAGGAAGTATTTCACAAAATGATGAGGCTCTGTGATAGTTTTTCATTGGATTGGAAAGAAGGCTCTTAAGAATATACATGGCCGAAACCGGTTTGGCTCAGTGGATAGAGCCTCAGCCTGTGGACTGAAGGGTCCCAGGTTCGATTCCGGTCAAGGGCATGTGCCTTGGCTGCGGGCACATCCCCAGTGGGAGGTGTGCTGGAGGCAGCTGATCGATGTTTCTCTCTCATCGATGTTTCTGACTCTCTGTCCCTCTCCCTTCTTCTCTGTGGAAAATCAATAAAATATATTTTTTAAAAAAAGAGAATATACATGGTCTGTTTCAATACCTGTCTCTCCTACCTGAGGCTAAGCTCTATGTGTTCAGAAAAAAATAAAGTTGCTTTTTATTTCCCCAATTCCTAGCACCATGCCTGGCACATAGTGGGCACTCAGCAAACATTTCTTTAATTTGGTTGGCTTTGGGGATCTGAATTTTGATAATGTATTTTCACTCCTGGAAAATATGCCTAATAAAATGTTTACTAAGCGTTTGAAAAAAAAAAAAAAAAGAATATACATGGTGCCCTGGCCAGTGTGGCTCAGTTAGTTGAGCATCGTCCCAGGCTCTGAAAGGTTGCTGGTTGGATTCCTGATCAGGGCACATGCCAGGCTGCGGGCTTGATCCCTGGTAGGGGGCATGTAGGAGGCAGCCAATGTTGTGCTCTCACATCCATGTTTCTCTCTTCTCCTTTCCGCTCTCCCTGCCCTCCCCCCCCCAAAAAAAATAAGCTATTCTTTAAAAAAAAAAAAAGAATACACGTGGGCCCAGAAAAACCATACTTAGATGGAATCTTAGAGGCCATTTATTCTCACTTCCCTCCCACCACTGCTACAGGAAGGCACTAATATAACTCCTGCTGAACATTTCCAAGGACAGGGAATCCATGCTACCCACACACAGGAACAGGATGTCTAATTGTACAATTCCATCTCTTCAACTGCCCCCATCCATTTTATTTCTGCTCCCTGGATCTTCTCGTAACTTATCCAACCGATTGATACCCTTCCCAACACATACCAGGCCTTCTGCTCTTTGGAGAAGTGAACACATTGCTGTTATGCCTGACGAAATATTGCCTGAATCAAAAGAGATGCTAGAATTAAAAGCAAAATAAAACAAGACTTAAAAAAATCCCCTTGGCACATGGGACAAAGGTTTAGGACACTTTTTGCATTTAGCAGAAAATGACTATAAGGTGAAGGGGTAGCCTAATATTCATCATTAACCAATAGAAATAAAAAGGCTCCAGCCACGAAGACAAGAGGAGAAACAGTCCAGAGATGGAAGACGCTGACGACGCCTTGCCACGCTAGCAGTCAGCAGCTGTGCGTGGCAGCAGGTTGCCTAGGACCAAACCAGAGAGGGTCGGACCTGCATTGCCACCATGTGCCCACCATCCAGATATCATTGCTGACATGTACACATAAGGAACTGTTTGATATTGAAACGGGGACTCAGAACTGTTGGACATGGAAATTGGGACTCAAACATTTTTTGTTATTATATGTTTATTTCTAGTCTGCAGAGGCAAGATTTTTAAAAGGAATGAAATGGGGGAAAAAATAGATACAGAGGCAAAGAAGCATTGAACAGACTGTCAAACTACAGCGGGAAGGCAGAGGAGGTTGCGGGGGGGTGGGGGGCTGTAAGAGATCAACTGAAGGACTTGTACGCATGCACATAAGCATAACCAATGGATAAAAAAACATTGGGGGGGGGCAGGTAAAGGCATGTACTGGGGAGAAGGGGAGGCCGGGGGAAGGTCAATGGGAAATAAAAAAAGGGAGACATATGTACTACTATTTGTAATACTTCAAACAATTAAAAATAACAATAATAATAAAAATAATAAAATGAAAAAAAAAAGAAAGAAAAAGGAAGGATGAGACAGTGCAATTAGTGAAAATACGTTAGGAAAATAACTCCTGGGGATAAACAGATCTAAAACTAAAATTGCCAGATCAAATACAGGACGCCTGGCCCCACCTGAACTGTTCAGTGGTTGAGCATCATCCCGTGCACCAAAGGTTGCTGGTTTGATTCCCTGTCGGGGCACATACCTGTGTTGCAGTTCAATCCCCAGTCGAGGTATGTACATAAGGCAACCAATCGAGGTTTCCCTCTCACATCCATGGTTCTCTCCCTCTTCCTTTCTCTAAGCATGTCGGCAGGTGAGGGTTTAAGAACACAAACAGGATTCCCAGTTCAATACAGGCCGTCCTCGGGTTATGGTGGACTCAACGTACGTCGTTTTGTGGCTATGTTTCCATCTCCCATTTATTGATTAAAAAAAGTTCCATCATTTCGACGTATGTACATGTGTGCTTTATGTTTTTTATTAATTAGTTACCACAAGTCAAGGTCAGGAATTGTTCTCTTTCTTTTAAATGTTTTTACTGTGTCACTTCATTGCTGCTGTGTCTGTGCTCCACGTGAGTGACGTAGGTGCTGATGTAGGTGGGTTCCGACTTGAAAATCGCCTTACGTCGCCCGGTAGGAATGGATCTCCCACATAACCCGAGGACCTACTGTGTGTACTTCAGAGAAACAACGAATAACTTCGTAGTATCCGTATGTCTCAAATAGTGCATTTGTCTCTCTGTCTCATCATCCTTCCCCCTTTCCAGAGTGTCCTGTCTCTCCCTCTCTCTGCATGGGATATACTTATCCTAAGAAAGGTATTACTTCTGCCGAAACCGGTTTGGCTCAGTGGATAGAGCGTCGGCCTGCGGACTGAAAGGTCCCGGGTTCAATTCCGGTCAAGGGCATGTACCTTGGTTGCGGGCACATCCTCAGTGGGAGGTGTGCAGGAGGCAGCTGATCGATGTTTCTCTCTCATCGATGTTTCTGGCTCTCTATCCCTCTCCCTTCCTCTCTGATAAAATATCAATAAAATATATTTAAAAAAACAAAAAGAAAGGTATTACTTCTACTAAAACATTGCCCATGATTTATCTGAAAGCCATATTGAAAACACTATGTGTATGCCCACTGATGTCCTGGAGCAAGAAGGTTCCAGACAAAGTATCCCAATACCAGAGCCATTGTCATTTGCTTTCGGGATCTGAGTCCTACTCCTTCGTGGGCAGTGCCTTCCTCTATTTACCAGCAGGAGATGGTGTGACCGGGAAAATGTGCCGTGACCTTGTGAAAGGCTGTAAGCACTGCTGTGGGTGGTTCCCCTTTAGGGTTTCAGCTTCTGCTGCCCACGCCTACCTTCCCTGGCTTCACAGTAGCATTTCCTGTGTATGTGTACGCTCTTCTTCTGAGCACAAGGGGGAAAGGAAAGGATAGCTCATCAAGACAGTGAAAAGGCTGGAGCAGTGATGTCCACATGTGCGCGAGATCAGGACTGCCCGGTGCTTCGGTGATTCCAGAGGTGGCCTCAGCTCCCTGAACTTGGCCCTCAGAGGTTTGCATTTTATGAGAGAAGCAGGCCCAGGGGGGATCACAGGGCTGTCCACTGGTTCTGCTCCCAGCTGCCTCTCTGGCTGGTGGCTTAGCTGCCAGCGTGGTCCCCATGGCTGGGCACAGCCTCCCTCTTGCTCCTGTTCTATCCCTCCTTTTGTCTCTGCCAGTCTGCACCTCCCCACCCTTTTGCTTTGTAGCTCCCTGTCTCTTTTTAAAAATATATATTTTATTAATTTTCTACAGAGAGGAAGGGAGAGGGATAGAGAGTTAGAAACACCGATGAGAGAGAAACATCGATCAGCTGCCTCCTGCACACCCCCTACTGGGGATGTGCCCGCAGCCAAGGTACATGCCCTTGACTGGAATCGAACCTGGAACCCTTGAGTCCGCAGGCCGACGCTCTATCCACTGAGCCAAACCGGTTAGGGCATGTAGCTCCCTGTCTCTTAAGACTGTCCTTGATCCTTCATCCCCCTTCAGTTTTATTTCTGTCTCTACCAGGGGTGGGCAAACTTTTTGACTCGAGGGCTACAATGGGTTCTTAAACTGGACCGGAGGGCCGGAACAAAAGCATGGATGGAGTGTTTGTGTGAACTAATATAAATTCAAAGTAAAGGAGTGGAGGGGAGAGCAAGAGAACCAGATAGAACAGCCGGATCTGGCCCGCGGGCCGTAGTTTGCCCATGGCTGGTCTAGTCTCTGCCAGTCTGTCTCTCTCAGTCCCCTTCTACTTCTCCCTTGTACCTCTGTCTCCCATCTTTTTATCAAGCCTTTCCCTCCTTCTTTTCTTCTCCCAAGCTCCCTCAACTGTGACCCTCCAATATTCCTTCTTCTTTCCTGTCCTGCCCCTCTTCTTTATCCCCTTCCTCCGACCCTCTCCCACTTTTTCCTTTCCCCCTCCCTCCTTCTGTCTCATGCATTCCCATTGGTATCACAACTGAGGTGCCATTTCTGAAACCGTGGAAGGACCCTCCTATGATATTTGTACTTCCAGGCTCTGCCATTGGCCACAGTGACACGTTCAAGATGGGGTTGGCCCAAATCTACATGTCAAAATGGCTTAATCGGGCAGCGGGATCCATCCAGAGGTCAGATTTACTGAAATGAAACACAGAGTCTTTTCTGGAGGCCTTTGAGCATGTACATGATGTGGTCTCATCTACCAGCGCCTGGTGTGTGTGCGATGCATTTGCTTGGTTCTGCAGAAACCAGTTTTACAGGAATTATGAGAAAATCCATCAAATCACTCTGACGGTTGGAGCATATGTTGTTCCTAAGCATATTGCGAAGGGATCAAAATAAAGTTTTCATGAGCTCTTTTCAACATTTTTGTTGAGAATGAAAAGCAGTATTCTAAGATTCTATTCCCCAAATCTGAGGGGTAAATGTAGAGACTATTTTGAAATAAGAATGTGCATATATATATATATATATATATATATATATATATATATATTTGTGTGAGAGTGTATCTATAATATATGCATTATATATACAGTGTAATTATAATAACTGTACATGTACTTCCTCAAAAATATATTATGTTTATGCCCTGGCTGGTTTGGCTCCGTGGATAGAGCCAAAGGGTCCTGGGTTCAGTTCTGGTCAAGGGCACGTACCTTGGCTGCAGGCTCCTCCCCAGCCTGGGCCCTGGTCAGGGCTGGTGCAGGAGATAATCGATGTGTTTCTCTCACATGGATGTTTCTCTCTGTCTTTCCCTCCCTCTTCCACTCTCTCTTAAAAAATAATATATATATGTATGTATATTATGTATATGTATAAACTATATTTGATTATGAATTTATACTGCGCGCGCACGCGCGCACACGCGCGCGCGCGCGCACACACACACACATATATATATATATATATATATATATATATATATATATATTCTCTAAAGCGTATGGTTGTATATAAATACCTAATTATATCAAGAGACAGCGATGCTATCACAAACCATTGTTAGGGAGGAAAGAATGAGGAAATTTGGGGGTTTCTGATTTTGCTTAAAGACACTACTCCACTCTCGGTTTTCATTTAAATTAGGTTTACTCAGTGCATTAAAAAAAAGACGTCTTAAGTAGCGCTCACATGTAAGTGTAAAAGGAAAGGAGCCTTTGGTGGCGGGAAAGGAAGGCAGCCCTGGCAAAAGCAAAACCCTGCATCCAGAAGTTTGACGTTCTGGCGTGAATGGACCCAGTCCACGTGGCAATGTGTCTTTTCTGTTTTGTGCTGCATAGCCAGGGGCTGAAGACGGCCGGTGACCTGGAAGACAACACTCCGCCTCCATCGTCAAACCCCGTATGTTTGGTATCTTTGAAAGAGGGGAGTTGGAGTCTTGAACAACAACAACGAAGGAATATCATGGACAAAATGTTTCTCTGCTCTTTCCAAGGCAAACCCAACAATAGAGCCATTGTGGAGTGCTGCTTTCAAAACAACTCCTCCCACCCACCTCTCCAAAACCCTCCAATTTCAAACTCCGTGCAAAAATGGCAATTAGAATAAAGGCAGCAATTTTATACTAAGGATATCATAGCTAACCTTTGACAACTGATTTTACCTAATTTATAATATTTACCCCATGGTAAAAATTAGAAAAATATTAGAAGGTCACACACCCTGACAACGTGCCTCAAAAATCATAAATGAGTAAAGAGAGTTATATGCAGTAACTCTTGGTCTTTAGAACCAGAATGTTTTGAAGTTTGAACAATAACAAATTTAAACGGAACTTTTAACTTGATACTCACCTACACATAAAGTTTAACAAAAATCCCCTAACCAAATAATGAACAACATAAACTGATGAACAAAAACAGACCCGGAGACAGGGAAGCATCGATGAGACTGTCAAACCTCAGAGGGAAGGTAGGGGAGGGTGGGGGTCAGGGGGAGAGATCAACCAAAGGACTTGTATGCATGCATATAAGCCTAACCAGTGGACACAGACAACAGGTGGGTGGGGGCATGCGTGGGGAGGGGTTTGGGATGGGAATGGGGGGATGAGGACAAATATGTGATACCTTAATCAATAAAGAAATTAATAAAAAATAATAAATAAATAAATAAATAAATAAATAAATAAATAAATATCCCCTAACCATGTTCATAGAGAACAGATGATAATTTTCCTTTAGGGCATGTGGGAGGAGTGGGGGAAGGTCGACAACTGCAAAAACAATTTGCCAAATCGCTTGTACCATTTTACACTCTTCACCAGTAACGTATGAAGATTCTTCTAGTTGCTTCACATCCTCACCAACATTTGGCGATGTCAATCTTTTTCATCTTTACCATTCCAATGAGTATGAAATTATATCTTGTGGTTTTAATTTACATTTCCCTGAGGACAAATGATGATGTCAAATGAACTTTTTTTCTGTGCTTATTAGTAATTCATATACTTTTCATTGTGAAGTCTCTCTTCATATGTTTTACCCATTTGGGGGTGGGTGATTTTCTTTTTATTATTGAATTGTAAGAGCACTTTATGTATTCTACTAGAGACCCAGTGCACGAATTTGTGCATGGGTAGTGTCTGGCCAGCCTGCCCGATTGGGGTGGGGCCGGCCAGTGGGAGGGGCCATGGGGGTGGCCAGCAGGCCCCGCCCCCTAGTCGAACTCCTGGTTGATGGGACAACTTGCATATTAGCCTTTTATTATATAGGATAGTGTGTTATGTACACACACACACACACACACACACACACACATT
The DNA here is from genome assembly GCF_963455305.1 of Plecotus auritus. NCBI lineage: Eukaryota > Metazoa > Chordata > Mammalia > Chiroptera > Vespertilionidae > Plecotus > Plecotus auritus. Next base: position 3,951,960 of record NC_137784.1, on the reverse strand, counting down.
GAGTGGCCAGATTATTATGATTTCTGAACGCATAATAATCTGGCCACTTAGTATATATATAGAGAGAGAGAGAGAGAGAAAGAGAGAGAGAGAGAGAGGCCCGGTGCATGAATTTGTGCATGGGGGGGGGGGTCCGGCCAGCCTGGCCAGGGGGAGGGGACATGGGCCGTTGGCCAGCCTGCCAGTTAGTCAAACTCCTGGTCGAGGGAACAATTTGCATATTAGCCTTTTATTATATAGGACATACACTGAGTGGCCAGATTATTATGCGTTCAGAGATCATAATAATCTGGCCACTCAATGTGTGTGTGTGTGTCAGTGTGTGTGTGTGTATATATATATACACACATACTAGTGGCCTGGTGCACAAAATTTGTACACATTAAAAGGGAATTAATTAGAGGAAATAATTTAATATTGCTATTTGCCCTTTCTCTATAAGTGTCAGAGATGAAAGAAAATTAGTAAAATGTATATGAAAACCTTCCTCCTGTCAGAGTCTGGGGCACACCACGGGACCCAGAGTCAAGTCCCTGCCCACCCACATGGGCCTCAAAATCGCTTGAGACCCAGCTGGCCCCCGCCCCCATTGGGCTAGATCCAGACCTGGCCAGTACCACCCTTGTCAAGCCCTGCCGGGCAGGGGATGTAGCCTCAGGTCCCCTAGCCTGGTGCCAGGATGGGGGGCATGGCCTGAGGTCCCCCAGCCCAGACCGGGGCAGGGGACATGCCTTGAGGTCCCCCGTCAAGACCCGCCAGGTGGGGGACATGGCCTGAGATCCCCTTTCAAGCCCCGCTGGGTGGGGGGCATGGCCTGAGGTCCCCTGTCAAGCCTCACCAGGCAGGGGGGCACAGCCTCAGGTCCCCTGGCCCGGTGCTGGGGCGGGGAGTGCAGCCTAAGGTCCCCTGACCTGGTGCTGGGTGGGGGGCACGGCCTGAAGTCCCGTCAAGCCCCACTGGGTGGGGGGCACGGCCTGAGGTCCCCCGGCCTGGCGCTGGGGTGAGGGGAGCAGCCTGAGGTCCCCTAGCCCAGCACCAGGACAGGAAGCCCACTTTGAGGTCTCCCATCAAGCCCCGCCTGGCAGAGGGCATGGCCTCAGGTCCTCTGGCCTGGTGCTGGGGTGGGGGGCACGGCCTGAATTCCCCCAACCCAGCACTGGGGGTGCACCTTGAGGTCCCCTGTCAAGCCCCGCTGGGTTGGGGGCACGACCCGAGGTCCCCTGTCAAGCCTAGCCAGGCAGAGGGGCACAGCCTCAGGTCCCCTGGCCCGGTGCTGGGGCAGGGGGTGCGGTCTGAGGTCCCCCGGCCTGGTGTCCTGTCAAGCCCCACCTGGTGGGGGGCATGGCCTGAGGTCCCCCTACCTGGTGCTTGGGTGGGGGGAGCAGCCTGAGGTCCCCTGTCAAGCCCTATGGGGGCGGGGGAGGGGGTAGCCTCAGGTCCCTGCTGATTGCTCGTTAAGGCTCCTGATGGTAACTTGGCCTCAGCTGTGGGTGCAGCCATCTTTGTGACAGAGTGGTGGTCAATTAGCATATTCCCTCTTTATTAGATAGGATAGTATATAAAAGGGACCAACAACTGCTTAAGAGGCAACAAATGTTCACAAGGTAAACACAGTGTCAGTCACATCTTATTTTGGAACTGAGACATATGATTCAATCTGAGACTCACATATAGGTCCAGGTTGAGAAACATGACTGAGTACTACTTTAAGGAGGCCTCCTGGCACTCTATGTTAATTTGCTAAACTGACTAATTTGGGAAGCCTGATGTGGTGGAGATACTGTCTACAAAGGTAATGAAAGACAACAGGACTGGAGAGGTACCTTACTGAGTACCCAGGTGGAAGTGTATTATATCTCTAAAGGTGAAGGTTACCTGTAGCTGCAGTCTGTTGAAATAGGTACTGAGTAGAACATGTCAGTCAAATACTTTGCCATGACTGCTAATTACTTACCAGTTTCTTTGTGTAGAATCAGTAATTTTAATAATATTAGATATGGATCCCGAATGGGTGTGACCATGACATGAATGGCCTTAAAATTCATACTGAGGCACCAATCATACTTATCAGTTTAAGAGCAAGTCAAATTTGGCTGTTAAATTCTGAAGCAGTAGGAACAATTATACCTTCTCTAACTAGGTCTTATATAATGGGTGTCTATCTGTGAAGGTCCTGTTTTCATTTACATTGGGTCCTTTCTCAACAAGGGTGAAAGGTGTTATTTGATAAGTAGAGAGGAAGGTCCACAGGGTAACATTTTTCCAAGCTGATTATAAGGGGAAAAGATTTATTTGGTTATTCATTAGTTCAGATTGCCATTGTGCACTAGAAAATACTTTAGGACAATAGGTGCTTTGACTATGGGAAATTGAGGCAATACAATAGTTCTAATGGTTAAGTTCAGACATATTTGTATCTATTTTATGAACAGAAACCCCTTTTTTATCACCTTCTCCAAATGTTGGCTGGATAGGGAAGAGAAATGAATGAGGCTTAAAGCTGTCCATAGTCTAACACAGCTGTGGGCAAACTACGGCCCGCGGGCCGGATGCGGCCCGTTCGGTTGTTCTATCCGGCCCTCGGAGCTGAAAGAGCGGAGGGTTCTCTTACTCTCCCCTCTGCTCCTTTACTTTGAATTTATATTAGTTCACACAAACACTCCATCCATGCTTTTGTTCCGGCTCTCCAGTCCAGTTTAAGAACCCATTGTGGCCCTCGAGTCAAAAAGTTTGCCCACCCCTGGAACATCTAGAATGGAAATCAGATTCATTATTACACACTGCCAACCCTCACACAACACCCTGTTCCCCATCATCCCCAGCACCGCCACCCCTCACCCCCAATGCCAAACACAAGCAGAAACAACTTCTTTTCTTCTTCATCTTCAGTCTTCACCTTGTCCTTAATCTCAGTGTCTGGCTAACTATGGAATGGCTGGTCTAGTGCCCAAACTTGTAGAATTCTATGTCTTTCCCTTCTCACATACCCGCCCCCTCCTTTGTTCCCTCCCCATCATCAGAGAACACACAAAAATACAAACATATTTGCTTTATACACATGCTGGTATTTATTCAAGGAGACCATTTAGGTTTTGATCTCATCATAATGCCCATTTCTTAAGCATTTTTCTGTAGAGACCCCACACATCTTAAGGGTCTTCTTCTGGTAGGGCCTGGGCATCACTTGTGGTAGAAGAACACTCAGGAACTTCTTGATCGTTTGTTGGCTCGCTTACTGGAGGTTTTCTACCTTTCCTGTAGTAAAATACCATTATCCGATTTTTTCTGTCTTTCTCCTTCTTGTCTTCACTCTGCTTAATGACCGAATTTACCGAAGCCATTATCTTCGTTATCTAGTTGGGAAACAAGTTAAACACAGAAAGACATTGGTATTGGGAAGAAATTGGGAAATGGGTGGGAATGGGGCTTGTAATAGAATGACAATGGATGAACGAGGAAGTGTCTGTGCCAAAAAAGCACAAGGCCAGAATCTTGGGTGAGGAATTATTGGGGAAGAGGAAGCATATGAGTAGGGTAGTCTGACCTTATCCTTTTCTTCCTCACTGAGTTGGGAAAAGGACTTCCAATTCACTTTAGCACTTGAAGTGTCTTCGTCCATCCTTGTGGTTGGAATCTGATTCGTTATCTGAACTAGTCTACAGTATTTTCTTAGTAACTTTGGCTTTGTTGTAGCAACAGACCCTACTCCAAGGCTCCTGGCCTCTATATATACTCTCTAGGACAATGGGGAGCCACACCCTTCAGCTCTGATTGGCCAACAGTCAGTGGTTGCCATGGTGTGGCCTGACATCACAAAGCCTCAGCTTGACCATCCAGGAGGGGGAGGTGGGAGAGGATGCAGAAGACTCAGATGCTCTGGTTAGAGAAAGGGGAGCTTCCTCAATACCTCCTAAAAGTTTTCTCAAACTGACCTCTCTCTCCGTCATTTCCTCTAGTTCAATTACTGTCCAGCATATGGCAGGGAGGTGGTGTTTCCTCTAAGCCATTTCCCATACACCCCCATCCATTCAGTGGTCCATTCCACTATCCCCCAGATATCACCATTACCTAGTATGCCCCATGTAATATTTGGGACATATACACTGAGTGGCCAGATTATTATGATCTCTGAACGCATAATAATCTGGCCACTCAGTGTGTGTGTGTGTGTGTGTGTGTGTGTGTGTGTGTGTGTGTGTGTGTGTGTGTTTATATAAACTTTTGGCTTTGTTAAATAGCTATTACTTATTGGATTTCTATTTTATTGTTTACTGCTTTTATATTTATTTTTCCTTCCTTCTATTACTTTGGTTTTAACTTGTTCTTTTTTCTCTAGCTACCTAAGCTATAAATTTAGATCGCTGATTTTAAACTTTTCTTCTTTTGTAAATATTTAGCTCTACAAATTTCTCTCTAAGCAATGTTTTAGCTGTATCTCACAAATTTTGATATATTGAGCTTTCTTTTTCATTCAGTTCAAATTATTTTTTTCCATTTCCCTTGTGATTTCTTCTTTTATTCGTGGATTATTTTGCAGTATGTTGTTTAGTTTTCAAACATTTAGGGCTTTTTAGAAAACCTATTTTTTGGGTTTAGTTGTTTTATGTGTTACTTAAAAGGAGGTATAAAAATCTACAACTGTGAGCACAGATTTGTGTTTTCTTCTTTAGTTCTGGCAGTTTTTCTTAATTGCATTTGAATCTCTGTTATTAAGACTATATACATTTATTGTTGGTTTGTCATCCTGATGGTTTGCCTTTTGTCACCATGAAATGTTCCTGTTTGTTTCTGGAAATATTCACCGACTTTATTATCTAACATTCATATAGCCTGGCCAGTTTTTTAATGCTGAGTATTTGCATGGTATATGTTTTTCTATCTTCTTACATTTTATTAAGTATAAAAACACTTAAAATCCATCTCTTCTATACAGTATATAACTAGATCTTTTCTTTTTTAATCCAATCTGACATGTTCTGCCTTTTAATTTGTCCTTTCATATTTGGTGTAATTATTGGCTTTATTAAGATTAGGTCTACTACCCAACTGTTTTCTATCTGTCCCCTCTCTTTCAGATGCTTCTTGTGACTTTGTTGCCTTCTTTTAAGACTAACAGAGTAGTCACTAATAACTGCAAATATTCTTCCATCTCAAATATTTTCAGGATTCAAATTCAATATTTTATGTGTACCTTGGCATTTGAGATAGCACATAAATTAAAATTGTGTTTATCATATATAAATAGCATAAATTTCAACATTAAAGGGCAATAATAGCAATAAAGTAATTACTATTCAGATTTTAGCCATATCTAAATTCTCTAAATTCCAGTAAGAAGTGATGTCTTCTCTTTGATCTAGAAGATTGGTTGGTTGGAAACATTTCCAGTCTCCTTGATTTGTGTATCATATACTTTCATTTAATGCTTTTTTCTTATAAAATGAGAGTAATCAGCCCTAACTGGTTTGGCTCAGTGGATAGAGCATCGGCTTGCCGACTGAAAGGTCCCAGGTTCGATTCCGGTCAAGGGCATGTACCTTGGTTGTGGGCACATCCCCAGTAGGAGGTGTGCAGGAGGCAGCTGATTGATGTTTCTCTCTCATCGATGTTTCTAACTCTCTATCCCTCTCCCTTCCTCTCTGTAAAAAAGCAATAAAATATATTTTTTTAAAAATAAAATAAATAAAATGAGAGTAATCACTTTTGAAATTATATCTCCATTTTTATTCTTATATACTTACTTTTCCTCATATTCTTTCTGCGTGTAATTTAAATATTCAAAATTCATGCAAGATTTGCATTTAAATCTGTCCTGTACCCTCATAACAATTATATGCTAAGCTAATTGTATTACATTTTGTTAAATGAAAATATGTTTCTAAAAAGTCTTTAGAAACATCTAGAGTCTCTAAAGTGCCTTTTTTAGAAATAAAAGAATTCCCACTGTCCAATCTATTTTGATTAAAGATTCATGTCCAAGCTCCACAACATTTAGAAAAAGTTGTGTGTGCTTTGTTTTTTTTTTTGGGGGGGGACACTTTTATTGAATTTATTGGAGTGACATTCAATAGCTTGAAATAAACAGCGGAGTGATTTAAGAAAAAGCCCATTATTTTATTAATAATAACAGATAACTTTTCACAAGCTGTGTTGGGATATCATCTGCATGAGATATCATTATTATAGCTCCATTTGCAAACTTTAAAGAGTTAAACATTTAACTTTTTAAGTGAAATTTTTTTCTTTACACCAAGTCACATGATGCCATACACTTGGATGGGCATAATGACTGCTTTAATATTTTTTCAGTTTCTTTTCTCTTTATACTCATGACTTAAGGAAGGATTAGCATCCAGTCGCCAAGGTTTAAGAATGTACCATTGATCCACCTAGGCAGACTCGGTTTTGAAATTTAATTTGGTCAGCCGCTGCTCGAGCTGGACAAAGAGACAGGAAGGTGATAGCATGACCGGTGGTTGTTGTTGTTGGAAATGTGACCCTCCGCTCTTGAACGGCTCCCAGTTTGTCTGCAGGATCAAGCCCCCATGACACAGGAGAGCACTCAGAGAAGACAGCGAGTGAACATGGATGACAGAACTGTCTGTGCCACTCATTCATTAGGGACTCACAAAGGGGCATAGAAATGCTGGGCTTTTGTGGGGATTGTGAGCTTCATATCAAATGTCTGTCGGGTAATTTAATTACACGGGCATGGTAGGAATGACACAGTGGTTACATTAATAAACTGAAGCATTAAAGAATAATAGCCCAGTTATTGCTGAATTATGGGAAACACGCTGCCTATTCATTCCTGGGGATATTAGAAGGGAGAAGGAGGGGGCTTTCTACTTTGCACTCGCAATGCATAAAGAAACAGTTTCTTGCCTCTCTAGACCTGTGGAAAGCCTGCTACAGTGGAAGGTTCAAAGTCGCACCCAATAGCATAAGTCTTGCTTTGTTTAAGATGCTTAAAATATCATAAGCTAAGTCTGTTTTTATGGCGCTAAATAAAATTGACCCGAGCCGAAACCGGTTTGGCTCAGTGGATAGAGCGTCGGCCTGCGGACTGAAGGGTCCCGGGTTCGATTCCGGTCAAGGGCATGTACCTTGGTTGCGGGCACATCCCCAGTGGGAGGTGTGCAGGAGGCAGCTGATCGATGTTTCTCTCTCATTGATGTTTCTAGCTCTCTATCCCTCTCTCCCTTCCTCTCTGTAAAATATCAATAAAATATATTTAAAAAATAAATAAATAAAATAAAATTGACCCGAGCCACACATGTGCCGCACAAACATCTCCAAATAGCCTTTCCAACGAATCTCAGTCCTGAGTTCCCATTCATTGTCCTGGGCCTCTTCTTATAGGATCCATGTATACGATCATAGGCTACTAGGTTGGTAGCTTCAAAGAAGTAGCTATTACTTAATAGAAGCTAAAGTAATTGTTCATATTTACCCATCCCTTCTGGCAGACTGGAAGAAAATGCCCTTTTCCCTCCTGTAGGAGCAAGGAAAACGGAACACACATTTTATTTCATATCACTTTTCAAGCAACATTTGTGGAACTATGCCAACACTGTCCGAAGAACTGTGATGTGGAAGAGGGGGAAGAGATGAAGAAGATGTGATTTGTCCTTGATTTCGGGTTTGAATAGAAGAATTCATAGCTCAGCAGCTGGCCACCTACTTCCACTTAACCCATGGAAACTTCTCTGCATAAACTCTCATACTCATCATCTTGTGATCTGGGTTAAAAAAATATGTTGATGACTTTTAAAGATCTCTTCCAATTCTAAAACTATTTGAGGCTGTAAATTCTGGAAAATGTATTTCAAGGAGAAAAATAAACGTTTCACTTGCACAAAAACCAATTACAATATATAGAGAGAATGATCCAAACAAGCACTCCTCAATAATACAAGTTATATGTTATGTTTTGAGGTTTTAGGAAAATCTTTGGGAGTTCAGATTTGAACAAGTCCAATAATAGACTTGGAGGGAACTGATGGCGTATTTTCTTCAACTAAACGAGAGTGGTCTGATTTTATGGACCGAATACAAAGCTGAACAGTCCCTGGTAATGCATTAGCAAGCCAGCCATTTCCCAGGGGACACAGACACTGTTTACCCTCATAGAAGTCACTTCTGCAAAGATTCCTTAGGTAGCGGTTCTGCAGTTGAGCGTGCAACAGAATCACACGGAAGACCATGTGATTACATGGTAAAACACAGCTTTACATGGAATTACATGGGTAAAACACAGCTTTCTGGAACCCCGCCTCTAAAGTCTGATTCTACAGGACTGAGATGAAGCCTGCAGCCTGCATCTGTCTCCGTCTAGCCCTCATTCATGCTGCTGCTGCTGGCGGGGGGGACCACCCTCCAAGAACCACTGCTTTAGACAGAATGACACTGCTTTAGAGTCTTCAAAGAAGTTGCAAAATCCCCTCTGCTTTAGCAGAATGAAGACAGTTTTTTCATTTCATTTGGATCTACATGTGGCTCTCATGAGCTGGTCCTTCATAACTCAAAAGGGCAGAGTTTAAAAATAATAATGATGAGCCCTAGCCGGTTTGGCTCAGTGGATAGAGCGTTGGCCTGTGGACTGAAGGTCCCAGGATTCGATTCTCGGTCAAGGCACATACCCGGGTTGCGGGCTTGATCCCCAGTCGGGGGAGTGCTGGAGGCAGCCGATTGATGATTCTCTCTCCCTCTCCCTTCCTCTATGAAATCAATAAAAATATATTTAAAAAATAATAATAGTGGCCGAAACCGGTTTGGCTCAGTGGATGGGTGGGCAAACTTTTTGACTCGAGGGCCACAATGGGTTCTTAAACTGGACCGGAGGGCCGGAACAAAAGCATGGATGGAGTGTTTGTGTGAACTAATATAAATTCAAAGTAAAGGAGCGGAGGGGAGAGCAAGAGAACCGGATAGAACAGCCGGATCCGGCCCGCGGGCCGTAGTTTGCCCACGGCTGGGAGTGTCGGCCTGCGGACTAAAGGGTCCCGGGTTCGATTCCGGTCAAGGGCACGTATCTTGGTTGCGGGCACATCCCCAGTAGGGGGCATGCAGGAGGCAGCTGATCGATGTTTCTCTCTCATCGATGTTTCTAGCTCTCTATCCCTCTCCCTTCCTCTCTATAAAATATCAATAAAATATATTTTAAAAATAATAATAATGATGATGATGATGATGATGATGATGAAAGAGAAAGCGTGAATCTTCATTCTGCCACATACCAGACTTTTCAGAGATAGAGAGCTGAATGCAGAGTTAGTTCGTTGCTCCGCGTCCTCGGATCTTGCATCAGCAGCAGGAAAGCGGCTTACAGCACTTGCTACCGGGGTCCCTTCCCAGCCCCCCGCTGTCATGTGCTATGGGCACAGAAGGGCAATCCAAGCATCGCCCGCTGGCTCCTGCGCAGCCACAGGCCGAAAGAGCTTAGCCAGCAGTCCCCGGCTCCCGGGCCCACACTAACCACAGTTTGGCCACCAAAAGTGGGGGTCAGCGAGTTGCCAGAATGCCCAAGTGTGGTGGTTACGGAGACCAAAACGCTCAAGCTGGGACATGGGATGTCGCCACGGCTCTCCCCATGGGAAATGAGGGCAAAGGTAAAGTCTGCTGCCCTTGGAGCCGGTCCTGCCTTGCCACCGCTTTCTAAAGCCAAGTGCTGCTTACAGTTTGCTTTTCCTCTCCGGAATTCTGCCCGACGGTGGTTTCATTCCACCAGGCTTGGTTACTTTTACTCCAATGTGTCTTTATTATTCTGTTCTTCTCTCGGAGAAACACTCACCTAGCTTTACATTACAGACTGATATCTGAAATGCCCACCTCCCTCCTGAGCCTGAGTCATCACCCCACAGTGTTCGAAATGGCTCCTTCTCCGTTTTGATTTTGTCACAAAGAAGAAGGAAATAATTTGATTTAAATGGTTACTATTTTTCCCTTGTGAGGAATTAGGTTATTAGCTTCTTAAAATAATAAGAGAGCCCTGGCTGGTTTGGTTCAGTGGATAGAGCACCGGCCTGTGGACTGAAGGGTCCCAGGTTTGGTTCCGGTCAAGGGCACATGCCTGGGTTGCGGGCTCGATCCCCAGTAGGGGGCGTGCAGGAGGCAGCCGATCAATGATTCTCTCTCATCATGGATATTTCTATCTCTCTCTTCCTCTCCCTTCCTTTCTAACAACAACAAAATAATAAGATATATATATTAATTATCTTATATGGAACAAGATAAAAGTATCAATTTGTAAGAAATGACAAATGCTGCTTAGTTAATATCCAGAGAGTATCTGCTTGCTGTTCTGGTTTAAATATCTAGTGGAAAATCAGCTTCAGATACGGCAAGTCTAAAAGAAAAATCTCAGAATATGTCATTTATCATATATCTTGCTTGTATAGCTTTGTCTGCAATCAGAGGCTTAAAAACACATGGTGAATTTTTAAAAGCTTCTACCTAGTTCCATTAAGAATTAAGAAGGCTCGGTTCTAGAAATACAGAACATATTAAGAGTAACTATGAGGCAGTGCAGGGAAGAAAAAAGATTTGCATGCTCTGCAAAGGACATTGGCCATATGTCCACTAATGTACAAATATTTTGAAAATTCACTATTATATTAATACTAGAGGCCCGGTGCACAAAATTTGTGTCCCTCAGCCCAACCTGCACCCTCTCCAATCTGGGACCCCTCAAGGGATGTCTGACTGCCCATTTAGGCCCGATCCTAAACGGGCAGTCAGACATCCCTCTCACAATCCAGGACTGCTGGCTCCCAACTGCTCGCCTGCCTGCCTTCCTGATTGCCCCTAACTGCTTCTGCCTGCCAGCCTGATCACCCCCTAACCCAGGGGTGGGCAAACTTTTTGACTCGAGGGCCACAATGGTTCTTAAACTGGACCGGAGGGCCGGAACAAAAGCATGGATGGAGTGTTTGTGTGAACTAATATAAATTCAAAGTAAAGGAGTAGATGGGAGAGCAAGAGAACTGGATAGAACAGCCGGATCTGGCCCGCGGGCCGTAGTTTGCCCACAGCTGCCCTAACCACTCCCCTGCCAGCCTGATTGATGCCTAACTGCTCCCCTGCCAGCCTGTTTGTCCTAACTGCCCTTCCCTGCAGGCCTGGTTGCCCCCAACTTCCCTCCTCTGCCAGCCTGGTCACCCCTAACTGCCCTCCCCTGCAGGTTTGATCGCCCCCAACTGCCCTCCCCTGCTGGCCATCTTGTGGCGGCCATCTTGTGTCCACATGGGGGCAGCCATCTTGTGTGTTGGAGTGATGGTCAATTTGCATATTACTCTTTTATTAGATAGGATTGAATATTTAACACGACCAATATAAAAATAATTTTTAAAAATTGGTTACATGCAGCTTTATCCCTATTGAGCAGAATACATTTCTAATTTTTATATCAGGTCTTTGAGCATACCATTATATTCCCTTTGCTTTTCTCAAAACCACATCTCTCTTAGAGTGTTTGCTGGGAAGGCACGTGTGGAAGTTGAGAGAGATGCAATCTGGACCTTTGTGTATGCCTGACTTTATTCATTGAGCTTCTTTAGGGCCCTGAAGCAGACACAGATTTCTAGATAAGGGCTTGGCAACCTCAGTGTCATAGTGACATCATCCCCAGGAAGAGAAAGAGTGCTGTTGTGTTTTTTTCTGGGTTGGTTGTTGTTTTTTTTTTTTGTTTTTTTTGTAGTAATATTTGTTGATTGACTCACCCTGCGGGGCTCGGGGACGTGAGCCCTGAATCACTTACACAATGCTACAGATTTGGAGCTCACAGCCATTGTCTCATAACCACAAGGCTCTAACCTTCGGGAGCAACCCACTTAGAAAACGAAAGTCCCACACTGGTTTCATTGGACATCTCCACGGAAGCTTGCTGAGAGGCAGGCACATTGAACCCGTTCCCCGGGTTCTAAGAAGCAAAACTATTTTCTCTATGGAAGACCACACTTTATGAGTAAAAGCATATTGGAATCCTTTGATTAAAACTCCAAAGTCAATGAAGGTGACTAACAAAAAGAGTAAAACCACAACGTGGACCAGATGGCAGAAAGGAAAAGCTCCTCCCTTTTTTTCTTTGTTTTTCTAGTCTTCTACAGAGAACTAGGTATAAAGGATCTATTTGAAAGTCAGGTCAAATGACACCCCCTTCGTGAGGCATTTCAGATTTTCCCAGCTGGAAATGTCCTTGCCATTACCCTCTGAGCACCCACACCTCATTTATTGAATTGTTATATTTGACTTCATGTTCTCATTCCTCTTGCACATGTCTTATCTCCTCTAGACTATCAAATCCTTCAACATGAGCTTCACACTTCAGACACTGTGTTTCCAAGGAAGGCCAGCATCTTACTCTCAAAACTACATGCTAATTAAGCACATGCATGGGACAGGCTACATATTTTACAGGGCCCAGTACATGTTGAAAATGTGGGGCCTTTGTTTAAAAATTACAAAGATTTTCAATTTCAGAACTGGGAACTGAAGAAACTACATCTTTAATGAAATACCACTGTTTTCCTGAATTTTCTCAAATAACTCTTTTAAAAAATCAATCTTCATCCTGCTATGTAGTTCTAAGAAGCCTGGGAATGCCAATGTGATGGGTGCTCTTTGTGACAAACTCCTTTATGATTTGTAATAGCGGAACCATGGAGGGTGGCTTGGGCCTGGAGCTTGTGGCATCCTTCACTCTCGAATGAGGCTTTATTTATGAGAGAGGGGAGCTCTACAAGACTAAAACGGGAGAGCAAAGTCTGCCTTGGAAAAATCCAGCCACTAGAAATGTGGTCTTGTCCAGATAGTGAGAAAATAATTGTCTCCAGGTTTGATGAAGGGTTTCTAGTGCTAACATTTTAGGATAAAATACAGCTGGTTTCAAATTCCACTGTCAACTCAAAATCAAGCTAATTTCATGTGGTTTGGGGTTTTGCGATTACTTTTTTTTTTTTCCTTCAGTGTGTCTCAGGACTTTTTGTTCCGGAAACACCCACCAAAAATGTTTTACTTTACTTCAGCCCCGATAAACTTACTGGGCGGCATTACTGATTGCCTCCAGCAGAGGGCACCATCACACCTCCATCCATTCTTGAGGTCCCGTTACTTCAGCCAACCCCTCAAAGAAGTTCTTTAGCTCCTCAAACTGGATACACGGTCTCTCTGATAAGGGGGAAATGAAAGTAACGGTCCCAGGTTTGATTCCGGTCAAGGGCAAGTACCTTGGTTGTGGGCACATCCTCAGTGGGAGGTGTGCGGGAGGCAGCTGATCGATGTTTCTCTCTCATGATGTTTCTAGCTCTCTATCCCCCTCCCTTCCTCTCTGTGAAATATCAATTTTAAAAAAAAAAGAAAGAAAGTAACGAACAGCAGCTTCCGCAGGTCTAGCAGAGGCTCTCCGTGTCAGAGGTTGCTATGCGGGTTCTCCTCGGAAAACCTCATCACATCATTTTTGTTTATGTCCATCTTCTGAGCTAGATTTCCAGTCACCTGAGAAATCCCTTCTGCATAAACAAATAAATAAAGATATATACATAAATAATGCAAGCGAGCATGACCAGATAAATGTCAGTTTTCCTCTGAAGGACTGATTGATAGTCATGAACTCTGCAGCTTAAACAAGAGGCGGCTTCTCAACTACAGAAGCTATCCTTGCAGTTTGCACGGCCGGTTGCGTGAAGAACAGCTGACTTAATTCCTGTTTGTCTTCGATTTTTGTTTTTCCCATTAGAATGGTCACTTAAGTAGTCCGCGTGGAGTGGTCAAGTTTATCATCTAACAAATAGTAAACAAGTGGTCAGCATTGCTAAAGATCCATATCATATACCAGTCATATATACTTAAAGGGGTTGAGACTGCAGAGTCACATTTGTTTCTATAACTTGCTATGCATTTATAATAACAACGTGTGCTTCAGTGGGTTAAGCCAGCGGGACAGGTCCTTTTACATGGCAAGAGAGAATATTAGAACTAGAAGGAGCTTTTGAGAAATTTCCATTCCCTGTCTCCCAACCCTGGACAAGAAGCATCATCCATGATGTGATTTTTATGTAGCAATATGCTTACTTTTAAAATTATACTCCACATAGGAGAACATGAACATGTTTTTTCCGACCGTACATTTACTCAGATGCATACGCATATAGCCAAATAACTGTGGGTAGCGATGTGAAAACATTTCTATGCATAATCCCCAAAATAGCAACCCTGTGCACTGCACAAGAAAGTATCCTGTTCTAAAAAGTGCAAACTATTGGTTTGGCCTTAATTTTCAGAAAGATAGGTTCTCAGATGTAATCCCCATTACCCAAGGAAATAATTGATGTTTTGGCTAGCATCATTTGTTAAGGAAGTTTCTGGCCCTTCATCCTTTTATTCCAAGTTGAACTTTGGATGAGGGGAAATTTGATCGTGTTTTAGGCACAGAATGACCATGGAAAATATTTGTTGATTGATTGATGTTGCTGAAACATTAGCAAAGAATGTTATATCTTTGGATCTGAGAAGCCAGAAACTGACAAAATTGGACTTTATATGAATTTATCTCTGAGTTTGAAACATACAAATCTTTTACATCTGTTATTACTCAGCCCTGTAATTCAATTAATTACTCTTTCACACCGTGGAAAGCTGTCCTTTAGTTCTGATTACAGAGAAGTCTATCTGTTCACATGCACACATATGTATGGAAAATATCCTATTGACCACACAAAAAAAAATCCTCTTAACATCGAACTTCATTTCTGAGAAAAGATCACCTTTCTAATTCATGTCATTCAAATTATTTCTTTAAAAAATTGCAATATATACAGTATACAAAAGAAAGTACTATGTCTTGATGAGAATGAAATTAGAACAATAAACACTTTTTTATTTTATTGATTTTTTACAGAGAGGAAGGGAGAGGGATAGAGAGTTAGAAACATCGATGAGAGCGAAACATCGATCAGCTGCCTCCTGCACACCCCCTACTGGGGATGTGCCTGCAACCAAGGTACATGCCCTTGACCGGAATCGAACCTGGGACCCTTCAGTCCACAGGCCGACGCTCTATTCACTGAGCCAAACTGGTTAGGGCAATAAACACTTTTTTGAAATCATCATATTTTACTGATAGAGTTTTATTTTATTTAAACAAAGCCCGGCATTCTACATGTTATCACTAATTGCTTTAGTTGTGTGGTTTTCTTTTTCCCTTTCGTCTGATGATATTGTTCCCTTATGTTAGCATCTTGGCAGGCTCCTGGGATATAAAATCTTTTCAAGCTCTACCAGACATGGCTTCATTTTTGTTCTCTTTTCATTATGTCTGGAATATTACAAACGAGGCTATTGGCATGTTACATGTGACTTATTTTTATCCATGGCTATCTGGAAGCATAGCAACACTTAAGTAAGCAATACCACTAATACAATTGAAATACAAATCATGTTAGAATGTTCCAGATTTTATTAACAAAAATAGATTGCTCGACAATTTTAAAGGGGATGTGCTAGTTCTACACAAGATCAGCAACTCTGAAAGATGAATTGGTGGTATTTCTTTCAAAAGAGGAGTTCCTGGTTTGGGCATGAAGGCCCTATGAGCTGTATAGATTTCTGGGTTCAACGGCCACATCATTAGGGCTCCCCTGGAATTGAAGGCCTGCCATGCCTTCTCCCACTCAACTTGAACTTGGGCTTAGCTTTAAGCTGTGCTCCGGGACTGCACGCTTCTTCCCAAGTTTGAACTGCTCACGTGCTGATGAAAGTTTCTGGTTGTTTGGGTGCCCAAGCACTGGCACAAAAAGAGACTTCCCCCTCAGCCTTTAATTGCATTTTCATTTTCCTTTAAGAATCATCTTTTCAAAATCCAAAGAGAAAGCATCTTGCTATGGAGAATGTAAGAGGAAACTCTGCCAGAGCGTAAAATTCCAAGTGTTCTAAGTACAGTGGTGCCCTCGGGAAGAAAAGATGATTAAACCAGGGCACTGCTAAAATAGTAACTGGAAATGGGGCGTTTTCTTTCCTCTGAGTTCCGGATCTCATTGTCATAGCGCATGAACATGCCAACATGAATGATGACATTCTTTTCACAGCTTGAAATTGAGATGAATACAGAGATGATAGGAAGAATTAACTATTGCCCTTTTATCATGAAAAGACTGAACATGCCCAGGAAACTTCAGTAAAAGAAGGTACGCTATTCCCTCTGGCCTGAAACTTACTAAATGGCAACACTTCCTTTCTAAAGATCTTTGGACTCAGCGAGTGGGCTTTCAGTCGACATATCCATGAGATCACAGGCCGCACTGGAAATGAGATTTTAAGTGAAAATCCCAACCCAGATTTTATATTTTAAGTTTATGTTGTGGAGGATAAAGGTCATATCTGGATTTGTTCTTGGGTAACACAAACCTAGAACTTCCTTAAGAAAGTCCCTCTGTTTCTGACTTTCTATTTCTCCACCATTTTTTAACTAAAGCAATGGTTTTAAACTTGGGCATATTATCACCTGGAAGACTTAGCAAAGCCAGTGAGCCTAGCGCCAGAGTTTCTGATTCATTTCTATATGGGGAGAGGCCCCAGAATGTTCGTGTCTAAGTTACTATTATAGCGCTGCCCTGGTTTAATCATCTAAGTTCCCAGGAGATGCTGGTGCTGCTGGTCCAAAGGCCACACTTTGAGGACCACTGAGCTGGTCTCATCATAGAAGGGGCTCTTGCTCTTTCAAGGCCTTGCAGAATCGTCTGGCTGGTCTGAAGGGATTATTTTCAGTAGGAATCACCCTTAACCCCTCATCTGATCATTAGAATGAGTTTAAGAAGGAAAGCAGCCAAACCTTTCATAACTTTCTAGAGCCCGAAGATATAGCCAGTGGTTCCTTAAAGAGAAAAGGCACATTTCTCATTGATCCTCTTTGTAGTTTTCTTCCTTCAACTATTATCCTTTAGAAGAACTTAATGTTGCTGAGGTACTGCCTCTCTATAGAAGTTCCCTGCTATGAAACTGAAGACTGCCCTGGCCAGTGTAGCTCAGTTGGTCAGGTGACATCCTGTGCACTGAAGGGTCACTGATCAGGACACATGCCCAGTTTGCAGGTTGGGTCCCCAGTCAGGTTGTGTACAGGAGGCAACCAATCAATGTTTCTCTCCCTCTCCCTCTCCCTCTCCTTTCCTCTCTCTCTAACATCAATAAAACATTTTAAAGAAGAAAATGAAGACTTCTAACTTTAACCTAGACTAGAGTTGAATCTTGTTATGATCCCATGTTGTTACAGCTGATAATGCTTGAGATGATTATTCAAATATCAAGTTAGAATCTAACAAACTACATTTGAAGTAAATTAAATCAGGGTTTCTCAGCTTTGGCACTATTGACATTGAGGACCAGTCATTCTTTGGTGTGGGAAGCTGTCCTGCGATTGTAGGATGTTTAACAGCATCCCTGTCTCACTCACTAGATGCTACTAGAACTTCACCCTAGTTTTGACAAAATGTTCGAAACATTGTCTAATGTCCCATGGCAGGACAAAGTCACCCCTGATTGAGAACAACTAATTTAAATCATTCACAAAGTCATTGGAATGTAGAAAAGAATTATAAATAACATTCATAAGAACCTACTACCATAATTCACGTGACTTCACTTTCAACATTTGGCCATCACAAACCTTCATACACTGCCTATTGCACCTTGACCCTTTGCCTCCTCAACTCGATGATCCTAACAGCTGCTCCTTCTCTTTCTGTCCAAGAGGGGATATGCATGAAAAGAAATAAGCACGATTAAATACAGTGTAATTTTACTTTGGACCACTTGAAAGAGGTATGACCAGAATTCCTAAACTCCTAATATTATATATGGGATCAATGTGGCTGGGAGTGTTTTAATCATGTTTCATCTTACGTACACTTTGATGTGTTCTATTCATTTATAATTATTGGAATGGTATGTTTGACTTTAGTAGTCACTGTAAAAGCCCAAACACTGCAGAGGCTTGAAAGAGCTCCGTGAACAATTTGAAGCTTGTCAGACTGTTCTGGGGCTAGGGTGAGCTCTGAACTTCCTCTCACTAATTTCCAAGCTATTTGGGGGTTTCTATTTATGACAACACAGAAAACTCTCAGTAATGAACTGTCACTTTCTTTAACAAAAAGACTGTTCTTCATCCTGGCTTCTTAGAGCATCATGAAAATAACTCATTAATATAATAGAGAATATGATGTAAGGAAGGAAGGGTACTGAAATGTTCCTCTGAATAACCCATGCATTTATGTCTCTCCACTGCGTTTGACCTGGGGCTGGAGGTGGGAATATGGGTAGGAGGTACCGTAGTACCATCATTGAGGAGGAGAAAAGAAGAAGAGCTACTTAATGAATTCAGCAGTCAGCCTGAAGATGGAACATGGCTGGTTTCTGTCTCTCACAGTTATGGTGACAATACTTTCAGAGCAAAATCAAGGAGCATGGTCTGACACAAGAAATTGTGTTACTTCCAGATGTGAACAGCCTCTGGGAAAGGGAGATTAGAAGTTGACATGTTGGAATTTTCTATGATATTTATGTGGATTATGTAAGAGGACAAAAGAAGTGAATATACAAAATCATTATTCTCCCATATATAGTGGCTAATGTGATTGGAGACTTTGTGTCCAATGCCTGAATGTGGTGGGTGATCCATCAATGTTTATCAGAGGGAGGAAGGAGAGAAGGAAAGAAGTTGGGAAATATGGCCTGGTCTCCTCCAAAGTAAGGAATGGCCTGGCTTGAAATTTTTAAAACAAGCTAATAACTCTCATATGGTTGGTGGGGTTGAAATAAATACAAGTTTTAAGGAAAGTACATTATTTGTATTAAAACCTACACAAAAAAATTATATCTTACTAGAGGCCCGGTGCACTAATTCGTACACCAGTGGGGTCACTTGGCCTGGCCTGTGGGATTGGGCCGAAACCAGCTCTCCGACATCCCCGAGGGGTCCCAGGTTGTGAGAGGGTGCAGGCCAGGTTAAGGGACCCGACCAGTGCACTATCGGGGCTGGTGGGGGGGGGGGGGAGGCGACGCAGGAGGGCTCCAGGTCATGTCCGGCCCATCTCGCTCAGTCCCGATTGGCCAGACCCCAGCAGCAAGCTAACCTACCGGTCAGAGCGTCTGCCCCGGTGGTCAGTGCACGTCATAGCGAGCGGTTGAGCAGCCTTAGCATATCATTAGCATATTATGCTTTGATTGGTTGAACAGCCAGCTGGTGGACCAGACACTTAGCATATTAGACTTTTATTATATAGGATTACCACTCAATCCTACTTCTAGGAATTTATCCTAAGGAAATAAGTGAACAAATCTGCTAACATGAGCATAAAATAATTCAATGTGTACACACCTCATTGAATTATCCTGATCACTAACTGCTTAATATAGTAACAGCCTTTTCTCAAGAGTTATTTTATTCTAAGGGACTCATGCATTTAGATGTATCATTTCACTATTCCCAGGTTTTGGTTGCAAAGGCATCATTGTTGCCCATTACTTGTTAATTTATATAACTTACTAATTGCATGATTATGTAATTTACGTGACTTATTAATACATATATAATGATATCATTCTCGAAAGAGGGAAAAGTTGGCTGCTTCTTATTTTAGTATAACTTCTGGGCAAAATAAAGCCAATGACACATAAAATTGGCCAGGCATTTCTATCAAGACACAAATAATGGATTCCTCCATTCTTCTAAAGAACCGAGCAGAAAATACTAGCTCCGATAACTAGCTAAACCCTTTACTTGCATACAGTTTTGGCTGCCTCCTGACCACCCCATCAATGACCCCCGCCTGAATTTCCTGCTGTAGGAATTCTGTCATTGCCAGCAATGAGCTCCCACACCTGTAATAACAATTGACCACGAATGTTGGATCACCAGGTAGCCTCTTTCCCCGGAGAACTCAAGACACATAATCTTCCCCAATGGTTAGACCCATAAATTCAGGGCAGTTACATTGAGCTGTCTCATTTAGAAGTGAATAATCACTTTTTAAAAAGGCAGAATCTGCTGTCTTCCTCTCTCCCCTCATCCCACACACTGCCTCCTCCAACCTTCTCCAGACTTTCTGACTTTTTCACTTCCTTTCCTGAAGTTTGTCTTTTGAATCAAAATCGTCATTGTGGTTAAAGATGAGGATACTAAATTAGGACAAAATAAGAAAGTTTCACAAGAGGATTACAGCTTCCAAAACGTCGTACCATCCACATAGCTGTAAGATTCAGAAGGGAGGACCCAGTGATCGTTAATAAACAGCATGCGAATTCTGTGCCATGTAAGTGAATCCACTTGTATAAATCTGGACTCAAGTTTAAATTTCAGTGGGTGACAACTATGAAGGCGGTCAGAATTTGCTAAGTGCCTCTGGCTGCCATCACTCAAATAATTTTCCTCCACTGTCAGAAACTTGTCAAGCCACCAAATTCTTTCTTAGATAAATGAGCCAAAAAGGGCAAAATTTGCCTAACCTGCCAGAAGCCTGCTGCTCTGTCTCTCCCAGATATTAAAAGACTGAGAACTCTACGATACACAGTTCATTGCACACATGATACTTCTAACAGTGGAAAAGGAAAGACACCATCAGCCAACAACTTTATTGTCTTTAGTGAAGCCAATGACTGATCTACCTTTCTGGCCATTTCTATGGTTACAAATTGGCACAATCAGTTACTGAATTGTGGGACAATGGCAGTTTTTAGGTTAAAAACTTCTTATTTGTTTAATTGTTATTGAATTTATTGGGGTGACATTGGTTAATAAAATTATATAGGTTTCAGGGGTACAATTCTATAATACATCATCTGTATATTGTATTGCGTGTTCACCACCCAAAGTCAAGTCTCCCTTCTATCACCACTTATCCCCCCTTTACCCTCATCTACCTCGTCTCATGCCCCCTTTCCCTCTGGTCATCACCATACTGTTGTCTGTGTCTATGAGAGTGTGCTTTTGGTTTTTTGCTTAATCCCTTCACCTTTTCTACCCAGCCCATGAACCCCCTTCCCTCTGACAGCTGTCAGTCTGTCTTCTGTATCTATGAGTCTGTTTCTGTTTTGTTTATTTGTTTATTCTGTTATTTATATTCCACATGTAAGTGAAATCATATGGTATTTATAAAAAACTTCTTGAGTACTCACATAGAAGAGTTTTGGAGGTCAGAATAGTGGAGGTTTCAAGTTACCTCAAAATAATGCCCTTTGAATTGACTCCGTTGTTTCCCATCTGGTTTATTGTAGGGTCTCTCTGCAGGATATGTCTTCCTTCACACAAAGGATATGTTCCTGGAAAGCTAACCCTTAAGATTAACCTTAAGAAATTGCCATTGTGCCAGTCAAAAATGGTCAGATATTGTCAATGTCATAGTGTTCAACCTAAATATCAAAATGATTTTGATTAACCCAAAATGTCTTTCATGCGTTCCAGGGGTAAGTCCCTAGTGAAATACATTTTATGGTAAATGTCAAGGTAAAGTATGGAATCCCTTGGTAAATTCAATAACGGCAAATGAATTTATCTCGGTGGCTCCATATGTTGTTTACTTACAGCAGGGCGTATCTGTTGCCTGGGAAACAGCTAAATGGAGAAGAGGAAAGCCAGTGTTGGCCCTCTGCTCAGACTGAGGCTTGCAGGTTCTCACTCCCCAAATACCCTCAGGAATGCTGTGGAGAAGTGAATCCCTTTAGTTGCATTTTCTTCTTGTTTCTCCCAGGAATTTCTGTTTTCTCTCCAACAGGAGTCAAGTGGCCTAAGGAGAAATCAACTAATGTGCGGTTTAGCCCAGAGACAGACCAGCCGTGGGCAAACTATGGCCAGCGGGCCGGATCCGGCCCGTTTGGCTGTTCTATCCGGCCCGCGGAGCCGAAAGAGCGGAGGGTTCTCTTGCTCTCCCCTCCGCTCCTTTCCTTTGAATTTATATTAGTTCACACACACACTCCATCCATGCTTTTGTTCCGGCCCTCCGGTCCAGTTTAAGAACCCATGGTGGCCCTCGAGTCAAAAAGTTTGCCCACCCCTGCCTTAGACTTTTATTCATTTTCCTTTTTTCTTTCTGACCTTCTGACCATCCTCTTCTGCTCCAAACTTACCTCAGTCTTGGAAGGAACTGATTTAAATCCTGAATTATACAGAATGCATCCTGAATACTGAAGAATAAGAATTATTTTGTTGCCATTCAATTACTCCTTTTTTTTCCCCTAACTGGATAAAAAACAACACATGAATTACTTACACATATCTGAACCATCAGCCCACATTTCACTCCCCTAAAATAAAAATAGTTCCAGGGAATATGCATTTTAAGTAACTACTAAATGTTAAAATTAATATCTTGGCATAAAATGCCCAGACATTTGTTTTTATGAATTTGTTTGAATGAATACTAGAAAAATATAACCTAAGATATTCATCTATATCAGTAAAATGACCAGATAATTTCTACTAACCATTTTCCAGTTAGCTGATTTATGATTATATCTCTTTATTCAATAGTAAGTTCTTGGCATTGAAAGATTCATTCACATAGCTCTACCAACACGGTGCATTTATTTAAACCACACTTGACTAGTGGTATATAAATAATCTCCACAAACCATATTCATTTCCCAAAAGGAATATTAAATGCTAAATAACTTCACAAATTGGAAGCAGTCCTGTCTCCGTGTTCATTTTTGATATAATAAAAAATGATGACATTGTAGCTAGCTTATTTTTAATAATTCACACATTGAGAGCAAAAGAAAATATTACACCATTGCTGGGGGATGTGGACTTGCACAGTATAGCACATTCGCCTTTTCTTAATGAATGATAATGGATTGACCAACATCAGAATGTCTGCCAGGAATTAAGAATGTGTCTGTTCATAACGGGGCTATAAATTAGCGTAGTGGATTATTCTCCGGATAGCAGATACACACATAGCTTAAAGTCTTTGGAAAGAATATAGCTCACACATCTTTCATCAGTCCTCATAGAATCTTTATAAAGTATAAATATCCTAACGTTGCAAGCTAGAAAAATGGATAATGTATCACTCTTGGGCAATGAAAACAATTTTGACTGTTCTGGCAAAGTATGGCTATATGTTCCAACAAGGCTGCTTTCCCTCATGGACATATAGCTGGACTCTGTTTCTTGGTCTGCCTTGTAGTTAGCAGTAGTCATGAAACTGAGTTCTTATCGATGGAATACCCAAATTCTAGTCATGGTCTATAAAAACCTCCATTGCCATCTACGCACTCTCTCTTCCCTCTATCAGTGGTGAAGGCGAGAACTCCAGATACCTAAAGAAGAGCAGAGCCACCATATTGTCAAAGCTGGAGTCCTGGAGTCTCAGTATAGAGAGGAGCATCCCAAAAGACCTAAAAAAAACCCCAGGATCACCCATGTAAGACTATTATGTGATTGTTAGATTGCAACAGTTAACCTGTCATGGCTAATACCACCAGTGACCTGAAAATACTGTAATAAACCTGGAACTATTGAACCTAGCAACCTTTGATTCTAGCCTCCCCAAATTCAGTGCTTTCCTCATCGGCCCAATTGTAGAACTGTAATTAGCCTCAGCTATATTATGAGTCACTCTGTCTTTATATCCCTTTAATATTTTTGAAAGCATAGTAATTGATGGTACACCCTCTTCCAGGTAAGTTGAAACATATTTCTATGGAGCAAAGTTGATTGCCTTCCTTTTCCAAACTAGAGTGAGTTCCACCAAAAAACGTTTTGAGAGAATGATGTGAAATCTTTTATGAGGTGGTAGTTACATGACAGGCTCTACATTATGGCAGAGGATTGTTTTTGTGTGTGTTTTGTTTTGTTTTGTTTTTAATATATTTTATTGATTTTTTACAGAGAGGAAGAGAGAGGGATAGAAAGTTAGAGACATCGATCAGCTGCCTCCTGCACGCCCCATACTGGGGATGTGCCCGCAACCCAGGTACATGCCCTTGACCGGAATCGAACCTGGGACCCTTTAGTCCGCAGGCCGACGCTCTATCCACTGAGCCAAACCGGTTTCGGCTGTTTTGTTTTGTTTTAAAGGGAAACTATATCTTACCGAAGAGCCTCAGGATGAGTAAAAGTTTCCTAACTCCTTAAGCACAAGACTCTTAATATTGTTTTCACAAGAGCAATGGTTCTTATTCAGGGTGATTCTCTCCCCAGAAGATATTTGGCAAAATCTGGAGATATTTTTGATTGTCATAATGTGTGTGTGTGTGTGTATGTGTGTGTGTGTGTGTGTGTGTGTGTGTGTGTGTGTGTGTGTGTAGGGGGCTGCTATGGGTATAGGCCAGGAATGCTTCTCAACATCCTAAAATGCACAGGACCGCCCACCCTAGCAAAGAATTATCCAGCTCCAAATACCAACAGCTCAGAAGTTGAAAAACCCTGGGCTAGGTTGTGAGCTCTGTGAGGGCAAGGGCCATATCTGTTTTACTCCTCATTGCATCTTCAGCAATTTACAAAATGCCTGAAACATAAGGAATACTTAGCAATATTTGTTCAATGAATAAATGGACTGAGCCCCACTCAATTAGCAAATCATCTGGGAGGGCCAGTGGGTAAATCAGGATTTGGAGTAAAACCTTCATTCTGCTGCTCAGTAGGAATGTGTTTTTGAGCAAGTTATACACCTTTCTAGGTCTCAGTCTCCTCATCTGTGAATTGGGGATAACAATAGTACTGATGACTTCATGGAGCTGTGGTAACTATTAAGTGAGATGAAGAATTTGGATGCTCAGCACAGTGGCAGAGATGCCCTCAATAAATATTAACTTATTATTCCTTAGAAAAAAAGGTACCAATGTTTCCTGGGCTTTATCATGTGTCAGGTACAGGGGTAAGGGTGCACACCATCTCCTTTAATTTTCTCAACAATATGTATGGAGTAGGAATTTTTGTCTCCATTTTATGGAAGAGGAGAGTGGATTTTAGAGATGTCAAGTAACCTGCCCAAGCTATTGAGAGGCACAAACAATGTGAGAATCATAAGACCCCAAAGCCCAGGTTCTCTCCATCAAAACACACTGGCTTCTCTACAAAACTCCTAAAACTTCACTGTGTGCTGTAAAATCTAAGGGTACAAAGGTTAGTCCTTTTGGTTTTACAAAGCTCGTGTTATGTGGTATTAACAATGTTTGTTGAGCTAGGAGGCAATATCCCCCTTTCCAGAGCTTTCATCTAACGTATAATGTAGTCTGGCCAACACATTCAGAAGGTTACAAAATCATTGATCCCATATTGTACCAAGCCTTGAAAATCAAAGTTGTAAATCTATGTATATAAAAGCCTAAGCGACTGGCCAGTAGCTATGATGCGCACTGACCACCAGGGGGCAGACACTCAATGCAGGAGCTGCCAAGCTGTGGTCCTTTGGCAGCAGCCGTTCTCAGGTGACATACCTGGAACCAGAGAGGAGGGAGCCCGATTCCAGGGTGCGTCACCCGAGAACCTCCTTCTCGCAATCCGGGACCCCTCGGGGGAGGTCTGAGAGCCTGTTTCAGCCTGATCCCCACAGGCCAGGGCGAGGGACCACACCGGTGCATGAATTCGTGCACCAGGCCTCTAGTATTAAATATTTCTAGAAAAGAGGAATACCTAGATTCATCTGTAACTTTGTCCCTGTTCTGTTTTATCTACTAGAGTCTAAACCTCTTATAACCATACACTCTATTCTGTTTCCTTTGTGGTAATACCTGACCCAATGCTTCTGGCAAAGGTAGTATGACTTTCTCAGAGCAAACCTACATACTACCTGGGAGCAAGCAAGTTTACTTGCCTAGATACAATTTTCACAGTCGTGTAAATTTTTAAGATGCAAAAAAGTCACCTCAGATTGCCAAAAAACTCACATTGACTTCATAGTAACAAAGGGATTTAATAAAGCCTCTAATTTCCTATTGAAGCTTATCCAACATCCATCCAATGCTTAACAAGATTTAGCAAATTAAATTTAACAATGTTTTGAGAATCAAAAGAATATAAAATAATAAAGGAAAGGAGGCTTTGTGATAGACTTTCTCTTATTTCTTCCTTTCTTTCGTTGTTTGGTTTTTGTTTTAGTTTAATATTTCTCAGCTCGTCTCCTTTTTCAGCGATATTTGTTGGGACAATAGCATTTGGGTTCTGTTGTAACTTTTATTGATATTCATATGCTATATCAGCTTGATGGAGCTTTACTGGCTTCACAAAAGCAAATCACAACAACTTTTCAAAGGGTCTGGAGGCTCGTAAAGGCTGGGCTATAGGTCATGGGAGTGGTGGGCCATTTAAATATGGCTATTCCTTTGGATGCCCGCTAACAAACACCACACTCTGCAGAAAGGCAGAGATCTTTAGAAAAAACTTCATAGAAAAAACTTTGACCTGATAATGACATAATAAGTGAAGCTTAGAGCTAAATATGCCTTTAAAAGGTCACAATTAAGTGGAAGAACTGAAGTCTAACTAGTTAGGAAAGACTCTGTAACCACTTCAAAAATGAGGTGACTGATAGAAAGGTTACTGTGCCTACTGGACAAGGCGCTGGGGGGAGAAAGAGGTTGGGCTGGTATGTCACCAGGCTCTGGTGTAAAAGCATTCATTCATATATCCTTTTCCTGTGAAACTGACACCATATGGTTCTGATACAACAGGCAAGAACTAGTCTAACAAGAAAAGTTAGAACAGCTCTCCAAAGTGTGTATATTTAAGAGATGTTTTGGCAATAGAGTCTCTTTAGTGATTCATATTAGGATAAATCTCATTCCTGTTTGTCAGAACTTGGAGATGAAATAAAACTGGCATTTACTCTTTGTGTATTGATTTTTTTTTTTTAAAAAGGAACTATTTTGAACCCACCAGAGGAAAAGAAGAAATCATTCTGAACAAAACTTGTCTTATTTTAAGCTGTCCTCTTCTCCTCTCCTCTTTTCTTATCCCTGCTCCCCTCTCTCTCAACTTTGTTCCCTCAAAGGTGAGAATGGTTGGGGGTCTTTGGTTTAGGATATAATAGAGGAATTTCCAGTAATTGCTATTAATCAGCTTTCTCAAAGAGAGTTTTTCCAGATGTCCACACACAGCAGTTACCATGGTCACATAAATTGAGGAAACGTTTGAACAAGGTTATATAGGTGTCTCTTTATAGGACCTCTGAGAGGCTTTGTGATGGCACTTTCTTGGTCTTATGACATTCTTAATGGAAAGCATCTCAAGGAAACATGCTTTAGAGCAGGCGTCCTCAAACTACGGCCCGTGGGCCACATGCGGCCCGCCGAGGACATTGATCCGGCCCGCCGGGTGCCACTGCCTGTCCTGCTTAGCAGCCGACTCGTCCCGGCCCGCAGTGAGCATAGGAATTTGTTCATAGTTTTTTTTAAAAAACTATAGTCTGGCCCCCTGTCTAAAAAGTTTGAGGACCCCTGCTTTAGAAGCATTTAGAAGTTGGAGGGCAACTATTTCTACCCTTCAAAGAGCTCTTCACTTATACTCAGTCCAGATACTGAGGGTGCCTGATCACTGTGCCCCAAATAGAGACCTATAGCTAAATAAACACATCATTTTTTCACTGGAGATAGCTCCTAAAATATATAATTACATATACAGAGGAGTATTTATTTTAGTTGGATTAAGTATATCACATTTCTAACTCTCAGAAAAAGGAAAATCCATATCTGATGGTATACATGCATATATATCATTTAATATTATGGCAAGTATTAACCATTATTTTTTACACTATTAAGTTCTCTGCAAATTTAACATTTGGACAGCACCACTATTGCCTTTAGTGAACTTCTTTGTATGACACTTAAATTAACACTTGAAACTGGTAAAAGGCAGAATGGAAAATACAATTAACAAGTTGGGTGTGAAATAGTGTAACATCTTTGGGGAAAATAATAGAGAGGTACAGACCCAGGCATCAGAGTTCTCGCTGAATTATTCATTTATTCAACAGATATTGATGAGGAGTTTTTGTATGCCTGGTCTAGCTGCCAGGGATAGAGCCCGCAACAGAGAGAGAGAGAAAAAAACTATTGTTCTTGTGGAATTTGTATCTTGGGGAAAAAGTAAACGGTCCAATAGAGTTTTTGATAGCTACCAATGAACTTTCCTGATAGTTAAATGAACGTTGAAAATAATTTTTATGGTACAAACCTGAGTTTGCCTTAAAAAAAAAAAAAGAAAAACTACAATGGTATTTATTCAGCTTAGTCATGGATTCTGAAAATGGTGTGCACTTATGAGCAAATAAGCAAGATGCCTAAAATAAGTCTCGATGCATATATGATTTAAATTATTTAAAATACTTTTTCATCTGGATCTTCACTTTAAATAATAAAACCACCTCAAACTCGGTTTGAAGATGTATCTTTCTGAATGGATTCTCCACATTTTTGGAAATATACTATAATAAACATTCTTTTTAGAAAAACATTTCAGCCTAGGGCTCTTGACAGCTTCATGTTTAGACCAGTCAGCTAGGATGAAAATTGAGCTTCCCAAAGAGAGTTGGCAAAATAGTTTACTCGCTGTAATTAAAAAGGCGGAAATTTCTGAACCACAGTTGTCTTCAATGCTAATGTGAATGACCAAATGTTATTTCCAGTGGATCTTTTTATTTCCTCATTCTTGGCAACTTGGTACAGCTTTGTGCAGTTGGCAATCAGAAACTTTTTCCTCGAGATGGAAATGCTCTTCATGTTAAACACGTAGTGCTGTCATGTATCCTGCGCATTCCCCATACGTGTTCAGCTCAATAATTTCAATATGGAACCCAATTTCAATAATTTCAAATTTGAACACTTAGCTTTACACCTTTCCTTTAAAAAAAATCATAGCAACTATGTACTTCTGGCAGAACATTTCATGTGGTCAATGTTATTTAGTTCTACAATTGGAAAATGACTTGATTGCAACCATGTTGAAAATCTTTGCCAAGGTATGAGCTTTTCTTACGTCGGATTTTTCTTTATGAGAAGGGGTTACTTCATTTTGTGATTTTATTTGGTCCTACTCAATGATACAGTCTGGCTTAAGAGACATACTTGACAGATCTTGATACAGAAAAAAAAAACACCCACGAATGGAAGAATTTGGATTACAGATCCTTGCAGATGAACCGCTTTAATAAACAACCAATGCCCGTTGGACTACAATATTAAAGTTAGTATATCACCTTGATATTGGGCACGCAAATAAGTAAGTCATTGATAACTTCCACATGTTTTACTTTTTTTAGCTGCTGCTGTTTCTCCTCTACTCTCCCCTTCTTCTTCCTTAAATGGAACAAGTTTAAATTCTGAAATCCCCCAAAGAAACTTTCCCAAGTGCTCCATTTCTAACAGACCAATCCTGAAACGGCCTCATTGTGTACTTGGGAAGACAATGGGGGCCGCAGGGGAAGCTGGGGAAACTGGGGGAGGACAGCTCTTTATTTTGTCCACCTAAGCATGTTAAAGTGGTGTTTGGGCAGATTTTGGCCACTGCCTATTGTGCATATGTCAAAGTCTTACATGAAGGCTAAGATGCCTTTTGAATGGCTTCACCA
Source organism: Plecotus auritus (assembly GCF_963455305.1). Lineage (NCBI taxonomy): Eukaryota > Metazoa > Chordata > Mammalia > Chiroptera > Vespertilionidae > Plecotus > Plecotus auritus. The sequence goes on along the minus strand of NC_137784.1, from coordinate 3,922,402 downwards.
TTTTTGCCGGTCTCCATGGGTCCTATTTACAAGCCTTGAGATGCAGATGGAAGTAAAATCCTAAATCTGTCTGGCTAAGATGTAAGAGCTAAGGAGGGGATAACACTTCAGCACTAATGGGATTCACACTTTGTTAGAAAACAGCCTTGTTGCTCTAACCTTTGCTTGCATCAGCAGCGGCTGCTTAAGAATATTTGCTTTTCTTCTTCCCTGTGAGGTTATATTAATTTCTTTTTCCAGCTTACTGGTCTGCCTGTTCTGGATTTTACTTTTAAAAAAAAAAAGGAGTTCCCAGCACTGCATATTCAATGGTTACTCTTTAATTGTCTAAAGAAATTATTTTTGTTTTCATAACTTCAAAGAAGTTTGTAGAAAGCATTAAAAAATAATGGTAAAAGGTACAAATTCATATTTGCATTGATATTGGAAAAGAACATTGCCATTGCATATGTGGACTTCACATCAGCATAGAGTAACACTGACCTTGGGTGTGCTGTTTTTGCTAATCGTATAGTAAAAAAATATTAACTCTCCTTTAATTGTATCTATCTAAGGCAAATCCAGTTCTTTCCTTAAACTAGCTCAAAGTTGCCTCCCTCTGTCTTTGCCCTGCTACTATGTAAGATTTTTCCAGTAATCTATGATCTGAAATCCCACTTTCCTAAATGTAAAGAACTTTTTAAAAATTTTCTTTATCCCCCCTTTCTTATACTCATATTTCCCACAGTCCATGAGATATACAATATATTAAGGATAAGGAAAATTTTAATAGATTTTGCTACATCATACGATAAATCTATCTTCCCACTGCATTACAGTAAAACTTCATTAAAGTACCCAGCTAGCCACTTTACCTGATCTACATACAAGTGTCTATCTAAAAACAGCTTGATATTGCCCTGGTTTGGTTCAGTGGATAGAGCATCAGCCTGTGGACTGAAGGGTCCCAGGTTCGATTCCGGTCAAGGGCATGTACCTTGGTTGTGGGCACATCCCCAGTGGGGGGTGTGCAGGAGGCAGCTGATCGATATTTCTCTCATCCATGTTTCTAACTCTCTATAAAAATCTCCTTTCCTCTCTGTAAAAATCAATAAAATATACTTTTAAAAAAATAAGTAAATAAAAAATAATAAAATCAAAACAGCGTGATATTAAGTAAAAAGATCTAGGCAGTTTTTTAACATTTCCAAGAGTATATTTGCAACCATCTGACTTAAATTATAGACTCTGTCATGGCCAGAAATGTATTTTGCCTCACAGAGACTGAGTGTGGCCCCGCCAAGAAGGACAGCCTAATGTTTCAGGAGGAAGAGGCAAATGCAAGTAACTGCTGGAGGGGAGGATGGGCCAACCCTGTCAGAACAGGGCTACAGAAGACAAACGATGGCTCAACCTGTGCCTCCAAGCGGAAGTGCAAAGCTCTAAGTTGAGCTGCTTCTCAAAAGGGCTACTCTTTGGGGGGGAAGGGAGGGATGTCCAGGGATGCAGTTACCTAGCCATAGGTGAAACTGGTGAAGCCAGCGGATGGAACACAGTGTCGGTCAAGTTTTTTTCTCAGTAGGAGCTATCAGTCCCGCATATTTGCACAACTGCAGCATGACCTGCAAAGCATAGGAGGCCTCTTCCGGGTGACAACATGAAGTCCGGAAGGGAGAGAAGCTTTTCCCTCTACCCTCTTAGGTTCCGTGACTGGGACCCTGCAAACTAAACTGGCAAAGGACAGATTAACAGGGCAAAAGGGTTATTTACGACGCATGTGGGAGACCTTGCAGAAATGAAAACCCCCCCCCAAAGGCTATCAGACCTGGAGGCTTATATACTGTTTTAACAAAGGGCTATAAATTGTGCCAAGACAAAGGAAGCGTTCGGTCTTCTAGGGGCAGTAAATTGTGGGAAGGCTAATGCATGGGGGAAGCTAATAGAAGATACAAATCATTTCAGTAAGATTTGATTACCGCCAAAACCGGTTTGGCTCAGTGGATAGAGCGTCGGCCTGCAGACTGAGGGGTCCCGGGTTTGATTCCGGTCAAGGGCATGTACCTGGGTTGCGGGCACATCCCCAGTGGGAGGTGTGCAGGAGGCAGCTGATGGATGTTTCTCTCTCATCGATGTTTCTAGCTCTCTATCCCTCTCCCTTCCTCTCTGTAAAATATCAATAAAATATGTTTTTTTTAAAAAAGATTTTATTACGGAGATTTCAGTCAGTGCTGTCTCCAGTGATAAGAGTAGTCTCCTATCCCTGATATGGGAAAGTGGAGGGGGCACATCCACAAAGGAAAGTTTATGCCCTGCCTTTAGGTGATGGGGGAGGAAAGAGAGCTTTTTCTGTGACTGCTGGTACTCAGTTGCCTTCAGCTCAAACTAATCATTATGCCAAAGTGGCATGTTTTGGGATAGCTTATGTTGATCTCCTTCAATAGGTATGATTGTAGAAATCCAAAGTGGAGACACTGAGGATGTTTATCCCTCACTATAAAATAGTGCCCTGACCGGTTTGGCTCAGTGGATAGAGCATCAACCTGCGGACTGAAGGGTCCCAGGTTCGATTCCGGTCAAGGGCATGTACCTTGGTTGCAAGCACATCCCCAGTAGGAGGTGTGCAGGAGGCAGCTGATCGATGTTTCTCTCTCATCGATGTTTTTGACTCTCTACCCCTCTCCCTTCCTCTCTGTAAAAAAATCAATAAAATATATTTTAAAAACATAAAATAAAATAGTACCCCGTGGTCCTTTCTGAATCACTTTTAGTACAACATTCAAAATAGCATGCCTATGTAAATTCAGTCTACCTTCCTGTTAAATGTGTACTCTGTCCAGACGTGTGCGCTAGTCAAGCACAAGCTGTGTATTTCAATGAGAACTGATTTTGAAAAACTAAGATGGACCATCGTTTACATTTTATCTTATTCAAGGGTGAACCACAAATCAGTGTTCTGAGCCTGTCTCATTTCTCTGTTTCTTTTGGATAGTGGTACAGGATGGGGGTGGGACTCACCACATCAGAATGTCAACACGTGATCGGACCCTCCCTAGTTAATGGTCCCTCCAGACCACAGCTAGAATCTCAGCCTGCCTGACAGGGTCATGGCTCAGCGGAAAACATGTTCTCTCCATCATAGTCCACTTTGTTGGAAAGATTTTAGAGACACACATATCAAGGTATGCATCATGGCACTTAGGGGTAAGAAGCAACTGGGAAAAGCCACATCAATACTTTGAAGTCTGTATTTTAAGGGATATTTCATCAGCTGTTCTCAAGAGGAGGAGGTAGGCAATTCTGTCCTTCAGGGGACATTTGGCCAAGTTTGGAGACATTTTTAGTTGTTGTAATTGTCATGCGGGGGAGTGCTGGCATCTGGTGAGGAGAATCCAAGGATGCTACTAAGTATTCTATAATGCACCGGACAGCCCCCACCACAGCCCCCAATGCCAATAGTACCATGATGGATAAGCCTGCTTTACATCACGGTCCACCACATGTCAGTATACCTCCATCCCCTGCCTCCCAACCGCGGCTCCAAAAACAAACCACTACTGCAGGACACTGGCAGACCAAAGCCTTCAACCGATTAATGAGAGTCTCGTGTGTGTGTGTGGGGGGGGGGGTGGGGGGGTGTTTATTGAACGTATTAGGGTGATATAGGTTCAGATGTACAGTCCTATAATGTATCATCTGTATATTCTATTGTGTTCACCACCCCAAGTCTCCTGCCATCGCTATTTCTCCCCCTTTTGCCCTCTACTACCTTCCCTCACCCCTTCCCTCTAGTAATCAGGAGCAGAATAGAGAGCGCAGAAATAAACCCACACTTTTATGACCAATTCATATTTGACAAAGGAAGCAAGAACATACAACAGGGTAAAGATAGTCTATTCAATGAATGGTGCCTGGCAAATTGGACAGATACATGCCAAAAAAAAATGAAATTAGACCTCCTTCTTACACCATACACAATAATAAACTCAAAATGGAGTTTCATGTGTTTTTAAACAAACACGCTGAATCACCAGTAAAGCTATTTGAGGTTTTCTGTTATTTTAGACGTAAAGTGGATTTTTCATGGGGAAAAAAAGTCATCAGTGATGAGTGAACGTGGTCAGCCCCGTATATATATCTCCTCCTTCTCTAACCTTATTTTGAAAGCTCGTACTAACAGAGACAATCTCATTTCCAAATGCCCTTGCTACACGCTTTAAAATCTTCTTCTCTCATTGTTTCTTTTGGTTTTGTTTAGACGCATCCTTTGAGTTTAGGGAATGCCCCCTGATGCTGTCTGGGATCCCAGCCTTTTGAATGTTGATTCATGGAAGGATCCTTAGAGAGCCATTAAGAGCTGGCAGTGGTGTCTCTTTGTAGAATAGAGTCAGCATTCTCACCCACTGACAGTATCCCTGTTAATCCATTGTTTCTGTTTCGTGGAGGAAATAGCCGATTTTTGCAACTGAAAAAGCAAAACCACCTAGTAGATTTCTGAAATAAATGGAGTCTCCAATCTCCCAGTTCTTTTAAAAATGGGATAAATGGTATTGGGAATCTAGGGGTGTCCTTGAACCCTAGGTTTCCAGAAATGAAGAGAGGAACTACTAACACTGTAAGAAAGTAAAGGTAGGTTAAGAATTGTTCTAGTAATAACTTCTCAAAAAACTGTTTTGAAAAAAACACATGGGTTGATTGTGGACAAAGATCAGTCTCCTGTTTGTTCCAGACAATGCAATTATTAGTCAGGATGTAGCTGGGTGAAATTGTTGCTAGAGACCACTTATACAGTCAATGTTATTTTTGGATACATCATTGTCCTACAAACAAATCCTAAGTTAGTTTTCCAGAGTTATAGTTCCTGGTATACTGTAGCACTGTGCAATAGAATTACAATACAAAGTGCACATGTAATTAAAAATGTTCAGGTAGTGCCCTAACCGGTTTGGCTCAGTGGATAGAGCGTCGGCCTGCGGACTGAAAGGTCCCAAGTTCGATTCCAGTCAAAGGCATGTACCTTGGTTGTGGGCACATCCCCAGTAGGAGGTGTGCAGGAGGCAGCTGATCGATGTTTCTCTCCCATCGATGTTTCTGACTCTCTATCCCACTCCCTTCCTCTCTGTTAAAAAAAATCAATAAAATATATTTAAAAAAATTTTTTTTCAGGTAGCAAAATTCAAAATAAAAGAAAAATACCTTAAATTAATTGCAAAAATAAATTTTCTGTAACCCAATATAGCCAAGTTATTATCATTTCAACTCATAATCAGTATTATTGAGAGATTTTACATTATTTTTTCTTACTAAGTTGTTGAACTCTGGTGTGTGATTTTACATTTATAGCACATCTCTGACTTGCTACGTTTTAAGTGATCAATAGCCACATGGAACTGGTGACTGTTGTATTGCACAGCACAGCCTAGCTAGCCCCTGCTGATTTCTCTATCTTCATCTATTTCTTCTCTCTCCCTTGTAAAATTCACAGCCCAGCCTTGGTGAACTTCTTTCAACTCCATCACCCCAAGTGTTGCTTCTTCTTTCTTGGTCTTTGTACACGTCTCTCCCTGGAACACTCTCCATCATCTCTGCCACCCTACCTGGTGACTGCCTGTGTATTCTTCACAAAAGTTGAGTCTTCTGGAAAAAAACCTGTTGGGGACGAAAAACTTTTCCTCTTGCCCTCTTAGGTTTAGTGATTAGGGACCTAAGAAATTAAACTGACCAAAGACAGATTGGCGAGGGGACAGATAGAGTTTATTGACATGTGAGTGCCTGCTGATGAGTAACTCGAAGGGGTCATTCGTTAGAATGTGGGTCTTATCTACCTAACTTAGCAGAAAAATGGAGTGGGGAGAAAAGATTTCAATGGGAAGAACAAATAGGTTTCTTTAGGGAAAGTCAAATGGATTTTTAGGAGAACAATTAGGAGATAAAAGTTTATGATAAGATTTGCTTATACAGGTGTGAGCAGTTTTACCATTTTTTTGTGACCTTGAAACTCTCCTGGAGAGGGGATTTATGGTAGGTTTACTTGTGGTTTCTCTCCTAGGAGTAAAAGTCAGCCTGAAGAGTGAATTTATGGCAGTCCTAATTTCCCAGAAGTTTCTGCTTTTAGTCAGATAGGGGAAGCTCTGAGAAGACTTCTGTCTGCATTTGTGCAACCTCAAATGCCTTCGGCCTACAGGAATATTTATACCAACTCTGGAGTTCCAAGTGGGTGCCCACAGAACCATAGACAAGGTTAGATTTTGCGGCTCCATGCTTTAATGCTACTTGTACCTCCCATTCCACAGTTCGCATTCACTTTATTATGCTCTGTATCCCCTCAAGTTCAGTGTCTTTCTTTCAAATAGACTACAACCCCTGGGAAGGCAGGAATAGCGCTGCATTTCCTGTGTGTTAACATGAACTCATTATCTCGGACAATGGACTAGCACACAATAGACACTTGGATAAATATTTGTGCAGTGAATCAGCCCAATATAAATACTATTGGAGGAGAAATATCTTTTTCTTCTACCCTTCTAAGTTCTTAGCAGTGGGCCTCTGTATCAAAACTCATATTAACAAGAGAAAAGCATATGTATTTATTTAGTACAACTATTACATGACACCGGAGTCTTTATAAAGAAATGAAGACCCAAGGATGTGGTTAAACCTTTTATGCTAGGTTTGTTGAAGGGTACAAATATTATTTAGCAATAAAAACCAATGCAGTAATGATATATGTTAGTACGTGGATGATGCTAAAAAAACAATTTATTTGCCAAAACCGGTTTGGCTCAGTGGATAGAGCGTCGGCCTGCGAACTGAAAGGTCCCGGGTTCGATTCCGGTCAAGGGCATGTACCTTGGTTGCGGGCACATCCCCAGTGGGAGGTGTGCAGGAGGCAGCTGATCGATGTTTCTCTCTCATCGATGTTTCTAGCTCTCTATCCCTCTCCCTTCCTCTCTGTGAAATATCAATAAAAAAATATATTAAAAAAACACACACACACAATTTATTTAGTGAAAGGAACCACACACACAAAAAACACATATTGTATGATTTCATTTATATGAAATCTTCAGTAAAGGCAGATCTATAGAGACAGGAAACAATTGCCTGGGCTTGGGGGAAGGAACAGGGATAAACTGTAAATAAGCACAGAGGTGACGGACATGTTCTAAAACTGAATTTTGTGGTAAGCGTTATAGTCAAGAGTGTCAAATTAGGGTTATTGGATGAAGCTGGGTTAAACACTCCTGATGTAAGTGGAGTCATTTGTGTAACACTAGGAGACTACAGTATAACTGAATTCATAAACTGTTAAACCAGCTTATGTAAATGTTGTCATATTTGCATTCAATTCCTTTTACTTGACCCCAGTTGAAGTCTCTAATACTTTATGCTACAGCTTTTCCTTCAACTCTTGAGAGGCCACTCCTCTAAAAGAACACAGGGGGTGAACTCGGCCCTGATTGAACAGGAGTGCCACTGGCAACTCTTCATGACAAAGGTATTAACATCCTGAATAAACACAGTTCCCCGGTTTCTGGAAGCTCCTGGTGTCTGGTCCTCCTCTTCGGAATTGGATCATTGTTCACGTGAATCACACGCACACCCTCACATACACACACAGAAACTCTTCATCCAAGGAGTCCGACTGTTGTACACTTAATCTCTCCTAAGTAAGTACTCTATGATGTGACATGTGCTATAGGAGTGAACACGACTTGTCACATTTAGTGACTAAAATGGGAAGATTATTATTCTCCCCCGTGACTAATTTGAAGACAAATTGTATTTATTTTAATGAAACATCTTCTTATTTTTTAAAAAATTGTATTTTATGTTTCTGGTGCTCTTTGATTACAAGTGAAGAAGAAAGTTATTTGTATATCCTTTACATACTTTAAAGACTTCACATCAATTAAATACTTACAGATAGCTAAACAATAAAGGGGAGAAGTGCCTTGCCAGGGAGCATTTTAATTAGCGTTCAATTATCTAAAAAAAAAAAAAAAATTAGGTCAACCTTTCTGACAATCAACTCAGATTATCGTCCTCTGAGGTTCATTTTAAAGTACCTTTTAATTTTCTATGAACATTCATTGTAAGAATATTATAAACTCATCGCAGACGTATAACCAATGTTCACGTTTTGATGTAGCTTCTCTTAGAATGTTTTCAATATAAACACAAACGTAACACAAAATTCATTTCTATCCAAAGATTTATTCAACAAAAATGGAGCGTCTATTGTGTGCCAGTGTTATTTCTGCTGGATGGCACCATATTTGCTATTCTGTCAACTCAGCAGTCACTACCATTTGACTGTCCTTCCATGCCAGTCCATTTGGATCTGTTATATCATTTTTTCTATTTTCAACTTAAGTTTTCTGGCTTTTAAAAGATATTTATGTTTTTATTGTTGACAATGTTACAGACGTTGTTATATCATTTTAAGGGCTGCATAATTATGGCAGATTATACTTTCCAAAATGGCAGCAACCTTTTCATTTACTGCCCGCTCATTTTCTGCATTTTGCCATGCCACACCCAGAAGTAGAATGTATGTCCCCTTACCCTGAACCTGGGTGAAGTTTCATGACTGCCTCATTTACCAGAAGTGACGCCCCATGACTCCCATGAGGGGCCTTAACAGGTCACCTCGATTCTGCCTAACCCACTCTTGGGACACTCACCCTTGGAATTCAGCCACCATGCTGCAAGGAAGCTCAGGTAACACAGCAGAATCTGTGTGCAGGTGTTCTAGCCAACAGCCAACAGCCAGTATCAACTGCCAGCCTTGTGATGAGTGCCTCTTCAGATGACCCCAGCCTCCAGCCTTAAAGCCACAGCAGTTGAAACCAAGTAGAACAGGGGCAGCGGTCCCTGAAGACCCCTTCCCAAATCACCGATTTATGGGCAAAATGCATGCTTGTGTTAAGCCACGAAGTTTCCAAGTGCTTTGCAACGGAGCAGTAGATAACAGGAATAGCACTTCCACGCATCCATCCGTCAGAACCACCGTGGCGAGTATAAAATGTCACATGTTAAAGCAAAGGAATGGAAACCACAGAAGTGCCCAGCAGTAGACTGCCGAATCTGCAGCGCATCTGCACAGTCAGGTACCATGTACCTATAGCGCAGAATGTCAGATAGCTAAACACACGCTCACCCTCACATCCACACACATAAACTGTTCATCCGAGGAGTCAGTTGTAAACTTAATCTCCTCTCTTTCATAACCATTGCTTCGTTTTCTTTTGGGGGGTAGTGTTTTTCTCTTTTCAAAGGCTAGGCACTCCTTAAACAGGAAGGAGATGGGCCCCTTGTCCCCAGTCACCATTTCTTCTGAATTGGCTTATGCAGTTTTTTGCCACGCACAAGTTGTTTATTATGTAGGTAGCTCCACCAATGATAGAAAGATAGATAGATGATAGATAGATAGATAGATAGATAGATAGATAGAGATGATTATAGATATAGAAGTACAGATAGAGTTGAGATATTGTCTGGACTAGTTATTCTTGTACTGAACACCTGATATTTAAATAGGTAGTAAAGATGAGAGTTGTGGAGATATTAGAGCTTTGAGATGCAAGTAAGTTTGTATTAGACGTTCTAATGGATTAAGCGTTATTTTCAGTGTTAAGGTGAGTGGTGCGTACGGATACAGAGAACAACTAAGACACAGAACAGAGCAAAGTGGCCAAGATGATTTCAAGAGCTGTATATTACTTGATAATGAAAAAAAGAAAATCTTTTATAATCAAGGAAAAGGTAATATTTCCCGTGAAGTCTAAGAGTATATAGATACTTTAAATATCTTTGCAGTTGCTTACATATGCTTTTACTGGAAAGGCTCTTAAACTGCATGTAACAGAAAGACATTAGTCGCATTGTGCAAGCATTTAATAGTGATGTTTAAAAAAACTCAGATGTTCCTTTTAGAGGTGACTATTTTGCTGTCAGGTGGTAAACTTTTAGAATATTGAGATCTGCACTTTTGTTTGGTCTTGTCTGAATTCTCCACCCAGTGCCTTCCTATCTTGCCCTACTTCCATCACCCCAGCCCAGGGGAATCAGAAAATATAAGTTAAGAAGGACAGATAAGTTACCTCATTTGCTATGCACCTCAGGTTCATTTTTGCTATTGAGTTGGCATGGTCACCAAGCAGAGGCAATTTTCTTTCGAGAGAGAAGAAGCTGGATGGGGGCCTGGGCTTGGGGGGGGGGGGGGCGGCGTGCAGCCAGAACCATGATGTCACAGGTTACATTGTCTCTTGGGAAACTCATCCATCAAACCGTCACCTCCGATTCTATGCAGGGTCACCACAGAAAGAGGCAGCACGCCTCAGTTTGGCCATCTGAAGTGTGAGAATGTAGTGGAGCTGGTGGTGTGAAGCCGATTAGTTTTGTTTCAAAGGCCCAAATGGCATGCTGCCGAACACAGGCACAAGCCCAGCAGCATCGCCTTAGAAATAATGACTCGGCAGCAAGGAGCCCTCATTGCAAAATCCAGAACTGGGCCATCTGCTTGTCTCCTCTTTGATTTATTCCTTTCGAGGTTGTGAAGGATGTGATGGAAAGGTAAGTCTTGTTTTTATTTATTTTTTTAAATATATTTTATTGATATTTTACAGAGAGGAAGGGAGAGGAATAGAGAGTTAGAAACATATCGATGAGAGAGAAACATCGATCAGCTGCCTCCCGCACACCTCCCACTGGGGATGTACCCGCAACAAAGGTACATGCCCTTGACCGGAATCGAACCTGGGACCCTTCAGTCTGCAGGCTGATGCTCTATCCACTGAGCCAAACCGGTTTCGGCTAAGTCTTGTTTTTAAAAACTTGAGAGAAAGGGGGGAATTCCAGACTGATTATAGCATGCCTGCAATATACCAAGGTATTTCTTTTCAGTTAGAAGGGGACTTGGATTTATCAGGCATGAATAGTGTTGTGAAATACTGTCCTCTGGGAAGATAAGGTAAACTTTAGATCTTAAAAAAAATCATGTCTTATACCTCATCTATTTACCTCTAGTTCATATCCTCAGCATGGTTTTTAAATGAATTTGTACAAAAACAGTCGTTTCCGGGAACTTTGATAGAGCCTGTCGAGTCCCATTTTTTCAAATGGGACATCCTGCCTTTTGTGGGTGTTTCCGGTTTGCCCTCTGCTTGGGAGAGATGTGCAGCAAGCAGCTGCCTCAGTGGTGCAGGTGAACGGGGCAGCTCCCAGCTGATGCTGTGCCACCAGTTTGACGTGGTCTGTCCTGGGGGGGGAGGCTAAGGAGCACAGAGCTCAGGGGAGTTTCAGCCCCGCCTTTCCCACCCCGCAGAGACACCTCCTAGCATCTGGGGGACAGAAGGAGCAAAGGCTCACCTCCCTGCCTGGCCAGGGACCCGTCCTGTTCCCGGCCTCGGGGCTGGGTGTCCTGTCGCTGAGCAGCGCAGAGCGCCTCTCTGAGGTTGGCCTTGAAGGACTGAATGCCAGCAAGCACCCCTCCCCCGCCGGCCGCTCCCCAGGAGAGGCGCTTCTGCAGAAGTCATTTGGTGTGTGTGCGTGTGTGTGTGTGTGTGTGTGTGTGCGTGTGTGTGTGTGTGTGTGTGCGCGGCTTTCCCCTGTGAGGGGATTAGAGAAGAGCAGAGTGCTTTGTGAGAAAAAGCCTGGAAGAGGTTGCTGGGAGAAGCCAAGCCGAGGGGAGGGAAGACCGGCTTTCCCGGTCCCCTCATTGCAGGGACCCTGAGAAAGCCAGTTGCCTGGCCTAGGGCAGCTGGGGGCTTGCTTGCTTTCGTCTTCGGCGGGAGAAACGGGTAAGGCTCCTTTTTCCTCTTGCTCTGGGATGCTACTGCCATTGCTTTCCTGAAGTGCGGGTGCTGGGAGGAAGGGGAGTGGGCTAGCGGCTCTCCAGACACCCTGCATTGTCCCTGCCTCACGTCGGGGAAAGGCGCTGCTTCCTGAGCAAAGGGTTTGCGAGCCACAGCACCGTCTGACTTTTCCCAAACTCGATCAGCATCACTCTGGAGCAACTGACTTGAACAAAACATACGCTCGTGCGGAAACTATCACCCACAGAGGCCTGCACGCATTTCTAGGACAATCGTATTTTTCAAGTGCGGGGGCTAAAACAATGTTACTTTTCTTCCCGCCTTCTAAGTTCTTCTAGCTGGGCTAATAATCAGATTCATGGAGACAAATTAACAGGAGAACGTCAACATTTTCATACGTGTGCATGGGAATTCACATAGGCATGAGAATTTGAGGCAGCATTGGGTAGATCTGACGTTTTGGGAGGAAGGAGAAAGGGGGGGAAGGAGAGCTTAGGTTTCAGAAGTGAGACTGGGCAATTTCCAGGTAGTTGAGGAAGAACAGAACCCACCTGGGGGGGGGCGGGGGGGGTAATCCAGCTAACAGGCTTGGAGTCTTCCTGCTGGGGTGAAGATTCTTAAGGTGATTAAGCCCAAGCTCCCTTCCCAAAGCATTTTTCTCTGTCTAAACCGCTTGGGCAGGAGAGGGGGAGGGTCAAAGGTTCTTTCTGAGTCTTTTGTTTCTTAATAATCAATATCCCCAAACACAGCTGGGGGCAAAATTTTAATTCCCTTCAACAGCATGCATATCTCAATTTGATTAGTTTGGCGGTACAACTGCAAGGGGGTAGGAGAAAATTGGGTCTCTCTGGAAAATTCCAAGCTGTTTCCTGTATTTCTCATCACACATGTCACCTGCTTTGTAACTAGGGCTATGCGGACCAAAGCCACCGCTAGCAAGCCAAGTAGTCCCAAAAGCAAGTTCCCGACAGCGCGACATAAGGGCAGAGAAGTCCCGCTAAAATGAGGAAAATGGAATTTTAAGTTAGTCGCCAAGACCCTTAGATTCTCTGTCACTCAGCAATTGTTCTGATCAGAAAGAAAACAATGAGGAGCCTTCCTTCCCCGACGTCAGAAAGGATAGGTACGGTGTCTCCTTCAGCGTTTTCACGGAATCACACAGCCTTATTTGGCAAATGTTATTTCTTCCTCCCTAAGTCCATTCTGTTATTTTTAGAATTGACTTTGGTATTTGTGTGTAGCATACACACACACACACACACACACACACACACACACACACACACATATATATATATATATATATATTAACCTGGGAAACTTGAGCATGAATCATTTAGAAATATATTAATTCAGCTTGAGGCAAATTATCCCTCAAGCAAATGACTCAAGCCCTTATGAGTTGGCGTGTGTGTGAAGATATAAGTAACAGACAGCTGTTGCTTCTGTGATGGACTAGTCCAGAAGCCTGTCCTCAGAGCTGAGGACCAAATTCCTGGAAAGCCTGCCCGCCCCTCCCCCACCCCACAGGAGGGAATAGTAATCTTTGTTGTGGTTGTTCTGCCCTGAGAAGGTCTGGATGCTGTCTAATGTAGCTGACTCTGCATTATCCCTAAAAACGAAAGCCTTGCTTTATACAAGGTCCTAATGGGAGATGTTTAGTTTCGGAACTTAGCACATACCAAATAATACAAACACTATTCCAGTTGAATCAGTGCATCATGAAAACAATGATCAAGTGCCGTGAATCAGCACCCGCTAATTACCCACAACTTGCACTTCAATTAAAAGTAGGCCCAGAGAATTTTTTCTACTCGATGGATGTTGCAGTCTAAAAATGACCTGGTTATTAGAATATTCAGAAATTGAAAATGTGCGGCATTTATTTCGTTACTAAATAACAGGTTTTTCAAAGGATGTAACTATTTAAGTAGTTTCTTTGCATAGATATTAGTATGAACACCTGGAAAAAATATATGCTCTTTCTTTAAAATAAGCTAATTATTTGCCCGAGGTAACCTTTGCAAAAGAAAAAAGAAAAAAAGAAAAGCCAATTCCCTTTCAATTTCCATTTCCATTCTTCTTCAACTGAAATGCTAATTCAACCCAACAGTGTATCTTTGCCTTTAGGACTTGTTTAAGGAATGCAGGCAGTTAATTTGGGGGTCCTGCATGCTAGGTAACAGTTAATCAATTCATCTGAACTCTCCGGACGCCTGGGAGGTTTTCCAGGTTTGATCAATGTTATTTACTATTTTCGGCTGCATGCTGGTTCCAGTTCCAAAGACTATTTACCTTCATAATATTTGAGCCCAAGGGTGTTGAGTTTATTAGAATGGATTTTCTTTCCAGGCTGATCTTTTAAAATCTTGTTGCTGGTCGTTTTTCACTATTGCCTTGTGAGAGTTTCATTCATCTGGCACCGAGTGCCGGGGTGTCACTAGTGGCCCTCGTCTGCTATGAGAGAGAAAACCCTATGTTGGTGGGGCTCCCTGCAGAGTCAGCCAAGGCCGGAAGGGAAAGATCAACTCTTGCTGTTCTGACGATTGTTTGCATGTTCACATGGTCCAGTTTCAAATATGGTTTCAGCAACAACAAAAAGTGCTCATTCTTCTGAATGACTGATACATTAAAATATATCACCGGCTACGTAGAACCTGCGAGTTGCATTGATCAGTAATCCTCCCACATTGCACAAGACCTACCTGTGTGTGTTATCCTCCTCCTTCGGCATTTAAATAATTCCAAAGTAAGTTTCCTCTGTGCAGCTGACCATTACACAGATTGGGAAAATATGGACCAAAATGTTTGAACAAGCGAAACTTTCTATCTTACAAATTACCATTTTTCTCATTTTGCCTTGATATATTAATTGTTTTCTGTTAGATGGTTTTTGTTAAGTGTTTTGTGAAATTATGTATCACAGTGATGGACATCATTTATAATAACAAATAGGAAAAGGACTTCATGGGAAAGAAATGAAAGGTTCTTTAATCCGCCTGGTAGCAGACACTGCCTGGCCTCTTCACAAGTATGTTATCATTGAGTTTCCTCAACAATGCTACAAAATAGGTATTATGATGATCATCTTAAGGATGAGGACACTGAAGCCCGAAGAAATTAAGAATGAAATCATGTCATGTGACTGCTAAGGTGGCAAACCCAAATCTGTCCCCTGCTCTTTTTAGCCACTTCTACATTGCTCTCTTAATACCATATCTTTCTTCCCAGGTCCCCTATCAATTGATAATTCCCTACAGTTTATCTTAATGCGTCCAGAAAATCTCCCATGACACTTTCAGCTGTTCTCTAACTCCCTTTATGAGCCGACAACCAATAGATGTAAGTACAGATTGCACAGGAGCTGCACATGTTCATGTGTAAAAAATGTTTTTGAAATGTCAAGGTAGAAACAACATATTATATTAAATGTAGAATGCAGCACTGTAGTTAACACTGCTGTATGATATATAGGGAAATAGTTAAGAGAATAAATCCTAAGAGTTTCATCACAGGGAGAAAATTATTTTCTTCTTTTATTTATAGTGTATCTATCTATCTATATAAAAGGCTAAGCGACCGGCTGACCAACCGGTAGGTATGATGTGCACTGACCACCAGGCGGCAGACGCTCAACACAGGAGCTGCCGAGCGACAGCAACTTTGCAGAGTGCCCTCTCGCACTCCGGAACTCCTCATTTCAACCTGATCCCCGCAGGCCAGGCCGAGGGATCCCGCTCACTCTGCAGACGCCCTTCGAGCCCTGACGCCACCCCAGGGAGGGACCATGGGACGTTAGCTCCAAGGCGTGTCCGGCCTGTCTTACCCAGTCATACCGCACCAGCCCCCTTCTAATTAATTTCCTTTCAATGTACACAAATCCATGCACCAGTCCTCTAGTATATAATGATGGATGTTAGCTGAACCTATTGGATAATCATTTCAAAATATATGTAATTATATCATCATGCTATACAGCTTAAATTTATACAGTGATATATATCAACTAGAGGCCCGGTACATGAATTGGTGCACATTGAAAGGAAATTAATTAGAAGAAATATTTTAATATTGCTATTCGCCCTTTCTCTGTAATAGAAGTGTCAACCAAATTTACGATCAACAGTAACAGATCGAAACACATGTGTGTGATTGGCACCAGCGAGACCTTTATATGTATCACGCATGTGCAAGTCAACTTTGCCTTTTATATATATAGAATAAACTTGCTTAATTAGACCTGCTTTCTGATTTAGCAAAACTTTTTCTAGCTCAGTAAAGCACCCCAACTTCTCTTTCAGGTAATTGTCAGCAACACAGCAGTAATTAACAACACGAAGCAGATTATTACTGTAGATCACACAGGGAGAACAAAGAGTAAAATATTTAACTGCAGCAGTGTTTGACTATATTCTGTGCAGTGAGAAAACCTGAAGTCATTTTCAAGGTCCACCATGTCTTACTTCTTTTCAGTTGGGTCAAGTTGCTAAGCTTTCTAAATCTCCGTTTTCTGGCTAATGAGAAGAAAATAGGATTCCACGGAGTCTCCTGTGTACCTACCCCAGGACTTCTGTGAGGATCAAATGAGATGAGGCACAGGAAAATGCTTCACAGACATTTGGTTAAAGTGTGAAATGTTTGTACCTGGCTATAAAGCAAGTCGTGTTCCTGGGCCAAAGAAATTCCAAGGAAGTTAGTTGTCTCTAGGGAGAGGAAGCTGGGCACTGCTATGTGACATCATTACCCAGTGCCCACAGCCACCGTTTCTGGGCTGGGCTGGGCTGTGGGCCACAATTTGTCCCATGGGGTCGGTCTTGGCAGCGTTGGCTGCAATTTGGTGGGCTGTTGCTCTGGGGTGGTGGCAGGGCCTGTGTCCCACTTGGGGGAAGCCGGGTGGTGTTTTGTGGGCGCCAGGTCTGCGGTGCTGTTTCTCTGTAAATGGCCAGTGTGTGTCACGGCAGCTCCTGCGTTGAGCATCTGCCCCCTGTGGTCAGTGCATGTCATAGCAACTGGTCAGACACTTAGCATATTAGCCTTTTATATATATAGATTATTTCTCAATAAAAGTGGAGAAAAAGAAGGCAGCATATTAGATAGATGTACTTGGTAAGGGAAATAAGAAGTAAATTTGGGCCAAAACCGGTTTGGCTCAGTGGATAGAGCGTCGGCCTGTAGACTGAAAGGTCCCAGGTTCGATTCCGGTCAAGGGCACGTAACTTGGTTGCGGGCACATCCCCAGTAGGGGGTGTGCAGGAGGCAGCTGATCGATGTTTCTCTCTCATCGATGTTTCTAACTTTCTATCCCTCTTCCTTCCTCTCTGTAAAAAATCAATAAAATATATTTTAAAAAAAAAAAGAAGTAAATTTGGTTTGGATTGGGTGCATGCCTGCTCTGGTTTTCACCATATATCCAGTAGGGGACCTCAGTCTTCAAGAAAGCTGGGATGCAATCTTGTCTCCTCCATTATTTGTATGGAGATATGGCTTTTCAACCCCTCTCAGCCTCACTTTCTGCCTCCATCAGGTGAGTTAAGGGAAGGGTGGGGTTATAGATACCTGGAAAATGCATCCCTAGTCCCCTTCTAAAGTTACTAATTGAGAGCAAGGAAACAATGGCATGCCATTAATAAAAAAGACTTCTAAGTGTATCAGTGCATTAGTCTAGCACATTCGTAGTATAGTCACTGATTGACCTCAACACATTGATTTAGTCAGCACTATCTATCCAATTCCCTTGTGTATTGGTTTTCTATATCACTGCTATAACAAATTACCACAAATTTAGTGTCTTAAAACAACGTGAGTTCATTTTCTTACAGTCCTGGAGATCTGAAGCCTAAAATGGATCTAAAAGTAAGGTGTCGGCAGGGCTGCATTTCTTCCGGAGGTATTAGGAGACAATCTGTTCCTTGCTTTTCCAACTTCCAGAGGCTGCCTGCATTTCTTGGCTCATGGCTTCACATCACTGTGAATTCTTCTTTCATTGTCCTTTCTTCTTCTCTGACTTTGTCTCTCCTGCTTCTTTCCATCCCTTACAAGGACCCTTGTGATTTTATTAGCTCCACCAGGCTAATCCAAGGAAATATTTCTATTCCAACATCTTTAATCACACATGCAAAGTCCCTTTTGCCATATAACATAACATGTTCACAGGTTTGGAGAATTAGAACATGGACGTCTTTGGGGGACACTCTTCTGACTACCAGACATTCCAATATATTTCTTCATAGCTACATGATTTCTGTGTATCCCATAATCTTGTAGGTAATGGGGAGCCATAAAGGATTTCAAGTGGAGAGGTGAAATAATCAGGTTTCCATGTCAGAATCCTTACAGAGAGAACACTATAGACATGGAGGCCCAACTAGGACACCAACTGGAATGCAGGAGAGAGAAATTGAGAACATGACTTGTGTCAGTGTCTGTAGAAGAGGGGGCAAGGAAGAGTTTGAGAGAGATTAAAAAGAGTGCATTGCCCTGGCCAGGTGACCCAGTTGGTTGCAGTGTTGTCCCATATGCCAAAAGGTTGTGGATTTGATCCATAGTCAGGGCACGTATGGGAGACAACTGATGGATGTTTCTCTCTCTCTCGCTCTTCCTCTCCCTCTCTAAAAAAGATCAACAAAAACATATCCTTGGGTGATGATTTTAAAATATACTTTAATAAAGAATACATTGGCAGGACAGCTGAGAGGAAGAAGTTTGTGACAGATAATTCGGGTGGATAGTGGGGAGGTAGAGAGGATGGGTGACTGTGAGAAGAGGCATATACACTGAGTGGCCAGATTATTATGATCTCTGAACGCATAATAATCTGGCTACTCAGTGTGTGTGTGTGTGTGTGTGTGTGTGTGTGTGTGTGTGTGTATGAATTCGTGCATGGGTGGGGTCTGGCAAGCCTGGCCAGGGGGAGGGGACATGGGCAGTTGGCCAGCCTGCCTGCTGGTTGAACTCCTGGTCTAGGGGACAATTTGCATATTAGCCTTTTATTATATAGGGTATACACTGAGTGGCCAGATTATTATGCATTCAGAGATCATAATAATCTGGCTACTCAGTGTATACTGCACTAGGAGCTGGGGATACAATGGTAGCCAGAAATACCTCTTCCCTCATGTAGCTCAAAACCCATCCGTGCCAAAACCGGTTTGGCTCAGTGGATAGAGCGTCAGCCTGCGGACTGAAAGGTCCCAGGTTCGATTCCGGTCAAGGGCACGTAACTTGGTTGCGGGCACATCCCCAGTAGGAGGTGTGCAAGAGGCAGCTGATCGATGTTTCTCTCTCATCGATGTTTCTAACTCTCTATCCCTCTTCCTTCCTCTCTTAAAATATA
The DNA here is from genome assembly GCF_963455305.1 of Plecotus auritus. Lineage (NCBI taxonomy): Eukaryota > Metazoa > Chordata > Mammalia > Chiroptera > Vespertilionidae > Plecotus > Plecotus auritus. The sequence continues at coordinate 3,903,274 of NC_137784.1, read as the reverse complement.
TTAAAAAAAAACAAACCCATCCGTGAAGACCCTGAAAATAATAATAACAGTGACTCATTTATTGAGTGCTTTATCTTATTCCAGGCTAAATTTAATCTTCATACCAACCCTCTTAGGTAGATATTAGTATCAGTATCATCCCATTTTTCAGATGAAGAAATTGAGACAAAGAGTTTATAGGATTTTCTGAAGTTTGAGCAATTTGCAAGCAGAGGAAAGGGATTTGAAGCCACATAGTCTGACTCCAGCATTCATGGTTTTAATTCTTACACTTTTACTGCCTCACTTAACAATTAATTATGATTTTATGGGACATTTAGTATGAGAACGATCTGTGCATTTCCATGTGAGGGCAACAGGGATAACAGTTATTGCTGTTGAGATAAACTGTGAATTTTTCTGAGGCAAATTCCCACAGATTCACAGCTATCAGGAGGAAGTGATCCATGATAAAATAAAATGTTTGTATGGGGCTCTGGACTGGGCATAAGAGCACAATTAGAGAAAGATCTTATTTCCCTGATCTCTAAGAATTTATATCCACATGGAGAAAACCATATTGAAATGATAAAAAATAGATGATCAAAACCAAAATGGGTCCAAGGCACTCTAGATAAATCTGCATTGAGGCTATAGTCCTTTTCTGAAAAGAAGTGGGTCAAGCTGATCAGATGTAGGGATGTTATAAGCATTCATCAAATGACTCAATGTGCTATGCACTCTCTACACATTCTCCCATTTAAGTCTTACTAGAATGGGAGTTGAAGCCTTATAGATGGAGAAATCAAGGTAGAGAGGTAGGTAAGGAACTTGTCCAAGGTGACAACTTGATGATCCACAGAGTGAGATCTGAACCCCAGGGTCTCATGTCTCACTATGCTATGTGTGTGTTTAAAGGATGTGGGTTCAATGTACCAGACAGAACTGTCTTTAAATAAAAAATTTTAATGCCTCATTAATCCTAAAATAATGTTAAATTTTTTAAGGTCCTGGTATCTTGATATGGTTGTTCTTCATTATTATCATTGACTAGTCTGTTGGGTAGAGCTGCCTTATGTGTGTGAAGATATGAGTTTCAGTGTAGGTGAGCTTTTAAAAAAATGATCTTTGCCAAGAAAGATATATGTAAACATTTTTGCATCTCTTTTTATCCTCTTAAACTATTTTATAATCTTTGTAGAAGTTATAATGTGAAATTATATAACAAGTGCATTTGGGCTCTTAAATTATATATAATATATATTAGAGGCCCAGTGCATGAAATTCGTGCACTGGAGGGGGTTGTACCCTCAGTCCAGCCTATGCCCTCTCACAGTCTGGGAGCCCTCGGAACCCCTCGTTCCTTACCGCCTGCCTACTTGTTGCTCCTTACCACTCAGCTTGTTGGTCCTTAGTGCTGACCCGGCTTCTGGCTGAGTGGTGCTCCCCCTGTGGGAGCACACTGACCACCAGGGGGCAGCTCCTGCATTGAGTGTCTTCCCCCTGGTGGTCAGTACGCATCATAGCGACTGGTCCTTCTGGTCATTGTGCCGTAAAGGTCGCTTAGGCTTTTATTCTATAGATATATATCATTAGGTAACAAATACCAAGAGATATTATCAGGAGAAATGTGGTACACTTTTTTTTCTTTTGTAGCTAGATCATCTCAAAGATATGAGACCTTGCTCCTTAATTTTGATCCTTAATTTATGAAACAGAATAATTTAAATTTGTTTAACCTTTTCCACTGGATGTTTACTTAACAAACAATTATTTGGTATCCACTCTGTCGGGCACACATTTAATTTCACTTGTTCCTAGCAATTCTTGCTAGGGAAGTTCCCCTTGACAGTGGAGGAAGGAAAGTCTCAGAAGAGCACAGGCGCACTTGAACTCCTGGCTTTTGTCCTTCAGCCTGGAAGACTTGCTCACAGGCCCCTCAACTACCTATCTAAAATGGCTGCTCAGCCGAAACCGATTTGGCTCAGTGGATAGAGCGTCGGCCTGCGGACTGAAGGGTCCTGGGTTCGATTCCGGTCAAGGCCATGTACCTTGGTTGCGGGCACATCCCCAGTGGGAGGTGTGCAGGAGGCAGCTGATCGATGTTTCTCTCTCATCGATGTTTCTAGCTCTCTATCCCTCTCCCTGCCTCTCTGTAAAATATCAATAAAATATATTTAAAAATAAATAAATAAATAAAATGGCTGCTCAGAGCCCCTGGAGAAGGACTCCATATTTCTCCACTTGGAACAACCAACTAGGAGAATTTGGTTATATCCCTATGACCAAAATTAGGCACATTTTGGGATCATGATTCTATTTATTAAGATAATCTGCAGCTTGCTTGAATGAAAGAGGATACCAAAGCTCATTTGTTGAAAGGATAACTTTCTGCAATTGTATAATTTGGTTCAAAGTGAGAATTCCCAAAATATAAGAATTCTAAAAACATAGCTTGCTAGCCAATTGCCGAGAGATTTACATTCAAGATTGACATCTATTCAGGCTTATACTCTGCTTACACACATGTAGGAAAAACACTTTTGGTGAACCTTGCATCTAACCCCACGTTGACTTCTTCCAAAACTCATGACAAGAGGGGGACAGAGCTAGAACTATCATCTCAGAGTTTCTGACCCTGTGTTCAATGCTTAGAGTAGGTTACGATCAGTTTTAATAGTAAATAATACATAATTGCTGCCAGGTGTCTTTGGTTATTGGGAAATAGCATTTAAAATAGTGTTTTCAGTGATATATTGCCTAAGGAAGATGTCATCGTGCAAGCTTAATAGCAGTGCTTGAAGGTGAGAATTCAGTATCATATTGAAAGGGAAAGTTTGTTCAGATTTTTTCATCCACCGTTAGGGAATCAAACATCTCCTAGTGTGTCTTATATTTATAAGACCAATGATAAAAAGATGCTAAAATCCATAGTTGAAACCTAAGTAAGTAGTTTTCAATATACCAATAAGATCTGCAAAGACAAATAGCATGAGCCTTCGATTAAAAATGATTTCATGCCCTAGAGGTTTGGCTCAGTGGATAGAGCATTGGCCTGTGGACGGAAGGGTCCCAGGTTCGATTCCAGCCAAGCGCACATGCCCCGGTTGGGGCTCAGTCCCCGGGGGGGCGGGGGTCATGCAGGAGGCAGCCAATCAATGATTCTCTCTCATCATTGATGTTTCAATCTCTCTCTCCTTCTCCCTTCCTCTCTGAAATCAATAAAAAAATATTTTTAAAAAATGATTTCATTCAGTGAATTTCCAATACAAAGTTCAGCTATCCTCAGGTCACAATAACACTGGCTTATTCTTCCCTGCAATTCTGCGCCACAAAGATAGGTTAGCTCTACATGTCCATTAATTCAAGTTAAGGTGATCAACAAATTTAATTTCCATATACATGTGTAACTTCAAATAGAGGCTTTGAAGCTACTGCAGACACAAGCTTGCTCACTGAATTTTATTTGATAATACCTATCCTGCCACATAACAGCAAGAGCAAACATTCTAAAACTTCTTATAAGTAACAGGAAATCAACCATCTCTGTTAATTATGTGAACTTTCCCTCATTAGGAATGCACTGTATGGCCCCAAGAAAAGTGTGGGAAATTGGCACATAACTGGGACATAATAGGCTTTTAAGCCTTATATTTTTGGGAACAAAACTGTCCTAAATTAAAATAAAAATGACATGTAAATGAGATTTGTATGGCTGAATGTGGACAGAAGGGCTGTAAAGATATCAGTATGTATTAGAACATGAATAATTTATTTTATGATGTAAAACCTAATAAAGATTTAATGATCACCCATATGCCTTTAAGATGATGTGAGAAATAGTAATATGGTGGGCAAATATAAGCAGCTATTGCAACTCTGTCTAAAATACCGTTTGTGACTTGTCCTGTGTTAGTTCCTTTGTCACAGAATGAGGCAATAAATGCTTGCAAAGAAGCTTCTCTTCCAAGATACCTGTTCAGTGACTGTTTTTCTCTAAAACCATGAAATAAACTCTAACTTCGGACTGGGACTAACCATTTTCTGATTTATAAATGTAATGATTTCAATATCATGGAAAATTTTTGGTGAAGAAAAACTATTTTAGGGGCTTACTTTCCCACAAATATTGTTGGCCTGTTACTTTTAATCCCATTTGAATGCATGCTATGGAGTCGTTGAGTTAAATCCATCGTATCTTGGTTATTCTTCATGGATGAGTTCCAGTTCTTCGGTGATAGAACTAAATGCCCACAAGATGCTGTGTATCAGCAGTGAAACAATTAGTCGTTGAGAAGCTTTGGGGAAATCACTCAAGCAACGAATTAATTATTGTGATTCTGGTCTCCCTTCACAAATGCTAGATCTCAGAAAGGATCCCCCACCCATCCCAGTTCTTGATGCTCTTATTAAAGATGTAAAATTTCATAAAACCTTTGATAAAGCGTTATGAAGTCTCTTTCTGTGTAATACAACTGGTATTTTTTCCAGATTCGTATTTCCATAATTAAACATCCTAAAATACAAATCCCATTATTATTTGTTATGTCTAGTCAGTAATTAGACCTCAGCTGGTAGGGCAATTTCAGAACAGAGTTTACCAATTTACATACTAATCCAGCAGAGTCTGGTGGGACATGATTAGCATAGATTCAGTCAACATCTTAATTAGCCTGAATCCCAGCATGCATTCTGAGGTGCCTTACCCCAACCCCACCCCTGTGGGTCTTGTTTAGCTGACTTTTTTTCTTCCCAATTCCCACTCTTCAAAAGATATGTTCCAGTATTCTTTTTCACAGATGCAATGGTTGGATGTCAAAGTGCTATGCTTGGCAAGACATTTTGTGCAAAGCCCTAGAAATGTGAGAAATCTGGCCAGGCAAATGATGAATCCACAAACCGGAAGTAACACCAAATGACCAGAGTGTGTTATGTTAGCATACCCACTAACCTCCCCCCCGCACCACTGACTCACCCCAACACTAGATAACAAGGTCCAAAAGCCATCCTCAATATATGAGAATCTTATTTTCTAAGACACTAGAGGAAATTCCTTATTCCTGTCCACGATCATTGTTTATCATCTCACGTGTCAGGAAATCCCTAACCAAAACGCCACGTATTGCATAGTTAAGCCTCTGGCCCCTCTGGCCGTCGTTAGTGGAAATGGAGAACTATGCAGAGCTCCTCATGGAGCCGAGAACCATCATTAAACCATCCCCTTCACTTTATCTTCTTTAGGTAGAATGTTTTCCAGCTCCTTGACTCTTTTCTCCTAGGTCCTTCCCTTCAACTGTTTGATCGTCTTTGTGGCTTTCCTCTGAACTCGTTCCAAGTTCTCCACACCCTCTTAATTGTGGAGTTCAGAGCTAGGTGGAGTACCTTTGAAATCATTTGAATGGCCAGATTTCCTCAGGATAGGTATTTAAAATGTAGTGTACCTCCATATTCAACTCGCTTCTATAATCAGTCCTTGCTATATTCGTTAGCTGGCTAGCTGTGTTTATTCCCCTCCCACTTCTAAAAAATTGTGTGTGTGTGTTTGTTTTTAATTTGTGTGCTATTCTATAACCCAGAGGGGATTTCTTCTATTTGCGTTGTAAGATTTTATTGCAGTTTATCACCTGCATTTGGAGTTTTAATTTCAATTTGCAAAACTATAAAGCACTGGTAACTCCTGCCAAGGTTTAAAGTCATTGGCAGACTCAGTCTGAGCACTGCCAATGAGTTACTGCACAAACCAAGGGCATGAAGGCCTCAGTGGGAACTGGCATGATCCCGGGAGGATACCACTCACTAACAACTTCCACTCAGGGACTCATCTCCCTTGCTTTCTTTTTTCTTTTTGCTGTGTCACCCTTCCCTGCTTTTGACCTTTGTCTCGTGACATTCCCTCTCTTTTTCTGTTTTCTTTTTACTCATTCCTTCTTCCTCTTCATCTCTTCCTTTTTCACTCCATACCTTCCCGTTAGCCCTGCTTGAGATTTGTTCCCCAGCCAGAAAATTTTTTTTATTATATTTCTTTATTGATTTCAGAGAGGAAGGAAGAGGGAGAGCGAGAGAGAAACATCAATGATGAGAGAGAATCATTGATTGGCTGCCTCCTGCACGGCCCCCCCACTGGGGATCGAGCCTGCAACCCAGGCATGTGCCCCCGGCCAGAATCGAACCTGGGACCCTTCAGTCCGCAGGCCAACTCTCTATCCACTGGGCCAAGCTGGCTAGCGCCCCAGCCAGAAAATTTGTCCGGTTATCCTGGTGGGGAGTGACATGGGGAGAGACCATGGAAGACGAGAAATACGCACCCCATTTTTCTTTCTAGCTTTGTACCAGCTTAGCTGGGAAAAAAGCCACATAGGAGACAGGTAAGAACAAGTCAAAAGCACCAACTGATGGATATTGTGAAAATCAAGGTGAAGATGGAAAACGGGCCACTTCCGCCCTCTCCAGTGCCAGCCCAGGAAATGTTTACATCCTTTCCTAGTGCGCACCTTCCTAACCACACAAAAAGGCTAGTCAGAGTGTTGCTGTGTTTGTGCATGAAGGACCCAATCTCACTCACATGTCAGCGCCAGGCATATGCTTTAAATTCCGGAAGGGGTCCCAGCATGCCTTCACAGCCAAGGTCTGTATTGATCGCTGGCTAGAAACTTAAGAATCTTCAAGATTATAAAAGGTTTATTCATACATCTTTGGAGATTTTAAAAAGTAGTTGTATGTCTGTGCTCAAGAAGCAGGTGTGAGGACTTTTGCATGGATGTCTCTAGAGCCAAAAATATCTTGCTTTTGAAAACTTTAAAGCTATAGAAACAGTTCAGATAGCCCCTGCTTCTTCAGGGGTTACTGATGGGAGAGAAAACACGTACATTGGGAGTTTTGTTTAACTGGCTGGTTGGTTCAGCTTGTTTTTTATTTTTTTAAAATATATTTTCTTGATATTTTACAGAGAGGAAGGGAGAGGGATAGAGAGCTAGAAACATCGATGAGAGAGAAACATTGATCAGCTGCCTCCTGCACACCTCCCACCAGGGATGTGCCCGCAACCAAGGTACATGCCCTTGACCGGAATCGAACCCGGGACCCTTGAGTCCGCAGGCCGGTGCTCTATCCATTGAGCCAAACTGGCTAGGGCTACACTTTCCCACTTGTCACCTACAAGTGTGGCCAGACCTACAAGTGTGTGAGAAAGGAACTTCGGTGTTTACGAATTCCAGTAAATGACAGGATCCATCAGAGTGACTTCGTAGGCTCTGGTTAAGAAAAGGAATTATTGATGGGGATGTAAAATGATGCAGCTATCTTGTAAAACAGTCTGGAGGTTCCTCAAAAGGTTAAAGTTACCATATGACCCAGCAATTCCACTTCTAGGTATATACTCAAGAGAAATTAAACCGTATGTCCACACAAGAACTTGTGCATTAATGCTTATGAAACCATCATTGACAATAGCCAAAAAGTGGAAACAATGCAAATGTCCATCAACTGGTAAATGGATAAATAAAATGTAGGCTATCCATATAATGGAATATTATGCAGCAATTAAAAAAGAATGGGCCCTAGCTGGTTTGGCTCAGTGGATAGAGCGTCGGCCTGCGGACTCAAGGGTCCCAGGTTCGATTCCTGTCAAGGGCATGTACCGTGGTTGTGGGCACATCCCCAGTAGGGGGTGTGCAGGAGGAAGCTGATTGATGTTTCTGTCTCATCAATGTTTCTAACTCTCTCTCCCTCTCCCTTCCTCTCTGTAACAAATCAATAAAATATATTTTTTAAAAAAAGGCCTCTCTAAAAAAAAAAAAAAAAAAAAAAAAAGAATGGAGTACCGATACATGCTACATTGTGCTAAGTAAAAGAAGTCAGTCATACAGGATCACATGTTGTATGAGTCCATTTGTATAAAATGTCTAGATTAGAAACAAAGTAGAT